>NC_086261.1:19627955-19935910 GCF_021018805.1 Prinia subflava
GAATGATTGAAATACAATTAACATTATCCATCTACTGAAAGCACCTGTTTTGAAAATGATACTCATACAAACTGTATGCATCAGATTCTTGTCTCTAAAGACTGTGACCGAGATAAAGAGGTAAGAAATAATTTTGGTAAAAAGCTCTCACAGATCAAGAATTTACACTGAAAGTCACAGAACTTAGAAAGTGAGTGTTTTTCCTGAGAAAGATATGCTATTTCAATTACATGACTTCCATAAATCTGAAAGCATCCCAGTAAAGAGTTAAACCCCAGTGAGACTATATTTTGCAACATTCTTAAATTAACATACCTTTCAGTATAATTGGCTGATACTGTATGCATGTATGCAAGCTCCAAGGGCCAATGTGATATGACCATGAGCAGAAGGAGTTTCAAATAACTGCTATGGCAAGATACAACTTCCAATTACACAGTCTGTACACCAGTCCACAGCCAAAACAGAGACACTTTCTGTACACTTCTGCAACTTTAAATACACTTCCATATTTAAAAATAGAAAAACACTTCAAGACAGTACATGCACGTGTGGAAGGCAATATTTGTCCACAGCCTCATAAAAGAGCTGTATTTTAAGGGAGTGTTTTAAACCAGAAATGAAATTTTATACCCCGATTTTATACAAAAAAATCTGCAAAATTTAAGTTGATCCCATTTCTCACAATCCCTTACACAGCAGAATTCTAACACAACACTATTCAAGACAATATTTATCTTCAAGTCCTACTTTTTGGTAATATAAATGCATTTGAAAAGGGGTAAAAATTATGTTTTATCTGTCTCCATAGCTAGGTGATAGCAGAAGTGTGAAATATTACCCAAAATAAGATACTCTTCCAATTTCTTATTGAAATGTGCTTGTGTATATGTTAAAATGTAATACAATACCTCTGGAAGCAAACTTAAAATGAGGCATGAAACTCAGTAGTCAACACAAGCCTTTAAGTTTTTTAAATTCCACTCTGCAAGCTGAGGCTGTCTTGAACACACCTCGAAAGTGAGACTCTGCAGTTGGTAAAAACGCCAGCTAACAGTATCTTACAACAATAGTAAGTTTGTTACTTACTATCTCCAGTACCAAAGTTTTTCGGTAGTAATAGAGTAAGGTGTGTATTTTACTTTAGCCTGTAGAATACCACTTCTGAATAAGTGCATACCAGCAAGTGTCATCAGACCGAAACCCACATAGTTTCACTCGAAAGCAAACACCACTAAGCCGAGCTCCGGTAACACCAGCGAACACACACGACGGGAACTCGTCGCGCTGAAGCCGGAGCAACTACTCAGGCGCCACCAGCTAAAAATTAGTTCGAAATTCAAATTCAAACTAGTTTCAAAGCGAACCTTTAATTTTACACGAAGGAGAAATAACCTGTTGAGCGTTGCTGACTCCGCCTCTCCCCGCCGGGGCCGCTCGCATTACTCACGGCCGCGCAGTGCCGGGGGAGGTCAGAGTACACACCCGCAACGTGCACCTGCACCGGCAACACCTACGGATCAGGTGGAGGACCGGCACAAGTTTCTGACGGATTACTGCCGCCCCAAAGCTGTTTACCGTATGTCAGCAACAATCATCCCCGACTGATTCAGCGGCCACAGAAAAAAATCCTGCAGTACTGGACTCTCCCGGTTGAACCTTTCCTAATTGCTACCCGGCTCCAGCCTGGAACAAAAGGGCACGGCCAGCGCACCGGCGGGAGCGCGGGGGCTTCTCCCGGGGGCAGGGCCCGGCTGCCGCAGCCGTCCCGCCGCCGGGGCCCGCACGTCCAACAGGTGGGGGCGGCCGGGCGGGGGCGGCCGGTGGGGCAGCGGCCCGGGCCGGGGGGGTGCGGCCACCTGCGCGCCCCTCCCGGCGGGCAGCAGCGAAGCTCTGCGGGGAAGGCGGCCGGGAGGCTCCGGCCCGCCTCGCCCACCTCCCCCGTCCGCGCTAGCCCGTGCCCTCGGCGCGGGCGGGGATAAAGCCGCGGCCGCCGCGGTGCGGGCTCGGTGGGGCAATGGGAAAACCGCGCCGGGAGAACCGCAGGATCGGAGCGGGCAGGGAACGCGGCCGCCCCGGGGCCGAGTCTTACCTTCGTGGAAGCTGCCGCGGCCCTGGCAGACATTTTGTTTCCTTCTCTCCCCCGGAGCCGGGCGAGCGTGTGCGCGCCTGCAACTCCTCAGGCCGGGGGAGAGAAACTCGGCACCGCCGCCCGCGCCTCACGCAGCCGCCCGAATAAACATCCCAGGGCGCGGGGGGGAGGAGGAAGAGGAGGACGGCAGGGAAGGGGCGGAGACGAGGGAGGAGGGAGAGAGGAAGAAAGAGGAAGGGGAGCGGAGGCTCAAGTTTGATAAAAGTGCAGTCTGTCTCCCGCGGCGCCCGGTGCGCCGGAGCCGGGTTCCGCCGCCGGGGCACGGAGCGCGGGAGCGGCCGCGCTGCCCCCGGGCCCGCCCGCTCAGCGGCCGCGCCGCCCGCCCGCCTCGTGCCTCTCCCCCCGCGCTGCCACAGACATGTCCGACTGCCGGCACGGCCCATCCCGCCGCGGGGGGACCGCCCGCCCCGCCGCCGCCCGCCCCCGCTTTGCCGCAGGACCCGGACCCCCGCACGGCGGCGGAGCGGCGGCGGCGGAACGGCCGGTCCTGGCCCCGCAGGCTGTGCCGGGCGCGGCGCGGTGAGGGGCCGCCCGCGGAGCTCGCTCGCCGCCGGGCTCCCCCGCGCCATGGTCGGGGCGGCGGGGGCCGAGCGCGGCCGGGCCGGCGCAGCCTATGGGAGCGCGGGGGGCGTTTGAACGCGGGCAGCGGAGCAGGCCGGGACCGCCGCCGGCCCCGGGACCGCCCCGGGCGCTGCGGGGGCTGCGGGCGCTCCGCGGGGCCCGTGCCTGCGCGCTCCGCCAAGCGCGGTCCTGCAGCGCTCACGAGAAGGGATTCTCACCCCCCGGGAGCCGGCCGCAGAACTGGGATGTCCATCAGCGCGGGCTCCAACCTGCTCTTGCGTTTGCCCATTGTTTGAAGGGGCGGGACATTAGTTTTCGAGTTCCTTACTTGTACATTTTGTTCTTGAGATAAAAGCAATAAAGACACAAAAAGAAAACAACTTGGGAGATTTGCTTTGCTTTAAGGTGGTGACTGCATAGCCTTAGCATTTCCTATAGCACCATGAACTGCTGCCTGTGGCTTTGAAAAATAAACTTTTCCCAGTATTTTAGACAAAGCGTTTTTAGTGTCTTTTACAAAGTAAGTATTTACTTAAGCACTAAGAGAAATACTGCAATTTTTTTTTTCAATTTAAAAGGAAAGGCTTTTAAAGATGTTTTTTTTACTTTTGGCCGTTGGATGCCCAACCCATGCACGATGAGGCTGTCTGAAAATGCAGCTGCAGTTCTGACTTTGGAGATGGCTCATGCCACAGAAAGCTGAGCACAGCCCCAAATTTTGTTGGGCCAAGTCATAAGCTAAACAAACAAGTCCAGAAGCATCACCATTAAAGCGCTCAAACCCCAGTGAAACGATGGCACACTCTGTTTATTAGCCACATCACTCAGGTCTATAGTTTATGATGTTGATGACTCTTTAGAACTAGATAAGAGCCCAAGTGGCATGGCTAATCAGGTACATAAGGTTCCAGTGAAAGAAAAGTAGGTGAGAAGAATTCCAAACCAAAACGGGAGTACTTTGCACTCAGTTTGCAAATATTCCATGAGATATATATGACAGTAAAAGCCATGGTATTGGGGCCACAATTTTCTTGCAGTTGTACTATTTTTGTGCTACCAGCTGCTTCTGTGCTCCATGCAATCTCCACAAGTACTTGAATTCTTAAAAAGAGGCAATAATTCAACGATCCAAATCCCTCTTCCACCAATAAACGCCCTATCCAAAGCTACTGTATGAGTTTTACGTTTGTTCTCTTTTGAAAATAAACAAATTCATATTGCAGGAAATAGCTGAAGCAAATTCCCAAGGCAGCAGTCCGAAATCCGGGGGAAGGGCTCGCAGCGTGCGGGGCAGGGAGAGCCCGGCGGGACCTCCCCGCAGCACACACCGGGACAGCCTCACAGCTCCGGGACCTCTGTCAGCACCGTCCCCGGCTCTCCGACACCTGAGGGCCCCCGGAGTGCCCCAACACCCGGCCCGGCCCTTTCCCTTCCCCGGAGGGGCCCGGCTCCACGGGAGCTCTCCGTGCTGCAGCCTGGCCTCCGGCCACAGCCCCTCCGCCCGCACCCTCCATCAAAACACTACCGCACATTCTTGATTTGTTAATTGCTAGATGTAACCGAGCCTCGGATTATGGGTTTTTAATTCTATCTGCACATGCAGAAGGCGGAATGTGACGGGTTTTATGCCCACGTGCCTCACTGCCAGAGTATTCGCCAGAGGAGGCAGGAAGGAAAGGCTGAGATCACAACAGGAAGGAGGGGGAAGATTTCAAGGTGTGGAGACGCAGGAAAAGAAACTCAGGGGAGGGTGACCTGATAAACTTGGGTAAAATAATCGTTCCCTTTCATCTTTCTCTCCTTGAACAGTTCTGGGGAGGGTGGACAAGACCTAGAGGCTGGGGAGGAGGACAGGCTGCGAGCAAAGCATAAAGATGATCAACCAAGATGAGGCACGGGAATGAAAGAGGACTGAAGGCAGCAAACAGGTGGAGATGGATTCCCTAAAACGAGGGAAAGAGAAGCAGTTATTAAAGTGCTGGAAGAAAGACGGGGAACAAATGAAAAAGTGAAAGAAAAATACTAACTGAAGAAAGTTCCTGCAGAGATAGAGGTGCCATCTTTGTATCATCTTGCATTGGATGAGAAAATGCTATCAGTCCATATATTGAATTTAACATGGAGGGACACCATTTAACAAGGAAGGATTTCTGCTAGGAGTTTTAAACAGCTGGATATGCATAACTTGTTTGCCCACAGAGACTAAGGAGATTCCTTCCTTCCCTCCCTCCCTCCCTCCCTCCTTTCCTTCCTTTTTTCATTTTATTTTTTATTATTTGTTCCTTCCCTTCCTTCCTTCCCTCCCTCCCTCCACCATCTTCCTTCTCTTTCCATCCAACAGTTATTTAAATCTTCATCTCGACTCTTGATACAAATTAGAGGAGCCAGAAATGCCATCTTATTCTATCTGCATTGGTAAAATGCATACATTTTTTGGTAGATATAAATTGTTTTTAATGAATGGTTTTGCTTGTTTTTATACGAAGCAATAGCAGAATCATGCTGCTGTCCTTTGAAATTCTTCCTTCAGGAGAATTTTTGCATCTCTTCATTAACAAATTGCTCACAAGCAAATCTACCATCAGCAGCGCTGAAAATGCCAAATTAAATGTCGGTCAAGTCAACATAGAATTATCTTAAGTGCAAGTAACTTTGAATTTTATAGTCCTATTTAACCTTGGGTGGGGTTTTAATTTTAAAATAAATATTACAAAATTCATGTCTGAAAGAGCAACTTATATATTGTTAAGACTGTTAGGATTCCAGTGTATTCACGTGTTCCCTTTAAAAATCTTTAATGAAACAGCAGATGTCTATATATTTATATACACATATTGATATACAGCAAGAGATATGTATGTGTTAGTGTTCAGGTATATATATATATGCTTCATATATATAGTACATTCAGTCAGATACAGATATATAGCAAGTCCCATCTGTTAGCTACGGGATCAGAATTTCAAAGCATATTTCTGATTCTACCCTTATAGGTACTGAAAACAGGATCATCTTTAACCCCCATCTTTAGATAGAAAATTGTCTTGGAAGTCAAGGGCTGAAGAAAAGCAAGTGGTTTACTCATCCTTTAAATATCTGCTACTGGGAGATGTCTAAAAAAAGTACTATTATATTTGCTTGGTAGGAAACCTAAAAATAAAACTATTATTTAATAAGTTCAAACCATAACCCTCCATTGATTCAGAGGACGCAGAAGGACAGTGAGATGTGTGAATCCTCCTTTCTGCGGGCATGGGTATCTGTTACACTGCAAGAACAGGAAGTCTGTTCTCTACTTTGTGTTGACTTAACTTTTTAAGAAATGTTTTGACCACTTAAAGATGGGGAAGAAGGAAACTGCAGAACCGCAGCCACTACAGAGACAACTTCCTGTGGCTTTTGTGGTGTGTGTGGCTCAGAAAGAGAACAATTCATGTCAGATCTTTCAGAGATAGCAGACAGTTTTGCTGCCCTATGAGGTAGTCTTGGGATGCTTAGCTATAAATAGGCCAATAAATTATCAACTATGTCATGCAGTTTAGTTGATATTGTTCTGCATTTGTAGTTGCCACACGATTTCAGCATTTCAATAACAAATAAAAAAAGGGGAAGAGAAAATCAGAGTTCACCATATAAACCACAAGAGAAGAAAATATCTGTTTCTACCTCAAGATGTAAAAAAGTGATTTACAGACAGCTGTGGGAAATCCATGTCCTTAAAATTACACAGAACTTCAGTGCCTTGATGAATCAAGTCCCTAAGGAAAAAATTAACATAGTGATGATGCCTAGTAATGACTGTTATCTTCCTCTCACTTCCACAGAGCTAAAGCTTGGTACCTACTGACTCTTTAAAGGGCTGTGCATCACTGCAGTGCCTCTTCTGAAAACACTGCAGACAATTGCTCAATACACAAGGAATAGAATCTTCCAGTAATTCACTGCCTCTCACATACTGGAACTGTTAGACAAAGACAAAATCCCAAAATCTGTACTTCACCTCTCATTAAGAGGTTAAAGCACATACCTCGAGTACACTCCAGAGGCTGGATATGCTCACAAGGGGAATAAACCCAACACGTTCATACAGGTGGCCTGTCTTACCTCCTGCTGTTTAAACTCATTGTTATTTCCTTTTCAACACCTTAAAAATAGTACTAGGTTTAACACCGTGCAAGGGCATTTTTTCTGTTCAGCCTGAATATGACTTCAATTTGTAAGCAAATGGGAAATGTACAAATAGAAGTAAAAGTAGGTTGCAGTGGCAATGCAACATTATTTTCAGCCTTAAAATACTTAAAGGTTGTATGACAGTAGAGCTGAAATCTAGTCCTTTGCTTATCATTTTGGGATATCCTTATAAAAAGAAACTCATCTCCACGGACCAGGTCTTGGAGAAACTTTGTCATCTGTATAATTGTGTAGTGACAAAATCTGAGAGTACTGTTGAAGAAAATATTATCTGTGAGTTTTAGTTGTGCTTCATAGCAGCAGAGCTAATTTATTACAGAAATTCATTACAGAAATGTTATGTAACTATTCTACTTCCCATCCCAGACATTTTATGAACGGGACTGTAAACTTCAATGCACTGCAGCTGATCAGGGCTGATTTTACAAAATGCTTCACTGTTAAGTAGCCACTGGATGTCAAAATGTCACATGTTCAGAACTGTTCTATTCCTCCAGGTTTCTTTGGTAGAGAGGGGACTGTTAAAACAACCAAAGACAGCTGTGAGACTTCAGCAGGCGCAAATTCGGCGCTGATGTGATTCCAGCCCCAGAAACAGTCACACTGCAGACAGCACCACACATGCTCCACTGATCTACAATTCTTATTTATCATACTTAGCTTTCAGAGAGCATGACTAGCAGTTCACCCTAGAAAATGCTTGCCCAGACAACAAGCAACAAGCACCAAAGATTAACTGCACAGGCAACTTTAGAAAGTAAAAGCGAAGACTGAATGCACTCAGGCTTCCTTACTTACAAACACTGAGTGATTTCATTTAATTACCTTTCTGGCAAACAACTCTGTATTCAAACCCAGAAAATTTCCAGGAACCCTTGCACAAGATACAGAGTGACAAAACTGTTCTCTGAAACCCCAGCAGAATCACCACTACAAGGAACAGAGCAGATGGGGAGGACAGGAGGTTGCAGAGGTGTGGTTTTCCAAGCCAGATAGTTTTGAAAGGTGAGATCACTTCTACAGTTTCTTGAACACAAATATCAGACTTGCAATGAGTACTACAGGAAATCATGACTCATTTTTGTTACCGAGAAGGGCATGCATAGAGAAAATGAAAATATGTACTGAAAATGGTTACATTCAACACAAAAACATACACTAAAAATTGTTACACTGCTAAGTGTGTTTATAGATAATGATGCAAATGCGAGCTCATCTGCTTCTTAATTCTTCATACCAAAAAGACTTTATTGCATAATTGCAAAAAATGTAAAGTTAGATTACTGACCTTTATAATCTATAATCCATTTTTATTGCCACTCAACTTTCGTCTTTTAGACTCTCTTTTTTTTTTATCCTCTTGCCTTTCTTATTATGACTGGTACAAGACTCCATGTATTCTTTTAAAATTCACGTGCCCAAATCCATCAAGTCAAGGAACTAACGATGTGCTTAAAAGTAGGAACACCAGATTACACCCAGTTAATTCCAGTGTAATCTTTACCTTAGTTGGTAGCTCTGTCCCAGTAGCACCTGCTTTACAAGAGCAACTTCAGTAAGGTTTAGAGGAGGTAAGTAAGGTGAGTAAGCTCCCGATGGTCACGCCCATAGGGTTATGAACCCTTCCATCTTGGTATTTGCTTTTGTTTCTACCTCCAAATACTAAAAACAATTAAAAAGAAAAAGGCACTTTAAAAAACCTGCTGTTTGTGTAACTGGAAGAAACTCAAGTTACCTTGTTTGTGCCCCCTGCAGGTTTCTTAAATGTTTATTATTGGATAATTATATTACACAGGGGTGTCACCACTGGTCTGAGATGGTTTTGTTTGGGCTCCCTTTCAAAATCATTATCATTCTAAAATATGTAAGCCTGAGACATGAGTGTTTAAAATATTATTTTGTTATAAAACACTACAGCAGAACACAATTTTATGAGTTTTAACTCTCTATTTCAATAATTATGACCCTCAAGAGATCTTATTTAAGACATGTTAATTGAGCACCACATACTTTCCATTTTAAACTTAGGAGTGCTTTCCAGTTACCTTTAGTCTGTAGCAACTAAGTAGACCCCTGGTTATCTGTTATATTATATATTTTATTTTTGCTGTGTCTGCAATCAATAGCAAAATTTAGCTCCCAGGGATGACAGGTTTTGCAGTATGCTCTATTTCATCTGTAGCTGTTACAGTTCGGTTAATATTACTATTTTTAATTATTTAAATGTCGCTACAACTTCTTAAAATAAGTTTAAAAGTTTTCAGTGTATGTAACTGTTCCAACATGGCAATTTACACGAGAGGCTACTAGAACAGAAAGTGCTTAGTGTGGAAGGATATTGCATTATTTCCTGACCTGTTGTTGTCAGGAAAGAACAGCACGTCACAGGCTGGTTTTCAGGCTTTGGTGTGTCACAGCACATGAAATCAGTGGCAGCAGTAATGATGGAAGCCCCAGTTGTGCTCGTGTCACTTGGCCACCCGTTTCTGCTCTGGCACTGTCACCCCCTCCACAGCTGCGTCCTGCCAACTCTCTGTGGGGACACCTGAAGTGACACTGGTTTAAAAATTGGAGCACAGAGGCAGGAATAAGTAGCCAAGGATGGGGAGATTTGAAGTTGAATTTACTGGCAAAGGTAACGTGACTATGTATCTACACTCACACAGCATTCACCTGCACTTCAAGCCCAGAGATCCCCTCGGCTGCAGATCTCTGAACCTGTGGGCAAAAGGCATCCTCCTCCTTACAGAGGCAGAGCACCTGGACCTCATCTGGGACAGGAGGCCTTGCTTCACTCCTTGGGTAACTGCATGACATTCTTCCAGTAGTCCTGCATGTCATCATGCATGTGCAAGAAATGCTTAGATGCTCATTTTTTTAGTTTGGAGAGTAATAGTTATACAGCATTGGCTGTATAAAGGCATGGTGAAACCAGTTGTCACTGATTCACTCAGAATCTTCAAAAAGTATACAGGCATTTTACACTCGGTCCAATTAACTGCAACCTGCAATGCATTTTCAGTAAGACATTTTTCAGAAAAAAACCAGATGTGATTTTAGTTCAAAATTTACAAAATAAAGCTTTGACCACAGAGCAGTACTGGGTATGTTAACACAGTAAACAAGAGGTTCAAAAAGATGTGAAGTATTAAATGAGATATTTTTATGAGTCATCACACTGCCTATATTGATACAGAGTCCAAACTTCACTTATTTCTCTCAGCTGGTTAGATTCAGTCCAGCTCTCTAGGCACTTATACTGCAAACAGATCTGTAAACTGATTTACATTTGCCAAAACAGAAGTTCTTCAGAGAAACTCACTGGCATCTGTCTCCAGGACTGCCAGGGCTCAGCTCTGTTCTGCTAAAACTGAACAGAGTTCTGAAAAAAACTGAACTGAACTGCATTACACAGGAAGCATAAGTATTTGGTAAGATAAATAGATATTACTACAGGTGTATCTTTACTCAAATTGCAACTTTAAATCTAAGAAATACAGTCAGAAATTCTCCTGACTGCCTCAGTACCAGAGAAACCACCCCTTGTATAGGACCACACATTGCACAACCTGTATTATAGTGAAGCCCAGAGGCTCTAACCAGAACAATGCTTTAATCTAGCTAAACCTATACAGTCAGTACAGAAAGATTCAAAGCAAAAATATTTACAGTGCAAAGCTCAAAGCTAACAGGGCAAATGCCCTATTTACCACACTTGGATGGCTGTTTCTCACTCAGAGTTTAGGCCTCACAGAATCCATATTATATCAATATCATTAGCTAAATCTTTTCTTTACACATCTGTCAGTTCAACTCTATGTGCCAGCTGAAAAACTGTAACTGTCACATCCTTTTTTAAATGTGTGAGATTATAATACTTGTGAAAAGTGCTAAAGCAAGAGCCTAGGGACTGAAATTCTTCTTGTTCTCCAAGCAGGTGAAGCAGGCACAAGCATAAAAGCAAGTTTCCCAGTGAAGTCCAGTCAGTGTGGCAGTTTTCAGTCCCTCCATCCCCTCGTGTGAAAGCCTGTCGAGTATTTCCAATGTTACGCTTTAGTCTAATTAAAGATACAGCTTCTCACCACAAAACTTGCTCCCTAACTGGCAAACATTTCTGAAAGCCTTTGCAAAGCTGGAGAAACCAATTTTTGCCAAGTGTGCAAACTTCCATGAGTCACATAATACTCTGACTTCTGTTTGAAGATGAGTAAATATGATACTTGACAACAAGCTGCTGAAGTGACTTATACAGTTTCTTACAAGAAATGTAAGAAGTGTCTTAAAGAAGGTCTTCCATAGAAACTTCATTTGTTTTTCCATATTTTTCAAAAGCTTCTCATTAGAAGCAGCAGCCTTTTTTTTCCTCTCCCTAAGACTCAATTATAAGTACAGAGTTTGAAATCAGCCCTATGACTCTTTCCTGGCTGTGTGTCATACTGACATTTAACATCAAATACATGCACTGCTGCCTTTTAGACATGCACTGCTGGACAAATAGATTGCACACTACTTCTAGATATTTCTCTCAGGGTACCCATATGCTATTTTCACAAATGGGCATCTCTTTGGTTTCTGAATAATATATGTCAAGACCAGGAAAAAAAAAAAAAAGGCAAGAGCAAAGCCTAGCCCCTAGGTCACCACAGAAAGAATCCAAACCTACTTTACTACAAGAAACACCTTCTTTGTACACTTGTCTTACAGTATGGACTAATTTTTTTCCAGCCTACTCTTTTTTATTTCTCTAACTGTATCACTGCCCTGCCTGCACTAATAGGCCTTAAGAGCCCTGACAAATTGATTATGAAGATAATTAATTATTTCTCTTTAAAAGCCCTGTAATCTGGAAGTGGTAGCAGGGGTTGACAGAGATTTACATGGAAGAGGAAAGAAGGTGGAGGCACTTTTCCCCCATGAACACTATAGTATTGCCATAACTCAGATGAAATCTCTCTCTGTTCCCCAGCCAGAGCTGCATCATGAGCAGTTAACACACTCATTATTCTTGGCACAGAAATAAATTAGAGAGGTAACCACTGAACGCTTAGATCATTTGGGAAAATCAGTGAAACCATCTCTACCTACATAAGCATATTCGAGAAGGATTACAAATCATGTACAATGTTTATTACATCTGCAAATGCACAAGATAATACAGTAGCTGTTGCCCTCATTATACTAAAACCAGCAAATAAAAAGTGAGCTTTGCAAAACCTTTGCTCACATACATGCAGGGTCAGCTTTACCCACGCATGGTCAGGGAAGGCCCAGAGACGGGGTGTGAGCAATGGGGCTGCCCTGCAGCAGCACAAGCCCCGTCCTGTACAACCTGCACAGCCTGAGAGCCTGCAGAGCAACGAGGTGAGTGAGCCTTAGAACACGTCAGCCTCTTGGTACCTTACAATACTACAACACAAGTAATGAGATCTTATCAAAACATGATTTAATGTCATGACTCGAGCTGGATGGTGAGCACGGGAATATTGCTATTTGAATTTAAATGAAAATTTCATTAGGTATCATATTACATTTTAAATTTAGTATTTTGTTTCTAAGCCAGCAAAGTCAATTGTGTAACTGAAGGCTATCTACATCACAGCCCCTTCCATGCCACTGCAAAAATAATTCCACTGGTCTCAAGGATAAGTTGACTGAGGTTCCTCAAATGTACGTGCAACATATGTAGATAAACTTCATGTAGTTTTTAAATTAAAATTATTATTTTTCCATCCTCCTGCCTGCACTGAAAAGGCAAATATAGTCCTTACATGACCCTCCTCCAACTCTCCTTCTGAAAGGAGTGTCATGTGTCACCAGAGAGGATGGCCAGTGCCCCACCGACACACTATTGTGTGGCAGTCAGGGACACAGAAAGGAACAGTCTTAGTGAGAAGTACACCTGGGGACATCCTGCTCTACCAGGACTCTATTATTCTCTAGATGGAATGAAAAATAGCACTCTAAAGCACCAGCATGTTCCCTGTTTTTAAAAAGATGGTGCTTGTATTTGAAACTGAAATTAATTCAGCCAGGGTATGCAGTCCTTTATTAAAAGGCTCTTTGAATGTAAGGAAACAGAGACAGTTGCAGAAGTCACACGTCTCAACACATCACACATCATTGTTTGGGAGTGATTTCTTGTTCATTTGGAGGTGCACTCAGCTGTGGGCTGCACCTCCTGAACAAACAGTCCCTCTCACTGTCTGGGGAGGCACCTGGAGACAGTCCTGGGGTTCCCCAGTCTGTGCTGACTGAGGGAAAGGCAGCTCCCACCCTCTGCCGAAGGACTCCACCAAAACCCTCCCCAAGGAGCTGCCAGAGGACACAGTGAGTCAGGGCAGTGCCCCTGAAGGCACCTTGGGCACTGCTCTGACCTGCCCTGCTCACCCAGCCCTGCACTGGCACTGCCCTGCTCACTTATCCCTGCACTGGCACTGCTCTGACCTGCCCTGCTCACCCAGCCCTGCACTGGCACTGCTCTGCTCACTTATCCCTGCACTGGCACTGCTCTGACCTGCCCTGCTCACCCAGCCCTGCACTGGCACTGCTCTGCTCACTTATCCCTGCACTGGCACTGCTCTGACCTGCCCTGCTCACCCAGCCCTGCACTGGCACTGCCCTGACCTGCCCTGCTCACCCAGCCCTGCACTGGCACTGCCCTGCTCACTTATCCCTGCACTGGCACTGCCCTGACCTGCCCTGCTCACCCAGCCCTGCACTGGCACTGCCCTGACCTGCCCTGCTCACCCAGCCCTGCACTGGCACTGCCCTGCTCACTTATCCCTGCACTGGCACTGCCCTGACCTGCCCTGCTCACCCAGCCCTGCACTGGCACTGCCCTGACCTGCCCTGCTCACCCAGCCCTGCACTGGCACTGCCCTGCTCACTTATCCCTGCACTGGCACTGCTCTGCTCACTTATCCCTGCACTGGCACTGCCCTGCTCACTTATCCCTGCACTGGCACTGCTCTGCTCACTTATCCCTGCACTGGCACTGCTCTGCTCACTTATCCCTGCACTGGCACTGCTCTGCTCACTTATCCCTGCACTGGCACTGCTCTGCTCACTTATCCCTGCACTGGCACTGCCCTGCTCACTTATCCCTGCACTGGCACTGCTCTGCTCACTTATCCCTTCACTGGCACTGTTGTTCTCACTTATCCCTTCACTGGCACTGCTCTGACCTGCCCTGCTCCCCTGGCAGCTCCTGCCATGGAAACCTTCTCCAGGCTCCAGAGGAGCCTCACTCCCTGCATTGCTAATATTTTTAGAAATGACCCTGTTGCTGCAGTGCCCGCAAATGAAACAAATGCACCCTTATATAACATTATTACAATTATATTGCAGCCTATATTCTGCCCCTGAGACAGCAGCACCAGAGCTACCAAGGTTTTGCCACATTAGGAGCAGAAGACCCCACACAGCTGGACACAGGGTGCTTTGTATCTTGCACAAAACCAGAGGTATAACGGGACACTTGGGTTGAGGATATCCCCTTACTCCATCAAAAAATTTATACTTATATAAATCTTAAATGACTTGCAGCATGAAAACAAATTGCTAGGCCGCCAGCTGAGATTTCAACTCATTTTGAGTCTCTAATTATGCTTGAACAGCTCTTGAAAACACTGAAATCTGTTTCTGACTGCATAGCAAAGCATGGAATGGGCAAGACAAATATTGTAGTAACCTTCATAAGCAACCTGATAGTTATTGTGGAATCTGTCCTCCCCCCTTTATCTTCTCTGGGGAAGTTGGTGCTGATTATGAAAACACCTTCAATAATAAGATGTCCCAGAAATTTATCATTTTGTTTAACTGTTTTTAACATTTATTTCAATATTTTAAGCAAATACTTAATTTTCTGATGTTATCTTTCCATTTCCATTCTATGCTACATGGAAGGAGTACTTAATAGACACACTTTGATGTCAGTACAGATTCACAGACAGATAATTTTCTTCTGAACAAACTTGTTTCTGTAAATATAAATGCAATGCAAACGTAACTGGCACAGTCCTGTCTGTGGTAACAGCTGTTATTAAATCATACCTGCCTCTTTTGTCAGGGATTTTAATAACCTCACTTTGTAACGAAAGGCCAAGCAACTGTGACTACACCCATATTTTAGCAGCAGCAGGATACAGATGTTAAATTCTGGACTGTACTAGCCTCACATTCCTCCAGCTTTGTAAATGGCCTCAAAGCCAGAGCTTTTCATTTTTGTTTGTTTTTTATTTTTTTGTGTTTCATTATATGGAGATAATTTACCAGGCTCTTAAACTTTGCTATGTCACATACCTGAGGAAAAAAAACAGTGCAAAACACAAAGCATGAAGCATACCATTTTTCAGCATTCCTTCTTCAAGCATTTTCTGGACCTTTTCAGGAGAAAATGTTCAATGTTCACAGAAAATTCTCTTGTATGACCTTATTACTTTCACCCCTCTCTAGAGAGAAGGATCATTGAGGTACAAATAGCATAAAACCTGTGTTTTTCCACCCAGCTGCCACCTGCATGCTCAGGGACCTTGGGATAATCACTTCTCTGTACATCAGTAAAACATCAATGGGGGCTATATGGCCAAATAAATACAATGAAGAAGTTTTTACGTGCTTTAAAAATTAACTGGTGGTACATAAATGCACAATCTAGCTGTGAACACATAATTTAAAAAGACAAAATTAGGAAAAATATTGGTAGCTGTCCTTAAGAACTCATGCAACTTCCACATTCGATCCTTAATATTTTTCCTGCAGTTTGTCTTCCCTGACTGAGTGCCTTAAAGGGCTTGTTACTTCAGCAAGGTACCTTATTGCAGCTCATCAAGTTCTGGCAAAATACGGGAATTTGTTGCAACCTATGTTACTCTGCAAAACACAAACTGATTTTTAATTTCTTCATTATTACCACCTCGATTCCTCCTTCAGCATGACAGTTGCATAATCTCTGCCCTTGGAGGTTTTCAAGAGCAGACTGGTCACAGCCCTGAGCAACCTGGTCTGGCCTCAGAGCTGCCCTGCTTTGAGAAGAGGATGCAGCCCTGGTTGGGTTCCTCTTAATCTGAATTATTCCATGACCCTTTCTGGCACTTTCCTCCTGTCTTCTCTCTGCTCTTTTTCAGGATTCCCTTTCTAGATTGGGGACTTTTATAACGAGATTGTTGTCTTGGTAGAAAGCTCAGGTGCCCAATCTTTCTTGTTATGAAAGAGTCAGTATATTGCAGGAAAATCAGTACTTCTGGCAGCTTTGCGTATTATTTAGTTTTGATTAAAATGTTGGTTTTGTCAAATCTCCTGGAACTTTCACAAAATTGAAGGAAAATAAACCCACCCAAGTTATTTATACTTTTCTGTTCTGTGTAATCTCTGCTACTTTTTAATTGCTGTCTGTATGTTTCAAATTTTAGGAATTGTCCTGTTGTGCCTGATCCATTGCCTCCTTGGCTTTCCAGACACTGGTTTGTAGGAACTTGCAACAAACATTTTACATGATTAAAGCCCTGCAAAGGACAGCGAGTTACATGTGAAAACCTCCCTTCTGAATTAGCCTTTCCCTAGTGAAAATCAGAATTTCTTCAGGTTTTCACCTCGGTATTAGCTTGTGTTTACAACAGAATACTAATTTTGTGTTCTGCACATTCTCAATGTCCCTAAATAGCTTCCTAAAGTATTTTCCAACTCCATTAGAGACCAGTTTTTCAAGCTTCTTAAGTAATAGCAGTGAGTTTTATTATACCTTTTCCCCCTCTCTCTACTGACAGGAGGCATTACTGCCATTTGGCAAAGACTGTGCTTTTCCTTTTTTTTCCTATTCCTTTCTCCAAGGGATTTTGTAAGAGTTATAAAAAACAGGTCAGCTCTGCAAGCACCTATATACAAGTTTCTGCTGTCTTTAAAAGGTAATGTGAAAAGAAAGTAATTTACATTCAAAACTTATTAAAAAGATTGCTGAGGCCAAGAACCAGAAGAAAGAAGCTGGAAAATGGTCAGCTAGGATCCAGTTGGTTTTACCTCCACCTAATCTAAACATAGGTTTTTCAGTTGTTGCTATTTTATCTCCTTTAAGCACCATTCAATATGCAAACACAATCACTTTCAGTATTTCTCTTTTGTGGCTTTAAGATCTGTAATGCTAGACCAAAATATCTTTCTTTTTTCCCTGCCTTGGAAATATAAGCTGGTATAAATGGCTCCAGTGAGTAATTTCCCTTAAGGGCCACTACATAAGTCTGGCATATTCTCTGACTCTCCACATTACTGAAGGTTGCTTACAGCTCTGAGCAAAACAGTGAGCGCACTGCCATCCTCATGATCAGGCATCCAAGGAGACAACTCTTGTGAGAAGTTACAGAAAAAAGGACTCCTTGTTTGCTCAAACACTTGCACACTTCAGCTTCCTGCCAAAGCCTGTTCACACTTCAGGCTCCTGGTGGATTCTGGATATGCAAGCCCAGCAATCTACCCATGATCAGTGAGTCACCATGGCATGATTATCTGATGATTAAACCACTTTTGCTTCCCTTTGCTGTGGCCACTCCACATTGGAGCCTTTCCAGATAAGTCCACATCCTCCTGCTCGGAGATCTGTTGATCTCTTCAGTGCACCACATTTTAGATTGTTGCACCAAGGATTGCTGGCTTGAGCACCACTGACAGGGAAAAAAGTACAATGCCAAACTTAATTATTTCTATGATTATCTGTCCATCTTCTTAGCCAGTTCATCCAGCACAATCAGCACCATTTTCCAGCTGTGGCAAGCCACGTGGAAAAAGCACTGTTTACACTTTTTGGTGCTATGATAATGACTACTGCACAAATGAGTGAGATACAGGAGAATGAGCTGAAAAGGTGGTGCTAAAATGAGGAGCTTTAAGGTGGGTAACAGTTGTATGGGAGACTGGAATGAACTCAGGTCTGCTTTCATCTGCGTAAACTTAATCCACAAATCAAACTGAATCCAGTGCAGTAATAAAAGTAACAGATAACTCTCAACAAAATAGGGGCATGAGACGGGTTTTCTGGAAAAAGTCTCAAACAACTGGAGTAATCACACCAGCAGTCTCTAAATCTCAGCCCAGCCCCCTGCAGCAGTACGAACTGGTGGGCAGCAGAGGATGGACATGCACAGCAGCACTGCAGCTCTGCCTTGGAACCCCAGCAATGGAAATGGCCACAGCTCTCTCCTCAGTTCCTTGTTTGAGATCTGAGGCTCTTTGTTACATCCCTCAAGGTTTTTGTGCCTTAAAGATAAATCTTGTCAGCCAACAATACCCTTCTGGTGTTTTATGAATGTTTCTGCTCTCTTCAGTGATGTACTGAGAGGTATTTTCTCTGCGTTTTGTAAGCTGGTAGCTACTATAACCTAGGCAGTACAACAAGATGCCTGTTTTCAAAGACCATATTTCAATTTTTTAGATGTTTGCAAAATGGTGGTGTCCTTAAAAGAACAACCCCATCATGCAGAGGACTGAAGGAAAACTCTAATTTAACTAAAGAGCCCTAAAGCTGCCTCAGTTCAGACTTGTTCCCAAGAGAACATTGCTGGGAGCCAACTACCGCCGCTTCCTTCTTTGCTTTCTGTTGCTGGCAAGACTGAATCTATTTTTTACTGACATGCCACTTATAATATGCTGTGAAATGCAGACAAAATGCAAAGAGAAATTGCAGCCTGCCTTGACAAACATTTGACATCAGTTTCCAAAACCTAGAAACAGTTTTGTGATGCTCTGAACTCAGGTAAGGCAGCAATGGTGTTACAGCAGTTCAGCATTTTTGGGGTGTAACAGCAGGGAAATGTCAGCTGTGAGATGAACAGCTCCCTGTGTGAGAGAGCAAATTCTACAGCTTTATACTCAGACTACTGTACAGAGTGGCTCTTGATCAGTAACATGCCTGGGCCTCTGACTTTCTCAGTAACTGCCCAAGTCACTTGTTTGATCAGCTATGAAGTAAAAATAAAATCTGTAAGTTTGCTGTAAACTTGTTCAAGATCTTGTAATGGATATATTATAGAAATGCTATTTATTACAGTAAAAATTTCTTTGCTACATTCAATATTTTCTTATCTGGGTCCAAAGAGAATTGAAAACATCTTGTAAATACTTCATTGACACCCTTTACTTTGCGAGTTGGATTTTAAACGTGGGTGTCCTCCCCTGCTCAACTGACTTTCAGCCTTGTTCTCTCCAACCTTTTTCCTGATCCCCTGACAGGAGTTGCTCTGTAATTTGTGCTGCTTCAGCAGTCTCAAACTCCTGACTGCCTTTAACCTACTGAATCACTTCCTGACTTCATGTGATGTCTGTAAACTTCTCTTCACCTGAATCTGAAGACGAGCATTTCAGTCAATGTCTCCACTCCAGCGAACTCATGTGCTGGAATGAATTTTGCAAGATAACAATTTTTGCTGCATTTTAAATCCACGTTTTCTTTTGCCATTTCTGTCATTTTCCTTTTACCTTGCTAGGTAAACTGCCTGCACTTACTTTGACAGAGTTTATACTTCTTTCCTTCTGTTTCTTTTTGTAAATAGTTTTGAACAACGACAAAAAATAATGTTATCTAAGGATGCAGGTACATTTACAAAATGTCACAAAAACATATTTTTGGCAATAATCCCAGGGCAAAACAAAGATATTCTGGGAAGGCCTCCATTTAAAAATAAATTGTATTCTAAACCAGGGATCCCTGTGCTCTGTCAGAGGAATGAGTTCTGTCATTCCTTACCCACAGCTACCAGAACCTCACACACAGGAGGGTCCTCACTGAGACGAGGTAAGGGCCAGGAGTTACAGCACTGCCCCATATCTGCATATCTTTCCTCACACTGCCCTGAGTGAAGCCTCCCATCTGCTGCCAACATCCTTCTTCTCAGCTCACAGCAGAACAGTAACCACAGAAATATCTGCCAAGGGGAAAATTATAAGTGTACTGTCTACCTCCTTTTTGGTTGTCTTTTAAAGGACTTAACAGCTGGAAATAAAGGGAGGAAGTAGCAGCTGGTTATTTCTGCAATGAAATAATGAGGAGAGCATTACAGTGGCTCTGTGGAAGAACTTGTGGAGTTTGTTCACTGAGTGCAGGAGTAGAATCAAAGAATTTTAAAGATGTCCTTCCACTCCAGTCCCCTGCTTGCCAAGTGACCCTGCAAAATTAAAATTTTTACCTGGGCAGTTATAGCATTTAATTCCTTCTGGAAGGCGCAGCCCAGGGGAAGGCAAGTCCTGCCTGTATTGCCTGGGCACTGTCCCTGCCTGTGTAAATGAGCAGAATGCTACAAGCACACTTCCCCATCCTCACTGGATGTCCTGTGACGGCCTAGAGTGGGGAAAAACCAGACCTCCAGCATCAGGCATATGAGGGAATGAATTCTCTCCTGGACTCTCACAAGCCCTCTGAAATTCTCCCTGCCACTGCAGCACAAGGGAGGAAACCAGGTTTCCAGCTGAGCTAAGGGAAAAACAGAACCCTCACCCAATAAGAAAATGTATTTCACTGACTGTCAGAAGTAAAAAGGGTTATAAAAATTCCACTCACAGCCTGAAAAATAAAACTTTATGTAAGCTAAACTTGAAGAGAGGCTAAAGCTCCAGAAAAGTGCTGGAGGACCAGGCTGGCAATGGGACCCTTACTGTGAATGCCAGGCTTCCACACCCCTCTGCATGTCTGCTGCTTGGGACACTGCTGGGGCCTGGGAAAAAAAGACAGCTGCAGCCCAGCCCATTGGAAATTCTGCTTTATTTCTGACTCCTCGTTATTTTCCTTAGAATACGTACTAATATTTTGCATGTTTCTATATCTGAAACAGAACATATAAAATAATGATCTGGTACTGTACAGTTACCTTCAGACCTGCACAGGAGACACTGCTAGAATCTATTTGCAACACCAGCATCAATCATTTTCTAGCCAAAATTGCAGTTCTTCAGAGGGATTGCAGTGCCATGTGGGATGAATAGATGCTGTATATGGGATTACAGTGTTTCCAGATTTCCACTCTGCAGATGGTCCTGGCATTTTCCACATGACTCCTACTGTAATACCAGACCCACATAAGTCATTTATAAGTAACTGATATGTGCCAGCACCTTACAGTGCACTGTGCAGTATTCACAGCTGAACAGAAAATGCAAAAGGAAGATTAGCATATCTCCTTGTCTTAATTTTATAGAGAGCATATATGCATCCAGGATAAGCAGAAAAGCAAAATAAATACTGATATATGTTTGCTAGCACATGAAAATGTCAGAACTTCCATTAAATATGATAATCTAAAATGCAACAGAATATGCCTAGAGAAAATAAAATATTATTTTGTGTTGTGCTCAAAGCCTCTGAAAATACTGTTACCATTGATCTGAATTCACTTGTGTAATTGGCAACTGCTTTGTTACTGGAGAAAGAGGTGTCTAATTGCTGAGAATGACCCTTCTGTCTTTGTTTTCCATTCACTTTCTTGTTTCATTGGGGTAAATAGATATACACTTTATTTTTTGCAATTCTTGGGATAAGATGTGATATAATAGCTTCTAAAAAAGTTAGTAACAGGAGGCATGAGTTGAAAAACACCATGGAATACAGAATAAATGGTATGGCTTTTGTTGGTAAGAAAATACAGGGTGAAGAACAAGCTCCCACCAGCTTTTAACCTTCAGCTATTCAATGAGTTATGCAGAATTCTCACAAAAAACCTCACAAACAAACCAACAAACAAACAAACCAAAAAAACACCCCAACAAACAACCACATCCCAAAACCCCAACATCCACCAACTAAACATTCAGCACACATGAATATCTATTTCCCTTAAACATTTTCTGTTTGCTTCTAAACATATTTTATTTCAGTGCAAAACTTCCTCATGATTTCTTTTCTTTAGACTCCTAACAAGGCAATTCAGGTGCTAATATAAGGTCTCCCCCCACTCCTTCCAGCTACAGCTGAGTGTGGGCCCAGGTCAATCTCAGTAGCAGCAATTTTGTATTTCCATCTCTGAAGAAAATTCCTAAAACATTTTTCTGAGCCACCATAAGAAACCTGCTGCAGGTGCAGGGTGGAAAGATAGAACCATTACAACACAGGAACTGGCTGCGAGTGTCTGACACCACTAAGATAATAAATGATAATCAAACTGGAATTCAAATCCACTGGCAATACGCTCCCTTTAAGGAGTCTGATTAATCTCCACTGTGCCTTGGTGCAAGAGCAACAGTCAGAAATCAGAATATTTGATCTTGTTCTGGAAATGTGCTTGCTTGTGAGTGCCAAACAACTCCCAGTTTGGCCAGAACCCGGGCTCTGTGAATGGTGAGCAGCTTCAGAGTGGAACACAATCGCTGGCAAGGCTGCAGTACTGCAAGGGATTCACTTAATAGCTGGAATGTCTTTGACACAGCACAGCTCTCCTTCTGCAAAGCCAGTATCAAATTATCAACACTTTTTTTACAAATATTAGAAGAAGGGCTCATTAAACAAATACAGATTACTGAAAAAGGGTAGAGTTCTTGTCCATTGCGTATGAGCAATAAGTTAAAAAGAGTTGCTCTTACATTAGTCTAGTGATGAAGATTTTGCTTGCGTAGCCCTGGGCATATAAAAATAAATCCATAGCTGCAGTGTAGGTTTAGTGCCAACACATCAGTGATCACAAAGAAAGTGGATTTAAATTACCCATTTTTCCCCTAGAGTTCAGTCTCCAGCACAATTTGGAAACAGATCAGCACAACTTAAATGAACTGTATCAGTAAGGACCTTAATGGAATTTCACAGGATCCACCAGAGCGCAGGCTCCAGAGAGCAGGTCTGAGCTGGAGCCTTGCTTTCCTTCCCACCTCTGCCATGTGCAGCCCGGCCGAGGCTGGGGAGGAGGCAGCAGCTGGGCTGCTTTCATTTCAATGTGCCAGCTGGGGAATCCCTGTCGGGCCAGCTCTGAGGCTGCACTGTCACCAAAGCACCCTGAACTAACCAGGCCAGTTGGCTACAGCAACTGGATTATGCTGTGGAATGTTTTCCTCTTTTTTTTGGATCTGCTTATCAGTGAGGTCAACTAAGAATACAGCACTTCTGAACATGAATGATCATAGCTCAGTTAGGTAGACACCATGTCTTGAAAGAAAATTTGACATTCGTTTAAATGATGGAGTCAGGTTTGTAAAGAAAAATGAAGTAGAGGGGAACATTCCTTTTTTATTATGTGAACTCCCACATGCGATGTCATGAGGAATTTGAGTGGGAATTTATTTACAAAACTGGGACTTACTGTCATTACACTGTGCTGAAGCAGGGGAAAAATTACCATGCTGTAAGTCAAATGTCACAGTAGAATCTAATATGCTGGAATTCTTGGAAAGTGTTCTAATGCTTTCAGCTCAAAAGAGGCACATACTGCTTTTTATAGCAAGGAATTTTAATTATTATTAGTTTTTGGCAATCCCCATAGTCTGTTGGCATTTTCTAAGCCACAGAGATTAAAACCTGAAGAGAAACAGAAGGTGGTAGGAAAGGGAAGAATGCCTAATTGAAGTACTCTACATCTACTTATCCATGACATATTAATACAGATATGTGAGCAGGAGTGCAAGATCAAGACATTATTCCTACCTTCCCCCCAAATGTGCCATTATCAACCAACTGAATTCTCATAACAGCCAAAATAGGTCAGAGAGAAGTGGGCAAGTGACTATATCACGTAAGGGATGGCAGTATAGTAGCTGGACTGAGCAAAGAGTAGCAAAATAGTTTGCCTGGAGAACAGAAAGGAATTCTGGAAAGGTTGTGTCTTCAAATCACAGTGCTGGGGTCCATGGCACTCACATGCTGTTCTTAGTGGATTTATGGGTAAACAAGTTCCTGCCCTGCAGTGCTTTCAGCATGAAGACATGCTGACACGACCAGGTTTCTGCAGTCTCCATCTCCCTTCCTCCCCTTTTAACATTTCTATCCATACTTTATCTCACAAGGCAAATACAGCCTCCGTTCACCAGGTCCATCTGTGTCCACAGCATCTTCCCTGGACACGCCACTGTGGCTGCCAGGAATGAAGGACATCAGGCTCAGACAGGGCAATCCCACAGCTTCCCTTTGCTCTCTGAGCCACATCCTGCACCCTCCACCGAGACCCCGAGTGCACTTCAGAGCCTCCTGCCTACTCAGGAACCCTTTTCTCACGCTGCCCCAGGCTCCAGCCTGCACCTTCTGCCCCCAGACTGTTGACTAACTCTTTCTCAGCCACCCTGAGGCTGTGACTCAGGTTTGCTGCCAGTGGCAAGAGCACACTCACATTGTGACAAACATCTGGAAGGAATACTTTGGACACTGTAATTTTGACCACGGCAGCAAGGGAATGATTGCAGTCCCAGCTCAGGGCAGCTTGCTCACTGCGTGTAAGCAGCACGGACTCGTAGCAGAGCTGTACATGCAGAGGTGAAGCAACTCCACCCCAGGGCTCCACGCCTGTGTCTGATGATTTGCTCACTCTGAGCTTGACAGACAGTTTCCCCAGCGATGCCATTATTGGGGTAACATGAAAAAGAATTTCGGGAAAGTTCCTGTGGTGCAACAGTGAGAGTGGTGCTTCTATCCCCGAGCAACAAATTATTCCTCTGAACATTCAGGGAAAATATTCCGAAGACCTCTTCAGCACCAGATTGATGGGATGCCCTATGCTCCCCCTTCTCATTCCAAAATGTACCTCAAAAATGAAAGAAAAGGACACAACACTAGCAGCTAATTAGCACTTCCTATTCTACTTGCAGATGCTGACTCCAGATTAAGTATAAAGAGGCAGCACTTTCCTACTGGGTGACTAACTTCACAGAATCCCCTGCACTTTGGCATTTAATGAACTGTGGCAATGCAGCATTGTCTGTAACAAAAGGATTTGCTCAGTACAGAGTACTCTCTGCACCACCTCTGCTTCCACCTTTACACTTTTCACAGTCTCCCTAAGAGGAAAAACATTTGCATGAAACAAACAGCAAAAATGTCACAGTACAAAAATATCCTTTAGGATTCGGAATATGCTATATGCTTTAATGCTGTATGCTATATGAATAATAAAGCATTACACAACTCGTAAAACTGCTGCATTCATAGATTTGCATCATATAAGTTTATATATAATTAAAACTTTGATTTGTCATGGAAGCTTCTTCAATGATTAACATTTATCAACATCCAACAGTCAAAAGATATCAGATGTCAGTGTTGTCCTCGCTAATCCTTTTCCCCTGGGAAATGTCTTAAGGATCTGTAGGCTGCTATACTAAGCCCCCCTTCAGCACACAAAATTCATCCAGATATCTGCAATGACAAAATTCATACCAGATAATTTTTGTTATTCTGGGAGGGACTGAACTTCTTGCCACTGAAAGAGATAGCTTTGTAGTTAGCAGTCAAACAAGCACTCATAACCTCTTATCAGTATTTCTCTGGGCCTTCTACTTTCACAAGTCTCCCTGTAAACTTAACGTTTGAAATTTAGTTATACAACTTGAATTTCCACTGACTGATGAGGATAGATGATAAGAGAAACACTGTTCTTGCACATCATTGTTTCTGTCACTTATTTTGCCATACTGCCATCACAGTACTTAAAATCTTCTTTGGAAAGGCTGAAGAAACTGCCTTCTGGACACAGAGCAGCATCTCATTTACTCAGGAACAGTAAAATTCTCTCTAATGTGCTCTTTAAACCAGTCATGAAACCCAAGATGGTAACATATGGTCAGCTAGGAATCACCTTGTCCTTCTCCAGTCTCAGTAGGCTAGGGCTACGTAAAAATCTACATCTACTGAAAGTCATTAAACTTTAATACCAAGGAAAACTTGTTCGGGTGTTCTCAGCCTTAAATTTTCTATTTGTCACCTGCTACTCCTAGACAGATGAACTCACAGATGGGAGAGACTGCAGATCAGAAATTATAAACCTTGCAAGCACTGACGTACAGAAATAGCACTGCAGAAATTCATTGTTGTCATTTCTCCCGTTCCTGGGGAAAATGGAGACCATAATATCGATATTTATTGACTTTTTCTTACTTTGCAAGCACTTCAACATCTGAAGGGGCAGCTATTGCACCCAGGAGCAGGAGCAAACCCACTTGGCCGCAGGAGAACGCAAGCAAGCCATCGGCAGCTTAAACTGAAGACATGCCAAAGTGGGGCACCAAATTCAAAGAGCTACTACAGCTGTGGGAACAACTGCATGAGTTGATGTTCTTGAAATGATGGAGAATTGAAAACAGAGTTTCTCCAGATCACACACACTGTCAAGCATCAGCAAGTCCTGCAGGTGCCACGACCTGACAGCATCTGCCCAGGCTCTGGCCATTCCACAGGCCCTTCCCAGGGCACGGCTCTGCTCTGGCACCTCTGAGCAGCACCCAGGGGTGTGCAGAGCCAGCAGCTCCCTCCTGCCCAGGAGTGCTGCCAGCCCTGCTGCTCCTCCCAGCTCCCCACCACCACCACCTCCAGCCGCTCAGGACCACCGCTGTTCCGTGATCCCCAGGAAAAGGAGAATTTGAGCAAGTGCAGAAGGCACACAAGCACCTGATCTGCACAAAATACCGCAAGAAGAGGTAGGAGAGGAAGAAAAATAAAAGGAGCAGCTACTACTCCATTTAAGATGACTGATTAAAGAAAAAAAATGACAGGTGGTTTTTAATTCCTGCTTGGCAGTAGCTAGTCTCATTTCACTGCCTCTAATTTCTCCTCAGGTCTATCTGCAAGTTTAATAAAGGTCTTTGTGCATGCTCAGGACTTGTTCACTTAATTGAGTGAAACTAGAAGCCACAGCTATGCCAGAAGGTTTTATTAGGATATTAGAGAATAATCAGCAATCTCTTCCCTACCTATCCCCAATTAGATTGCACTAAGATTCAGCTGATGTTTTATTTAAACGCAGGCTTACTACACTGTCCACTGCAGTCCTTAAAATCAGTCAGACATGAAAAACTTCCCAAGTACAGGGCTTCCTCACTGAAGGAAAGAAAGGAAAACAGTTAAAAAACCTGTTAACACTGGTATCACCACTACAGTGTACTTCAAGAAATTCCAGTCCACAAAGCTGTCCTTGTATTTACAACCTCTCCCAGTAAGTCCCTGTCACATTTATGAAGAGCAGGAAAATATAATACTCCTTGCAAACTGTGATGCTGTGCCAGTGTTACATGTTGGGATATTTTTCATTTGTGTAAACTAGCTAAGAAATTCACTTGTCTTTCCAGTCCATCCCTGTTTTCTAGTAAGCTGATAATACACCCTGATCCTTTAGTCACTGGACACTACTTGCAACATTGCTTCCAACTAGTTTTGAAGGTAGAGCTTTCTCCTTCAGCCTTCTAAAAATGGACTTTACCCCCCACTTAGCAGCTGAATAATTACTGGCTCCATGTTGTCTGGGGGCTGGCTTCAGGAGCAAGAAAAATTTGGCAAGATGCTCTGCTGTCAGTTTATGCTTTCTTCACACTTTCTTCCTTGAATCAACATATTCCTAATAGTTTTCCCCTTTCTTTTCCATTCTTTATTATACTTGCTAGTCATCCTCTGCTTGTGTTATGCTCCCTTATTCTGAACTTCTCCACTCGGCTGCCATTAACTATTTTTAGGACTTGTGTTTACATCCTCTCTGAAGATCACTTAAGCAGAACAAAGGGCAATTTTAAGCAATGAACTGAACTCTGAGGATGAGAAGCAGGGTGGAGCAGGCCCACGCTGTTTTAGGAAAGGCAGTTTGGCAACTGGGAACAGAAAGCTCAGTTCCTAAATGAACTGAGCCTGCAGGAGGGCGTTTGATAACAGCGGCATCTTGCTCACTGTGCTCTGAACAGACTGACTGTGCAGTCCCTCCAGACCAAATACCTGCTCCAACAGAGCAGAGCAGCAAACAGCTTCTAGCTTTAACAGCTGCTAATGCGATACACAAACCTCTCACCACACTTTCCCCAATAGGCTCCCACTTCACTAGAGGCTGCAGTTTTTAATTCCTTGCACTACAGCTAAGGGAAAACCAGGTGACCTTGGCAACAGCTCAGCATCCCACCCATACAAAGTTCAAGAACAGCTGAAGAACAATGTTCAGAGACAGACCAAAAAAAATTCTAACAGAGATTTGTCAGACTGGAAATGTAGTTAAACCATGTGTGAACATTATTCTGCACTATCAGACTTTAAGAACAGTCTACAGAGCCTAGAAATCATTTGTGTATGGTCTTGCAGTTAAACACTGCCATCAATCACCTTTGCCATGCAGAATTTTCCTTCATTCACACACACACACACTCACTTTCCTCAAAGGATGCTTCTGGAGAAGCTTTTACGCTTAATATCTGTACTCAAAATAATTCATTTTGAATACAGCTTGCCTTTATGATGACCATTTTTTTGCACTGAACTGCAAAGACACCCACGTGATCAGGACTGATGGTTTGTGTACAGGCCTGGCACGAATCTCTATCTGAAAGCAGTAAAACTTTTCCATTCTGCTGATGTGTTTTCAACCTGTCCTCTGCCTGCCAAAATGTAACCCTTGAAAGCAGACTCCATATGACTTGCCCCTCAACTAGAGATCCTGTCAACTTACATTATCCATGATAACAGTAATATTTAAGAAACACCCTCTAGCAAAATGCTTACACTGTTTTTCTGGCTTGAGCTGAATAAATAGCAGATATCAACAGTACCTCAAACACATTTTAATGCTGATAAATAGCTCAAAGTGGAATTTTGTTTTTCTAATTCCTCAAACCTATGAACACATCACATTCTTTACATCACATTCTTTACTTTCATCCAAAACCTGTATTTTTAATATTAAAATGATTTTATGCTTAGTAGCAGCCAGTTGTAGGAAGAAAAATAAAGGAAATTAGAAAAGGTAAACAGAACTGAAGGGGTATTTCTTCTGCTATCAAAGTACAGTTAACCATTTTTTATTTCATTTTAAAATGCACTTTTGACAGCCTCTAGTAAGTGTCAGTTCACTGAGGAAAAGCTACGCACAAATCTTTGTAACTTACATTTTAAACTCATCCATGTGTTTTAATGACAAAGACAACAGAACTGCAACCTGGAAAGACACTGGAAATACACAATGTTAATTGATTATCACGCCAAACTGATCTTTCCAGATGAAGTAAAAGCAAGATCTGACAAATGTATGTAGCTCCTGATTACTAACAGCCTCCAGTGAAATGATGACAACGTGACTACATTGCTTCCTTTTACAAGCTCATTTACAATACGCTTTGTGATGATATTTAAACAATAGCTAATGCCAAATGGGCAATGCTGATTATATTAGCAGTCTTCTTCTTCAAAATAAGGAAGTGCAGTTTGCCCTTTTTCTAGGTTTGCTAGGAAAACAAACTTGTTTTATCATCTTGTCTACGTGCTGTCTCTACCTAACAGTAGATTAAAAACCTGACGAATGTGGAGGACCAAGTAGCTGTGAATTATGTACAATTTAGAGGCCATCATTATGGAAAAAGACATGGCAGTAGGAGGTGCAGGGCATTCAGGCACTAACTCACAGCAAATGGCAGATCAGTATTTATATATTTCATATATATGCTGTTCAAAGAGAAGCTTTTTCCCAGCTGTCTTGGAAGAATATTTTGTTTTTATTCACTCTGCAATGGTGAATAAAAAACAATGGTCTTTTTCATCCCTTTTCCAAAACTGTGACAAACTGAAGTGCAACCCTACACACACATACAGGAATGCAAACAAAACTGAATACCAGCAGAACTCTCCTATGCAGGAAGCCTACCCCAGGTTTCACTCATTAGTGCTGCAAAGTATATAATCCAGTGCTAAAGAAAAACAAAAGAGATTTAGAATGGGAATTGCTATTTTTACTGGTATCGGCAAAAAAATTCCTTTATCTGCATAGAGATAATGTGGAATCAATTTGGCATGGCATCAAATGACAAAAAAACCCCACAGCTCCTCAGTAGAAGCCTGACATCTCTGCCTTAAAGTTTAAAAGTAAAATCCAGCTTTGCATGGGAGCACACGTGCTTTGGGAAGTCCACAGCAGGTTTGTTTGTGTGCTGGCCAAAACGGGTCCCTGAATGCAATCTGCTCCAGCTAAAGCAGAATTTCTGCCCAGTGTGTGCACAGGGCCCTGGCTGTGCACTTGTGACCCACGGCCTCAAAGCCCTCCCACAGCAGCAGGCAGAGGGTGCAGCACACAGCCACCACAAACACAGCATTTCATATCATCTGCATCACTTACCTCCCATACTTTGCAAAATTGTATTGCAAATAACAGTGGAATGAAATATATTCAAATACACACTAGAAAGCAAAGAGGCATCATTTACAGTTTGTGTTATTACAGGTTCCAAAGATACATAAAACATCTTGCATTCGTAGCCTTGATGTGAAAAGGCTAAAACATGGTGGTTTTGCCTGAAACCCTGCTAACAACAACACATAGTTGCTGCAGTTTAAAAATATCCCTTCAACATTCTCTTTTGAAAAACTATAAATAGCCTGTAAAAAAAAAGTGACTTTAACATCTCTGTTATTTGAGCAAATAACAGAGTAATTCAACATTAGGTGTGGCCTTAAGGTCACAAATTTCAAAGACTATTAGGAAAACAGAAAATTGAGAACAAAACCTTGCATGAAACACGCAGAAGGAAGGAAGGAGCAAACATCCTCTTGCTAATAAATCAGCAGACAGTGCATAAATCAGCACTGCTCAACCGTGAAGATTTCTGGATTATATATCAGAGTTTTTAACAATTTGCTTACATAGCTCAGGCAGTACAGAGTTAAGAAAGAAGCCTCTTGTCAAATAATTCTGTTGGACCTGTTCCTGCTGCTACTGATGCCAATAGGAGTGTTGCCCTAGAATTCAGGAAGAGCAGGACAGGATCCAAAGTTGGGGTGTGATCAGTTTTACTGTTTATATTAGTGCTGTAGCTATCATCTCTTAACTGGAGAAGATGCTACCAATGGTAATGAGACTTATCAACACCAATTCCATTTGCACCCTGGCCTTCATCCAAGACATCTACAGCAGTGAAGTAAATTACATTCAGGCAAATTAAAGAATACATCCACTAATCAGATTTTAACTTTTGATGTCATAAAAAAAGTTTCCATCAATGCAACTTTTATTCTCACACAGTTCTAAAAATTTACTTACTAAAGTGATTGTTTGAAAATCTTATCTAGAGATACATGCATGGAAATTCCTCTTGAAAATGTTAACTTCCTTCTGGTTCCAGACTGTCACCCAGGTTTAAAAGAAAGCTGCTTCTAAATTAGCCCAGAATCTTTACTGTGATTTGATGGTGACATAGCACAATTAACAGGTTTTGACAGGAGGTAATGTTGTATCACCACTTTACAGTTCCCCTAGTAAACTTTACCAGAGAATCAGAGAATCAGTTACAGAATGGCTGAGGTTGGAAGGGTCCTCTGAAGATCATCCAGTCCCAACCTCCCTGCTAAAGCAGCTTCAACTAGAACAGGTTGCACAGGATCAATTCCAGCGTGATTTAAATATCTCCAGAGAAGGCAACTCCACAACCTCTCTGGCAGCCTGTTCTAGTGCTCAGCCATCCTCAGAGTACATGAATTTTTTCTCATGTTCAGATGGACTTTGTGTTACAGTTTGTACCTGTTGTCCCTTGACCTCTTGCTGGGAACCACTGAAGGGAGTCTGCCCTTGTCTTGTGGCACCTTCCCTTCAGGCATTTGCATGCACACATGGGCTTCCCCCTCAGTGGTCTCTCCTCAGGCTGAGCAGGCCCAGCTCCCTCAGCCTTTCCTCATAAGGGAGATGCTCCAGTCCTTTCCTCACCTTTGTGCCCTCCACGGGACCTGCTCCAGGAGCTCCACATCTCTGTCCTGAGAAGCCCAGAGCTGGGCACAGCCCTCCAGAGTGGCCTCCCTGGGGCTGAGGAGAGGGGCAGGATCACCCCCTGGCCTGCTAGCACTGCTCTTCCTGATGCACCCCAGGATCCCAGTGGCACTGACCCCTGGGGACACCGCTGGCCACGGGCCTCCAGCCAGACTGTGCTGCTGGTCACGGCCCCTGAGCTCTGCCACTGAGCCACTGCCCAACCCCTCACTGCCACTCGCCTCACCCACACCTCCTGAGCTAGGAGTGTGTCATGGACAGAGTTCCAAACGCCTTGCTCAAGGCAAGGGAGACAACACCCACTGCTCTCTCCTCATCCACCCAGCCAGTCAAGGCATCACAGAAAGCCATGAGACCCAACAAACATTATCTCCCCCTGGGTGAATGTATGAGCAATACTGCTCCTAACCCCTTCTGCCCCCACATGTTTACGGATGACATGCAGGATGTGTTGTTATCACCTTTCCAGGGACACAGGGGAGGCTGACTGGCCTGTAGTTTCCTGGGTCCTGCTTCCTGCCCTTACTGAAGACTGGAGTGACATTCACTCTCCTCCAGCCCTCAGGCTCTCCTGTTCTCCATGACAAAGATGATGTGGAATGACAAATTCATTTGCTAGCTCCCTCAGAACTCAGTGTATCCCATCGGGGCCCATGGATTTGTGGGTGTCAGGTTTGCCTAAATGATCTCTAACCCGATCTTCCTACACCAAGGTTAAGTCTCCCTTTCTCCAGACTTTCTTTCTTGCCTGCAGGGTCTGTGATTCCTGAGGAGTGCCCTTAGCAGTACAGACTTCCCTGGTTTGCCAGGCCTATTCCTTACAGACCATGCTTTCTAACTAAACCACACAGAGTTTCCAAAGCTAACCTATGTTTTTTATGCTGCACACTAAACCCTGTTTTGAACTGTATGCAAACATTTAGCTGAACTGGCATTTAACTGTGGACTCAAACTCGCAGGCATCATGCAGGTCACTGTTAGAAGGAGCAGGGCTCTGATTAGAACTGGCCTTGTGCACCTTGTGTCCAACACAGACAGAGCTGCTCAGAGCAGTGTGCTGCTGTGTGGACCTGGGCACACTTGACAAGACCAAGGCATTTCTGCACATGGACGTGGGATGGATCTGATCTTGAACTTCTGCCCAAACACCACACCCTGACTTCCATGCAAAAGGCTGTTTTGGCTGGCTTTAAGGAACACCAGGACAGACAACTTTGTATGTTTTGATGTGCACAAATCTTAGCTTGCCGCAGAGTTTGCAGTAATGAAACATACACTTTGCCTCACCCAGAAAGTGAAGAGTTATTTTTGATTGTGTTAAAAAATAAGTATAACTAAGTTAGACGTTTTATAGAACTCCTACTCACCTCCTCAGCACCACATGCATCTTTCTCTTCATTTCATTTCTTGGCAGACCATCCTCTCCAGCTAAGAGGACATACTGTGTCTAAAACAAAACTGTCTTTGTACCCCACATAACAAACTAACTTCTGAATTTGTATGAAAGTCACAGAGTTGACAGCTAAGTAATTTAAATGATGAATTTTTATACCGTTATGTAATTATTGCCACAAAATGAAACATTAATTCTGGGTAAAATTCTCAGGAACATTAAATCAGTTAACACGTGTGTATATACTGAAAGCCCTGAGGATATACAATGTTAAAAAACAACATAATCTGTTCAGTTCCAACTCCACCCCTTTGGCATTAATTGGGAAGGAAGGTGAGATCTTTCAGAGTAGGTAAACTGGGGATTCCCTACTGATTGAGAAACACTGAGGTGATGGAGAAATGACATATCTGGCGCCACGCCACCACACCATGGCTTAGCTAACACAGAAAGGAGCAGCCACGGGATGCAGTACAGGTTCCAGCACTGCGCATGGCTCTCCCTCACTACTGGTGCACAAGCACCCAGTATGTAGTTTTTACTTTCATTTTCTCTTGATTTCTCTGTTCTTCATGCTCTCTATTCAGTTTGTGAATGAAAATTTTTCTGTGGTGATAATATAGCTGTGTCTCAGTGACTATGCAGCCTAAAGACAGAACACAGAAAAGGCTTGCAAATATATCAATTATGTTCTCTGCTTTCTAGGTGGTGCTTTAGCTGTTTTTCCTGCAAAAATATGTAATAGGAAACATCACAGGAATAAATGACTATTTAAGAAACAGTTAATTCTCCCACCCAGTCACTTTCTGCAACAAATTAAAAGATTTCTGATGAAGAGAATTTGTTTGCAAATAGTTCTTAAGACACAACCTGCCCAGGAGCCTGTTTATCTCTGTTTACTGCCCTGCCTGTCATGGGGAGCTGTGGTCTGCTGGTATCAAACATACATGAAACATTTTCTCAGCACTTCTTAACAGCTGATTTCATCTTCCCTTTCCCAAAGCCTGCTCTTTCCAAGGCTGTCTGTGCATAGCAAACATCTCATCCTATGGGCAGTCAGTTTTTGTGTGTAATTATGCTAAAAGCTAATCTGTGATATTGGTGTTGATTATTAAACGTGACAAATGTTCGGAGGATCCTGACCCAAGATTCTAGAAAAAAGTTCAAAATAGCCTGTTACAATATCTTCCTGTACAGATACTAAGTTACTTTTACCTTGCACTAAATCTGTCTGATGTCAAACCATACCTCTTTTTGAGCATCTTCAATTTCTACTTGGTATCTCTAGGCTAAATGAATTTTTAATACCAGTATTGAAGGAAGTCAGCATTACTTTTTACTAGGAACCTCAGAAACTTCCGAGAAAGGTGCAGGCTGCTAATATGATTTCAAAGGCTGGCATGGGAGAAGTTCTCCAGGGACTGCTGGTGAGTGACAGCTTCATGTGGGATTATATAAGCTCCAAAAACTAACTACAGTGCTGCCTGCAAAATCTATCTTCTGAGAAGGACCAGAGTGCTTCAGCTCTCTTCAGTTCCACATTATTTCCCTTTTATGTTCTATTGCAAACAAAACACCATTTTTGCACTAGATAGTAATTATTATATAACGTTGATTTCAGTGCCCTTGGTAAGAATTTTACATTGATACAACAGTTTGTATTCTACAAGCACTTGAAAAACATTAAGATGTGAAATTACAGTGTTTGTGAAAATATATTTAATAAAGCCAATGACAAACCTCTCTAAAGACACTTAAAAGCCCATTAAATGGAAGAGTCTGAAATAGGCTAACAGTTTCTTATATGATGAAAATGTTCCCTTCCTCTAGGACATGTTTAATTCCAAGTGTCATGATTTAACAAAAGAGAAATGTGCGAGACTTGCAGTCACACTGCATAAAGTAAGTTTACATAAGTTGGAACTCTCCCTTTAGTAATCAAGCACTTTCTTAATTCCATGGGGTTGGACTGAATCCTCACTGATTATTAGCACTTCCCATGCAGATACTAAAATAGCTCCATATGCCTGGATATACTTGCAAAAATGCCTGAGGAGTCACTGCAGGAGTTATCAGAGCAATGTTACACACTCCCATGTACAAGTTAATATTGAACATCTCCACTTGCTTGAATTCCAGCAGCTCCACAGTCCAGTAGGAAAGAACACAAAAATCCACGAAGTTGCATAAAGTTACAAACCTTCAATTCTTTTGTGATGCACAAAGAAACCTGCTTCAGCCTTGGGGCTTGGGATGGATGAACTCATCAGTAATGTAAGGAAACTGTGACAGGTGAGATGTTAGTGTATAATAACATCAGAACAAGGAAATACACTTTAATTGAGGTGTGCTTAACTTAAGCAGAATAGCTAGGCATTAATTAGGCAGAGAAACTGTGCAGAGGAATCTGAAGAAGCTGGAGTGACCACACTAATATGCACTGAAATTGTATTTTCTCTTCTACAGACTGATATCCAGAGCCTCCTCCCCTGTGCTTTTCCTCACACAAATGAAAAAGCAGGTCCATTTTGTCCCCAAGCACACATGTGTAAATTCCTGCCTATAGCATGTAAAACACATTTTACAATTATCATCTTAATTCTGCCATCAAAGGGGAGCACCACCACTGCAGCTACCCAAACACACCTACCCCTCATGGGACACTTGAACCAATAAAGCTGATTGCATTTATACTACTGAAACATCTAATAACACAGTGAGAATCAAGCTTGCCTCAAACAGCCTACAACACAAATAGGAAAGAAAAAAAAATAGAGATTTCAAACCATTTGGACAAGTGGCAGAGAAGATGAAAATAAATAAATTACAAAAATGGGTTATTTACTCCTAATGCCTTCACCAAGCTTTTACTTCCTCACATGAAAATGATCTTCCTCCAGAGCCCTGATACCATATAGTAAAGACAGAGCTAGGTTCCAACAAAGCTATTTTGTCTTAAACAGGGCCACTGCTTGGCTTGAAGCTATGCTACTGAATGGTCTTCAGATACGGAAGGAGTTGCGTGCCCTAACTAGAAATAGAAGCATAAGAAATCTAATGAAAGGGTGAAGTATTCATCAGGGAAATATGGAAAAGCTATCATAGCAGTTTCTTTAAATGGCTTTGTGAATTTTATTCTTAAAGATCAATGAAATTAGTTACTTAGTAAACTTAACAATGGGTATAAAAATAGCTAGTAGAGAAATCAGAAACCCTCTCTTTTATAAAAAATAAATTTACTAAGCTTTTTTTCAGTAATAATGATTTTCAAGACCTTATATTTTTTCCTGGTTTCCTTCTCATTGGGGATCTTTAGCATTAACTGCAGCAGAGCTGCCTCTAAATCATACTGCCATGGACTGATGGAGATCCTAAGGTGTTAGCAAGGCCTACACATGATGCATTCCAAATTCTTCAATTCAATGTTCCTGTGGCAATGTAAAAGGTAGCAATGTGCTAAAAAGATAACTTTATTGACAATCTACTATTTGGGAATTAAAATAGTAATGAAACAGTCATATTAACAGTCATAAAAATCCTTGGGTTCTGCAGCTTCATGGATCTGGCCATTAAAGCAAAGTGTTATTTTCACCTGGAGCAAGCAGGAAAAGAGTAAGAATGTGGCCAAAGGGAAGAGTCAGAAGAATATCACCCTACTAACAAAACAAGACTGCTGCCTTTATTCTGTACAACCCAGCTGAAGATCTTCACTACAATATTGTATCTAACTTTAGAGAAGCACAAGACTGTGAATGATTTCTGAAGCATGGGATCACTGACTTTGTTAACAGGAAAATACACAACTTCAGTTTAGGGTTTGGCATTTTTCAGTTGAAACACCAAGAGGAACATGGTTAAAAGAACAGGAGCTGAAATGCTGAAAAAGATGAAGTCTCTGGTAAACTCAGCTTAATCACAGGGTCAGTTTAGGGACATTCCCTCTAATTTGATCTTTCATTTCTCTCAGATAAACAAGCCTAATTACTTCTCTCCTTCAGGATAAATTGAGGGAATTATGGTACTTAATTTAAAGCTACTGCTTCATCTTAATAGTCCCTTGGTATGAAGAGACTTCAAAATTGTTAATATCTAGACTGTCAGTAAGCCAAAGGCTTCCTCAGACTCTTAACAGCAGCAATCATTGATTCTCTTGACATATTTCAAAAGCCAAACCAGAGATGACTAGTTTAAATTTAAGACTCCCAGTGGAATAACCTCTTTCATCTATGCTATGATCTGAGTAGCTCTGCTATAATAAGCTCCTCAAAGTAGTCTTTGTAAAGCGAGAGCGCTTTATAAATATCAGGTTTAACTTAACTCTGAACCCCTTTTTTGTTTGGTTGGTTGGTTTTTGTTTTTTAGACTTTTGGGATGGGGGTTTTGTTTATGTTTCTTGTGGTTTTGTTTTGGTTTGTTTGGGTTTTTGGTTTCCTTGTTGTTGTTATTCTGGTTTTTTTCTGTTCAATTAAAAGTATTACAAGGCATTTTTCAAAAATTATTAAGTATCGTTTTTATTTCTTACGCATTTGAACATATATGAGTAGCAAGCATAGGACAACTAGAGAGCCTCATAACATTGTATAAAACATGTGCAATTCACTCTCAGTAAACGAATGGTAAAAAAATTGCCTTTATTTCCACATCCTTCACTTACATGAAAGCTTCCTCAGTCTATCAATCAGATCTTTTTAAACACTGAAACAGCAGCTCTCCCCCCTGATTTGGCTAAAATTTTGGCAAGCCTCTGTTAAGGTTCATAACAGCATTCTTGAAAAGAAAACCCTGCAATAAAACTCTTCTTCATTTCTTTGTCTACAGAAACTTGGCAGGCATCAGCCAGGTGTGTTGAGAGCATTCCCCTCAGACTGCCCAAGGCTGCGTCCTTGTTTCCCCTTCTGTTTCCCCATGCTGCCCCTTCTGTACCATCATTTGCCTCTGTCTTTTCCCTAAGTTGTAGGATCCTGAGGAGAAACCACAGTATCATTCTGTATCTGTGGAGTCCTGCACAGTAATCTCATTTAGACACCTGTCTAAATAATGGCATCATCAAAATCCTACTGCTTCCTCCAGGTACTCAGAATTAAAGTACAGTCCTTCCTTCAATTCTGCTGTATTACTGGGGATTTTATTGCAATAGTTTACTGTATAAATACTGCAAAGAAATTAATTTAACAGCATGTGCTACAATTACAGCCAAACTGCAGGAAAGGATTCTCTGTTCTGCTTGCTCTGAAGTCTGGATGAATGATCTTGCAGAGTTGTAAAAGCTCCTCATCTTAACCTTGACCTTGGCTGGCCAGCCAGCTCACTGCCAAGTTAATTAGGGTACATGTGTATAAAGGACATCCTTTCCTAGGTGCACAATAATGAGCTCAGCAAAATAAAGAAAACAGCTCCGCTGCAAACACTCAGAAGTCAGATTCCACATGCTCACACATCAGGCAGGTCAAAGCCAATTTGTTATGACTCTCATCTGGAAATGATTCTTTACAGGTGATATTTCAGTTTATGATTTAAGTATTGTTTAAATAAGAGAAAGCAAACCAAATAATCAACAATTCCTCAAAGTCTTGCTTGTCCTTTCCAAAATATAAATTTTAGGCAACAAAATGAATGGAATATTTCAGCCCAAATGGATAGGTTTTGAAAGTAATATAAGGATCTACCTAATGCAGCTTTAACCAGTTCACAGTAACCTGCACACATAAACACTTTTATCTGCATCCAAGCAATGCTAAATGAGGCACATATTATCAAATTTTAAAAGTCATAAATTAAAGAATATTGTTAGAAATTTTTAAAAACTGTCCTCATAGTATTGCTCATAGACTTGTCAGAATTTAAATGGCTTATAATTGAATAAATACCTTAAAACCTGTTTTTGAACTAAATTCCGTAATTTGTGTGACCGATGAAACCATTCATTTTCTTTGCACATATAATGAGGAATTTGAAGCCCCTAAGCAAATGCCAGATAATTTTAATACGTATTGAAAACATACTAAGGTTACACCAGTGCTTGCGTGCCTTTTCTATTTGTAGTTAAGTATAAAAGAGTCATATGCACAATCTGAAAAGACAGCAGTGTCGATAAATCCCTGGCTGTGTGTACCAGAAGAATAGCTCTTGGTCTGGTTTGGCATTTAAAGTCTGACTCCTTTTCACACGCCCCAAACCCCACACACATTCGACTGCTAATACTCAGCACAATAGGACTAATACCAGCCGATTAGAACATGCTTCAGTAGCATAACTGTCCAAAGGGAATGAATATCCTGTAAGTTAAATGATGACACTAGGTTATATGAAATCCCAATTAGCTCAGCAGAAAAGAAGAAAGGCTTTAGAGATATGAAACTGTCAAAGCACACCATCCATAAAGGGGTAGGGTTTCCTCTTTGCTTTTCAATCTCATTTTCAAAACAGCTTCTTAAACTAGCATTTGCAAATACGTCTGTTTCTGTACACAAAAAGGCTAATTCCATACCCAAGTGCTTGCACCTGATAATGTAGCAAATGCATGTCAGTCTCACAACCACCAGGAATTAGGTTCCTGTTTTTAGCCTTCTGAACTAGTCCTCAGATGATAAATCAGTGACAATGCTATGATACCATATTTAAATGGCTTTCCAACAAAGCTGTTTTGCACACAATAAATTGAACCTTCGTAAGAGATTTATTTGTAGTTACTGAAACTTTACCTAGGCACTATTCTTTTATAATAATGCTTGCTGTTTGCACCGTCTACCATTTTACAAAGCGTATCTCTGCATTTTGAGAAGCTCTCCTGACATTTTCAATCTCCTGTCCTTTGTAAGAAATCGCTTCCGAGTCTGAAAACTCCTTAGGTTGGCCTGTGGCTGTAGGCTGAGGCAGGAGAACGCTGGCTGAATGAACAGTGCCCTGTCATCTCCCTGGTCCCTGCGCAGCTCTGTGCCCGGGGAGTGAACTGAGCCTGGAGCAGAGAGGTGGACAAGCCACCCAATGTGTGCTGCACAGCCCTGTGGAAGTCACCTGGAAAGGACAATGTCACTTTGTGACAGTACTACCTGGTTAAACTCGCTTTACAACAGGTACTAGGGAAGGAGTAAAACTTCTTCCACAAAGACTTGGTGTAGAGCTGAATTTATAGCTTTTTTAGGAAAAAAAAAAAAAGTGTGTTGGTGGATGAGTGTAGAAACACATGAAAAGCAAGGGTATAAACATTGACTTGGACCCACTGGCCACCCACCTTTGGGAGATGAAGCTTTTGAAGTGAATATTGTAAACTGCATAGGCAATTGCCTTGCTGTGCCTTCTCAGCACAGTCAGGCACTTGCAAAATAGAAGCTGCACTTATTCACACAGATTGCTCTTGCAAACGAGACTTTTAGCAGCAGCAGTAATTTTTTGAAGAAGTGGTAACCTGAAGCCACTTCCATAACAATTGTTCTCACAGACAGCATCAGCGACAAATTAAGAGGAAGTCAAGGCAAAAGAAGGCACACACAAGAATCTCTGGCTGCAACTGATTCTGCTACTTCTTTGTTTAATCATAATTCCAAGTGTCGAAAGTGGGTGTAGCAGGAAAAGCAAATAACAAGAAGCTGAATGATAGATTAAAGGCCTTTTTACTTTGCACTTAAAGTTTAACCATACTACCATGGAAAACGCTGTGGCACTCTCATCTATTTTGATTTTATTATGCAAATTTTCCCAGCATATGGTTAGGAAAATTACTATTTTTAGCACAACAATCAGGGATAGCTACAGCAGCCTTACAATTTTTTTGTTGTGATGGAATTCTTTTTCCTCTGAGAGGATAATTTTCTGTATGGTCACACCCTATACCAAGAAAGAAGAAATAAAAAGGAACAGAAAAGGAAAAGGGAAAAAGGAAAAGAGAAGAAAAATCACCTAAACCTGCTATTATACTTCTTTAAGTCCAGTGGTACAGCACAACTACAAAATCACTAACAGGATATATGCAAAAAAGGTACCAGTATGTTTAAAGAATCTGTCAGATGTTTTTGAAGTCAGGGAGCATTGCTGCAGAAAAGGGCTTTTCTGGCAGGCTCAGCAGAAGGAAAGCACCACCTGAAAGCGAATGAATGACTCTTCCCTTGTTTGGGACTCCCATGAATACCAGGATCACAGCAAGTGCAACACCACTTTTAAAGAGAAGTGCCACACTGTGTCTCTGCTGAAACTGGACTAAAATCTCTGAAAAATAGAATGCATTCTTTCAACATGAAATAGCATGTTTAGATTCATCAGTCTGACTGAGTTTTGAGACATTATTAAGATTGGAACAGATCACTTCCCCTACTCAAGGATAATGGTAAGTGTGGATGCAATTTAGCCCAAACGCAAGTTCCCAATGGAATTTTATCTGTATCAGCTCTAACATGGATGTAAGCTGCTTTCAGTCAGAGCACAACTTCATTTTAAATGGATTGTTAGCCAATAATTGTGGAAGTAAATCTTAGAGAAAAACTAAAGCTACAGTCACCACACGCTTTCCCCCAATATTCACGCTCTTCACTTGTTCTCATTTATAAATCAATGTAAAAGGCAAACAAAGTCTAATTGTGATAAGTGATACCCTCTCTACAAACTCTGAATACTGCAGTAGTGCAGAGCAGTGAGAATTACAGAATACCAGGCTAGAAGGGGACCTCAAGCATTACCTGGCCCAACCCAGGCTGACAACACTCTGAAAGAGGCCACTTTGGAAAGCGAGATTGTTCCTACTGTATTGTTCCTACTCCTTTCTGTATTTTCTACAGAAAACTGTAGAAAAAGCTGCACAGAACAACAGTGAGTTCACACACTCCCAAAGCTGCTGATCAGTGGAACTGTCAAACCCAGCTTTTGTTCATGTAAACAGAGGAAGACTGTTCCTATAACAAACTTGCCCCAATGTGCCCTGCAGGGATTCATGTTGCAATTCTTTATCAATTCCTGCCAGCCATTATTCTGCCAGCTTGTAATCCTATAGGAGGAGAAATCTGCATAAAGAAATACTCAGGGAAGAAAAAGTGCAATGGCTTGTCTTTCTTCATGCCATACATGCCAAAGCACTAAGAAAGCACTTTGTAAACATGTAATTGGTAATAAAGTGATATCTATTTTTAATTTGCTGGCTGTAATATATACAGGGGCTGGATTCAAAGCCTTTCTGACGCTTCTTGGTCACTTCTCAGTTACAGTGTGGCACTGCAGGAATAACCAAAGAAGTTGGAAGCACTCTGGAGGAAGCTTTGAGGGAGAATGAGTAAAGTTTTGTACAAAGAGAGGGGCTCAAGATGTTAGGATAGTTACACTTCTCATTTTCCTAAAACATGTTTATTACTTAGGTACTAAGGATCGACCTGCTATGGCAGGGGCAACTATATACTAAGAAAATGCATATTTATTCTCTCATGCATTTCAATTACTTGGAAAGTAAACATTCCTGCTTTACATGCATATGTGCATCCACACAGCTCTGCATTTCTCAATGGTGTCCACTCTGCTTTAGGAAACACCACATGGCCTGGGAGAAAAGGAATGAAAGGGATTTGCCAAAGTCAGCCCAGCTCCTGTTAAAAGTGCCTGCACCATTAACCTTACAGCAATGGCAGGTTATTTTTACATTAAGCTCATTGAAGAAATTAGAGTGAAAAGTATGCATTTCCTGTTCATACTTTTAGAAAATTTCAAGATAGGGCTTTTTTTTCTCCTCCAAAGTCATTCAAGCACAGCATCTATCCAGAAAGGAATCTCAATTCTGGCTGTCCTAATCAAACCTTTATGGGAAATTCCAAAAGACAGTTTGCAATGACAGTTATATATTCAACTGCATTATATAGACAAGTTTACTTTGACAGGAGCAACAACCAAGAATTCCACCACTATTCATCTTAGTGGTCAGCAGCTCAGACTCCCAAGGGGGATCAGTGACAAATGGGGTCCCTCAGGGGTCTCCATTTGGACCAGTTTTATTTATTATCCTCATTGATGATGTAGACAAAGGGACTGAGTGAACCCTCAGCAAGCGTGCAGAGGACACTAAGCTGAGATGATACCATATGCAGTTGACAAATGGGAGGGATGGCGCTATCCAGAGGGACGTGGACAAGCTGCAGGGCCATGTGAATCTCACATGGTGTGACAACACCAAGAGCTGGTGCTGCACCTGTGTCCAGGCAATCCCCAGTACCAGCACAGCCTGGGCTGGATACATCAAGGACAGCCTCGATGAGAAGGACTCAGGGTCCCAGTGAGTGAGAGGCTGAACGTGACCCAGCCATGTGCCCTTGCAGCCCAAAAGCCAAACGTGTCCTGAGCTGCATCCAAAGCACCATGGGCAGCAGGGGAGGAAGGGGATTCTGCCCCTCTGCTCTGGTGAGAGCCCACCTGCAATGCTGGGGCTGCATCCAGCCCTGGGGCCTCCAGCACAGGAAGGACATGGACCAGTAGAGTGAGAGCCCAGAGGAGGCTACCAAGATGATCAGAGGGATGGAGAACCTCTCCCACGAGAAAAAGCAGGGAGAATCAGGATTGTTCAGCCTGGAAAAGAGAAGGCTTCAGGGTGACCTAATTGCAGCCTTGCAGTACCTGCAGGGAGCTGACAAGAAAGCGGGAGAAAGACAAGAGCATGGAGTGACAGGACAAGGGGAAATGGCTTCAAACTGGAAGAAAGTAGGTTTAAATTATATATTGAGAAGAAATTCTTTACTGAGAGGGTTGTAGGGCACCAGCACAGTTTGCCCACAGAAGCTGTGGATGCCCCACCCCTGAGGTGCTCATGGCCAGGCTGGCTGGGACATTGAACAACCTGGTCTGCTGAAAGGTGTCCCTGCTCACAGCAGGGGGATTGGCACTAGAATGACCTTTAAGGTCCTTTCCAACCCAAACCATTATATAATTCTATGATTTTCAAATGCATATCAAAACTGAAACCTCTGGTCTCTTAGTCTGTTGCAGTTCATAGAATGCACAGAGACATTAACAAGAATATCCAAACACTGGAAACAACCCTTGCCCTAGACAAGTTGCAAGCTGTAATGCTCCCTATCCACCTTACATGAAGAGCAAGAGGTTGACATGTGAATCAATTAGTGTCTGACAACTCCATTTAGTCCTAAACATATGCCATCATCTCATCCTCTAAATGTCATCTGCAAACTGTTTCTTCTCCCACCAGGCCCTGTGCAAAGAAATTACTACTAGGATTGCAGGAAATCATGTATGGCATTTAACCTCAGGAGAATATGGAGGAAAGGGTAGATCAGTAACTTCACAGTACTTACAAAGCAAATGAAAAGCAAGAGCAGCAACTGAGCATTTCCAAAAATATTCACCTATGGCAAAGCCACCACAGCCATCAGATTTTTACTGTCCAAATTGCCACATATGTCTGTGGAACTGTGTGGGATGTGGTGATGTAAATGTGGGACTATGCCATAAAAAGAAGGAGAGGGAGAGGAAAGGAGAAGAATAGGAGAGGAGCCTGTCTGAATTTTCTGCTTTGTCTCTACTGGGATACTTAAATTAATAAAAATGTTTGTGCATGACTCAGAAAAATAACGGATGGATTAATTACTTCCAAACATAGGAACTGATATTTGTTATCTCAGATAAAAACAAGAAAAGGAGGTCCAATTTTCATTGTGCTCAGTGGACTGGGAGGGTTAGATCCATCTCTTTCTTTCTTAACTTTTGAGCTTTTGCTACTTCTTATGTAAGAGGAAAAGGCAGTTACATTAAAATATCATTCCCACCCAAGTTCAAACCCCAATGCCTGAAAGTTTGCCAATTTTTTTTTTGTGTATCACTAGAAAATAGCATTGCACTGTTTTCCAGGATTGGTCTGCCACTCCTATGTACTTTTCTCCATCCAAATATTTTCTTGGAACATCTTTTGTTCTTTTTACATCTTTCAAAGTGGGGAAAGTTTATTTTACAGACAGCTAGCTCAGGCCATGTTGAACTGCACAATTTATTTCCCAAGTATAAATACTGCTGCTATTGTTTGCAGTTGAAGGCATAAATAATGCAAAAAAGTACTACTAAGTATGCACAAAGTTTGATCCCCTATGCCCAAAACATTTTAAATTTTCATAAATCAAAGCAAATATATTTTTGCTATCAGAGTTGTTGGAAAAAAGTTTCCTTTAAACTACTCAGGATTAGCTTCACTATCTATTTGTGTAAAATGTCAGCAGGTAGAAGGTGCAGGTGTTACTAGAAATTCTCATGGTTGCCATCCAGTTAACCTGTTGGTTTCCCTCAGGTCAACACTGGATAGGGCAGTCAGGTCCTGCTTTCAATCAGATAAAGGAAAAAGTATCTTGGAAATGCATGAAAAAGCAATCCACACATATCTGGGTGTCCATGCATGCAATGTACTAGCAGGTCATTTTAAAAAAATGAATCACTATCTTATACTCTAATATTTTCCTGAAGTCATAAGTGCTCTATATGGTTGGCTCTCCCCATTAAACAGTGACAATGTTGCAGCCTAGAGGTAGCTTCTTTTCAGTGATGGGTGAACTGATTTTTGTGTTTTTTCCTTGTATAATTTATAAGTTAGCATGACCAGAGTGTTGAATTGCAAAAGTAGGACATCTGTCACCATGGGGAAGCAGTGGGGGAGTACGAAGTGTGCTTCTGACAGCTGTGGGCTTGTTTGTGGTCACTAGAAAGGTGCCTACTTGATTTTTTTTCTACTTTACCATTCCAGACATTGGGCTGTGCCATCTTTCAAATTTCTTCTATAAAATAGAACCTTCCTGATTTCTAGCCAGTCATATTCTTTCCCAGCTTGGCCACTGGATCCCTTCTTTAAGTTGCTGGGACTCACCGAAGCACACTGAACGCCCTCACAGCCATTCTTGCCTAGCAGATAATGCAATATCTCAAGTTACACAACCACTGCAGAGAACAGGAACTGGCTTAATTGATTTTTTGTAAAAGGATGAATTCCAAGTGCTGCTAACATAGGCAAAGATGGGCTGAGCTGCAGTGTCACAAGCAAAAAGGCATGAAGGAAAGCATCACATTGGACAGAGTAATCAGACACAGCTGCCCAGGTGAAATGAAATGGAATTAGGCAGATTTATTTCAGTAAATACTTACTACAGGAATATCCTGCTACCTACATTAGTTCTCTCTGTGAATTCTCAGCGCATGAACAGAAGCAGCTATGCAGATTTTATTAATGACACATATATTTTCAGTCTCTTTTGAAGTTTGTGTCTTATTACTGCCAACCACGTTCTGCCTCTGCAAATGCAGTGGGGAATCATGAATGTAAGTACTTCTCCTCCTCTAGGACGTTGGTGTTTGTTTACAGCTCAGAAGTGCTGCTGCATTCACTGGCAGTGGCACAGCATTACACAAGTCCGAGATCAGGAGCCTCCAGCCCAGGAAGCAGTTGCTTCCTCAGCAGCTGAGGCAGCTCCATCTGAGGCCACACGGTAACACAGAACACTGCTCTGCTCTGTGGGGCCATCCAGACTGTGGCTCTGCTTCCCTGCAGTCACCTGCACACGACGTGCCCAGGAGCTGGCACAGATCTGCCCTGGCCTGGGGCGCACAAACCCTCCCAGAGCCTGGAGTCAGAGCGCCACGGGGGCCAGAGCAGGGCTCAGCTCCGGAGCTGTCGGCAGCACGGCAGGACACACGGACAGGGAGCGTGGCCACGGCAGGGCACAGACAGACACACGGACAGGGAGCGTGGCCATGGCAGGCCACAGACACACGGACAGGGAGCGTGGCCATGGCAGGGCACAGACAGACACACGGACAGGGAGCGTGGCTGTGGCAGGGCACAGACAGACACACGGACAGGGAGCGTGGCTGTGGCAGGGCACAGACAGACACACGGACAGGGAGCGTGGCCCCGGCAGGGCACAGACAGACACACGGACAGGGAGTGTGGCTGTGGCAGGGCACAGACACCCTGCAGATCCTGCCCGGCTGTTCCCCAGTGGAGCAGGCATGGAAAGTGCTGCAGGGACAGCCAGGGGATGAGCAGGGGCAGGGGCAGGACCAGCAGGGGCTTGAAGGAAGTGCCCTCGCCAACAGGCTGGACATCACAGCCTCAAAACCTCCCAATGGCTGAGCATGAGCAGCAATTCCAGCTTGGGGACTTTGTGTACTGCAGTTTCCAAGACTCTGTATCTCTAGGCACCATTTCACCCTTACTGTTTAAACTGAGAAATATGTAATATTCCAGAAACAACTACATACCAGGCAGCTATCTTCTGTAGCAGCACTTCAACTACGTCATTTGAGATAGGAAGTCCTGTGAACCGCTATAGTTTTATATTCCACCTTTTTCCAGGAAATGTTTTTGCTTATCTCGATCTTTTTTTCATCAATAACAAAACAAACACTTCAACAATTCACTAACAACAAATTTCTTCCACTGCTGGAACTCAGCTTTGAATCATATCTTGATGTCAGTGAAAGCCAAAGAGTTTGCCTGCACCTGTTTTTATTTTTATATTCTACCAGCTACATAGCTTCTTTGTTAATATTATCCATGCTTTTAATACTATCTTGTAAGACACCTTCTCCATTTCTGTAGGATTTTTGGCCCCTGAGAAGACTCAAGACAGGAACCAGAAATACCCAGTATTAAAGAATACACATCAAAAACGGGAAAATTCTCTCAATACACAGAAAATCAGCCGAGGTGTAAGAAATTTCTTGATGATGCTTCTTATTTTCCAAAATAATTGTATACCTCCCCCTAGGGGAATCTTAATTGCTCTGCCTACACTAAACTAAAAGCCCTATTACTTTATGTAGCCCGTGTCTGAGGGATGCACACTATCCCAGAGAGATGCACTTTTTCCATGTACTCTAATGCAGTCATTCTCTGACAGCATCACCCAGCCTCTCAGACTGTGACCTCTCATCATGTTCTCCCTCTCTTCAAAATATTCTAGGCTGGAAGTCTGAAGGCAATCATTCTATAATCTTGTTTACTGTTAAATTAAAACAGGAAGTGACAAAAAATGATTTAATGTCACTTTTAAGGGAAGATCTCTGTACTCTAACAGCCCGCAAGCTGCTACAAGGAATATATTTGTAATGTAACTAGACAGAGAATTCATGTTACATCATTCACATGGAGGAGTTCAACTCACATATTTCAGTCCAGCATACTTGAAAAAGCAGCAATCAAACACAAGCTTGCCCTGCACATCTTATTTGTACATCTGCCTGGACTCTGAACCTGCAGGAATGCAGCTAACCCAGGCAGATTGGTCCTGAGGAAGCAAAATGTGTTTAGCTGTTACTAAAATCTTACTGCAGAACTCGAGGTGCCCACAGCAGGTCTCAGTAAAGATTCTCAAGCAGTCAGAAGCACTGAAGTGAGACCCTCCCCAGGACACAGCAGCTGAGGAACTGGTCCTTGTGGTGCCAGAGCAGCGTGAGAGGATCTGGGCAGTCACGTGGAGCGCCGGGTCCAGCTCCCGAGTGACACCTTTGTGTATGGAACAGCCTGCTGGGTATTTTTAGATGAACACTAATTTTAGACATTAGTGTAAGTCAACCATTACAAATTATTTGCTACAGTAACAGTTTGCCTTAAGATGCAACATTTGGGTTTTTTCAGTAATATGGAAAAGGTACATGCAAGAGATTTAATTACCTTACAATACAGGTTCATATTTCACATAGTTTTATCTCATCAACTGTAGCAATGTTTAAATATGATTTTGTTAGCATTCTAAACTTCTCCCAGTTTCTGTTTTAGGGAAATAAACACAGAAATAAAGAATTATATTAACCTGAATGCTGAAAAAATATTCTTTCTCCCTATCAAGTACTGACTTGATGTTTATCACCCACGCTAAACCAACAGACCAGAACGGGTTTTTTAGTCAATGAACCATGAAGTCTAAATAGAACTTGCTGTTTTAGCCTCTAAGTATGACCACAGAAAATGACATTTAAATAACCAGAGAATCATAGAATTAGAGGCTGTAAGAGACGTCAAGAGACTATCTAGGCCATCAGAGCTTGACTGACAGCCTGAAGGACAATTCACCCAAGCCAAGGTCCATTCTTTTTTCCCAAGAAGGCACTAGGAGCAAGCTGTGAGTCACAGGAATTGTTCTGGAGGTGCTGGCCTGCTCCTCACCATCTTTGCTAGGGATTCACATCCCTTACTAGATGACAACAAATGACCTGGCAAGACTGTACCTGACCTGGTAAGAATCAGGTAAGGCTGTAGAGCAAAACCCAGCCTTTATTTCATTATAATGTTCTGTATGATTTAGTCCATTCTCTCCCAGAGTGTCCAGATAAATACAACTAAACCTCCCATAGGTGTTTTTCAGACTTGTTTTCAAAAATCTCCAAAACACAGTAGATGCATGTGTACCTCAGCACAAACCACAGTTCATGACTTTGCTTAAATGTGATGGGGGATTGAAGACAAAATGATGAATTTTGCACTGACCTGTGTCTGTCACTTTTGCTGCAAACAAAGCACTTTATATCTCTGACCTTACAGCCAGTGGTCCTGGGTAACAATGGGTGCTCGTTATGTTTCAGCAGCTTTTCACCTATTTGACAGCTGATGTTTCTTTTCTTCCCTTTTCTAGGTTTAGCAAACCCTATCTGGCTATTTTTTGTAAACATTCTAGATTTGCTGTGTATTAAGTTTTCAGTGTTTTCCTCCTAAGAGCAGAGTCAAAAAGCAAGTGCCTTACTCCTGCCTCAGAGGAGGTCACATTAATACATATGATATTGGCAAGCCTATGAATATATTGCAGAACAATGTTTGCTTTTTGTGAAACAGCATCACAGTGTTGACACATTCAGCTTGCAGCCCTTCACAATTCCCCATTCATCCTTTGCATTATTGCTGCCAAGCAGTTATTCTTCATTTAATGTTTTGCATCTGATTTATTCTTTGTCTGCTTTTTCATTTACGGAATTATGTAACTGATCTCAGGTTATTTCTTCAATGAATTCTAAATTCCAATCTGTCTCTGAAAGAAAGGATTTAGAAGCAGTTCCAAGTTGTTATCATCCAGATGTTTTATAAGTACACTCACTGCTCCCTTAAACCGTGCATGAAAACTGTCCCCACAGGGATGGAAGGACTTGTGAGCCCCATCTGCACCAGCTCCCCTTTCTGGCAGCAAACCACTGGCAGCTAAATGCTGAGCACGTTGTTTTGAACAGTTTCACAGTGGACTTCTATTTGAACCTCATTAGATTCCTAATCAGAATGCTACACAGAGTTTGGTTCAAAGCCTCACTAAAGTCAGATGTATGACAGCACTTGGACTGCCTCTTACCTACTTAGCTATGGAAAAAAGCAAGGAACTTGCCCTGATACTTGTACATCACAAAGGAACGTGGAATGTTTTTACCTCCTTACTATTCTCAAGATGTTGTTCAACAGTTTGGTCTCGGATCCTGCTGATGCAAGTGAAACTCTTTTGCCTAGGATTCCTCAGCTCTTGTTTTTGTCCAGTCTAAACAGAGATCCAGCACCATGTGCATCTCCAGACCACCGGGACCTCTCCCCCATCCTCCCCGGGTTTTCAAAGACAATTGCTAATGCTTCAGAAATTGCTTCAGCTACTTCTGTGAGCAGTCTAGGATGAGTTCCATCAGAAACTGCCAACTTGAATTCATCCAAGTTATCTAAACACAGTTTAACTCATTCTCTTCCTGTTCTAAACTGCCTTTTAGTCTCTGCTAAAATCCTGCAGCTCTCTCTGAGTCTGTCATCTGTGCTGGTGGTGATGACTAAAGCTAAGTTAAAATCAATGTAATAATAACTGAAATGTCTGCCTGTTACATTTTAAATTTGTCTTAAAATAAATATTAAATAATTCCAAGCAGAACAATTAACTCTCTGAATCTGTATCTACAACAATATTTTCTAAGCAAATAAATTTCTAAATAACTTTAAAAGCTTTTCCTGCTTTCTTTCAAAGTATCTATTTACAACTTCCAGCTATTGAGAGATATGGAGGTTAAACCACAGTTAAATCATCTCAGTTACACTATGATATATACTTAATTATTAATACAGCACTTTCAGAATTCAATATCATTTCTACCAACAAATCATAAGAGAAAGATAAGGTATGTAAGTATAATAAAAATACAATAAAAATGCTAAAGGTGAACTTCAATACGCCCTTTGCCTATTTTGGTCCAGATACATAACAGCAAAGAGTTTGTATCACACGTGATCTCTCATTTTAACAACATTTCTGTTGATGTTTTGAGCAACTATTCATACTCTTTTGAAATTAATGCAGAAATTAATGCTTTTCAACCATATTTACTGTCGGTTTACAAACTGTTTACAAGTGTGAAGTCCCAGGACCTGATTCTCTAGTTAGACCCTCTAGAACTGCTTTACTGCTCTAATTAAATGTAATGTGCCATTAACCTAAAAAATATTTATTTCAACTTTTGCTTGCCAAACCATGAAATCCATGGTGAAGAAAGAAAAAGAAAAAAAATAAAAGGCTTGAGTTGCTCAAGTGTTCAAAGTTTTTCTTTTTACCAATGAAAAATGCCTACTGAAGGTGTTTGTATATGGAAATGATAAACAATACCTAAGTTCATATGTTCCTTTCCCTCCTTTTGTTATCTCCCCAGAATCAGAAAAAAAAAGATTAAAATGGATAGAAAGAATAACAGCTAATAAAAAAAGCCTGACTTATAAAAGCTGTGTGAATTCAGATACAATTGTGTATATTTGCAGATTTCTTGACACCTGGGCATAGCAACTGACAGAGAGCACAAACCTGAATCTGAATTACTCTCACTTCGTTTGAGGAATGGAACCAACTGCCCCAAACTTCTGCAAGGGAGCAGCTTTACCAATGAGCCTCTTCTCCAGAGGCAGCTGCAGTTTCTCTTTTGCTTTCTCATGCCCTGAGTTTGCATGAATGACTCCTGAGGCAGCTTTGTGCTGATCTCTACTGTCACCGGCGGTGCTCACCTGGGAGCCGCGGGCACGGCGCAGTGCCAGCGCCCTGGTGCCAGCCCCGGAGTGCTGAGCCAGCAGGGCCAGCTGTCCCTCAGCACTGCAGGGGCTGTTTGCCTTCAGCAAACATGCTGTGCATCCAGATGTGTCAAAACAGCTCTCCCAGCACAGCCTGGACTACAGCAAGGGAGAGCTCTGGACAAGCATCTTGCAGGAGTATTTCATGTTTTATTTATCCATATGCTGCTTTAGAAATCCTTTCCCATCATGCAGGGCTCTGGAGCAGGAGTGGAGGGATGCATCCATCTATCTTACCTGCTGCCTCTCCACAAAGGAAGGAGCCAAAGGGAAGATGCTAACATGGCATGGACACTCTCATTCTGTGTCACATGGACTGTCACTCACCTGCAGCAGAAATGGACTTGGAGAGTTACAGAATTCTCTTCTTTTTTTCTGCTGCTCCCAGCAGAAAAATCGCATTAGAAGAAATATGAAATGTATTTAATAATTGCATGATATGATCACCTCTTTAGAAATTTAAGTCCATATTACTGGCTAATGAATGAGAAATCCTGAAAACATAAAGAGATTATGCATTATCCAGAGAAGTCTCCTGAGGAAGCTGACAGATGACAGACACAAGAAGAGTCAAATGACATATATGGCATACGGCATACGTGACAAATTCTGTATCAAATTAATGTTTTCACACTACCTCACTGAGAGACCTTAAGCAAGGGAGACTTCTAAAGGGAAGGGAAATTTAATTTTCCTTTGCAATTACAGGGCACAAAGTAAAAGCTAAGTGCCAAAATAGAATTTGCTTCATGTTGTGTTTAATTTTGAAGAGTTCCTACCACTATTGCTGTTCTGGGAGTAGTAAATGGAATGTGCAACATGACCTGGAAACATCTGACACACTCCTAGTACATGCACCTTCTTTGTGCTGTTAATGAAATCTTTTACACCACTCCACATATAAATAAGTTTGATTCTGACTTCTTGCTATTTAACAATAGAACAGGGGCATTCAGTCAGCACCCTGAACAAAACAAGCAAATATTACTCAATCTGTGCAATTTCCCACAGGCTCTGGTCAAAATTGCTTTCAAAAAGTCTTTTACTCAATTCAAAACCAGGAGTGTTTTCTAGTGAGGGATAAAACCACATCTCCATCTACTGTATGTACACTGAAGCAGCTATTCTGCCATCTGGAGGACTTTTCTAACGTTTCAGAAAATCTCAATCCAAACATAGTCCACTTTGGACAAAGCTTTTGAATTATATATTAATAAATATTCCATAGAACAGACATAAATCACCAGGAATTAAATCTAGGGGGGGCATTGAGTATTGACCATCTGAAAATTAAAAAAGACAGGTTTACTGCTGCTACTTTAGGGTGGTTTTTTGGTGGGTTTCTTTTGGGTGGTGTTGTTTTGTTTTTTGTGGGTTTTGTTGTTGTTGTTGTTTTTTGGGGGTTTGTTTTGGTTTTTTTCCTAAAGCACCCTCCTTTAGTGTACAGACCCCTGGCCCAGAGGTCCAGCAGCATTCTGGATGGTTCTCTTGCTGTCCTGGTGAACAAGTATTTGCATGTTTCCTTGCTTTGCTTTGTTTATCTTTCCTATTTAACTCAGCCAGCCCTCCAGGGCAGGCACTGCCTCTCCCTCCACAGCCACACAATTCCAGCTCTGAGCACCAGCAGAGGCTCTCAGCAGCTGAGGTCTCCCAATGGCAGCCCTGCAAATAAAGCAAACCCCCGGAGCTGGGAGCTGCTCCCTGGCACTGCACCACTCCGTTTGTCCTTAGCACGCAGCTCATCCTCAGTCTCTGAACAAGGACTTTGCTACGGACACGAGAAATTCGATTCACACAAACAAACAGAGCTTGCCTTCTCCATTTCTCTATCTAACACAGATTTTGATGTAGCTTTTCTTGAGCTGCTGATAGGGAGGGCTGAAGAAGACGACAATATACTCCTCCTCTGTATCTTTTTTCAAGATAAAGATGACTGCTAGGTAATGAAGTCACTTCCAGAAGGTTTTTTGCAGTCTACATCATAACTTTTTCTTCTAGTGGCAAACAACTGGCAAAAGCTGCAAATGTTACCATTGAGCCACTGGAAGAACAGAGTAGTCTTATTTCTTCCTCAATTAAAATTATAGAAGAATTTCACAAGAGGGGCAATTAATTGAAAGAGAAATAAGGACAATTTTTGGAGAGAATGCTGCAGATATTAGCTAATTTTTATTGCAGACTGGTTCATTGCAAGGTAGCATTGTTCTGACACAGTACTTGGAGGTCTCCTCTGAAATAACTACATAAAAAGTGGCTCCCAAAAATCAAAAAAAGGAGTACAGAAGCTGTGTTGCATAGGTTTTATATTTAAAAGTAAGCATACTAAAAGAAAGACATACAATTTTAGAAATTGTTAAAGAGGTTTACCTAACATACATAATCGGCCATTTTTTGTATGACAAGAATGTACATTTTGCTTTCTATATAAGATGGAAATAATAATGCTAGACCATCGTGGCAATAGCAAATACATGCCTGAAAACCTCTGGTTCTCTGTGTGAATATAAAACAGTGAGGAGGTGTCTGCAATCTGAATAAAGTGTTTCAACTCAAGAGATTAAAATAATGAGAAGAATAAAAAAAAGAGAGACATCAGTAAATCATTTTGCTTGACCTCTTCTAACTTAGAAACCATTATTAGCACAACATGTTTTTCCCACTTGCCTGTGGAATTGTGACTCTATCACCACATCATTCTTACACATACTGAACAAACTCTCTTCCATACTCCTCGAATTCTACCAACAGTTGTGGAAATTGAATTCTTCCCTCTGCATTTTTGTATCCTGGAAATGGATTTTTACGCTGAAGATTCAAATATCTGGATCTGCCACACCCTCACAATCTCATTGACACCAGGGGGAATTGGGCACAGACCAGGAGCCATGGTAGCACTAAACTATCAACAGTTACAATGAAAACTAAAATACAAAATTGCAACATTAGGTGAAACAGTCAGGCCTGGAAACTGCTCTTAGGTATCAGGTGTACAAAGTAGTGGAAATCTTTGTATTTCAAAGACTTATTTATTTCTACAAAGGTGTCTAGAGATTATAACTGTGATTAAATTAAGCCAAAACATCACTTTTATAATTTGCTTTAAAATTTCAAATGACATAAAAAATCTCAATCAAAATCTAAAGAATATAAAATAATTTTTGTAAGTGAACTTCCTGCTATTTATTCTCCTTTACAAAGAGACATGCCGTGACTTAAAATTCAGCGAAGCATTTCCACTTCTGAAATCACCCTGGAATACAAACTGCGAGATATTAAGGGAACACAGGATATTTATTCTGCTCATGGAATCAACTTGTTGCTAAATGTTAAAGGAAATGTGTACCATTATTCCCTGTGACTCCACCCTTCCCTGTGGGAATAATAAAAGGAAAGCAAAAAAAAAACCACCTTTCTACTTTCGCTTGATTTTACTTTTCCTAACCAGGATTCTTTTTGGCAGGCTGGTAACAACAATTTCATTGTCCCAAGAGCCATTCCTGGTGGAGGAGTATTTGTCAAAATATGATGCAGCTATGATTCCATGGAGAGCCTTGTAAGTAAAGCCTGCCCAGCTCCTCAGGTCCATAGCAAAGGAGGGACCAACTGCAGCACTAACAGGATGAGAATGCCAGGAATCTCTGGAATTTCAGCGTTTGCATAATGCTTCTACTTAAAGACAGCCTTCAATGTAATTGCTTTTAAATTAGATTTCTATCATTTTTGTATCTTTCAAATGGATAAAGACTTACTGCAAGCAAGTACTTTCCAGCATTTTTTCAAGAGACACTTTGCATTGATCACCTAAAGTCAAATGTACAATAGAGAAAGATAATTTTTTTCTTCTGTGTTTTCTTTTAAGTTAGTCCTTTTCTTTTCTCCGTGCAGTTATGATCAGGGCTGCTTTTTGAAAAGTGTGTCTTTCTGTTCTTCAGCCTGTTTAATCACTTCTCAGTATTTCAGTGTTATTGCTGTGAGCATTATTTTATTACCTTTCTCATTTTAGGGTCTGTTTCTCCATATCATCTTGTTTCAAAAAAGATTTTCTTAGCCCTTGATTATCTTCTTGCTTTTGGAAAAATCTTTTTCCTCAGCATGCCACATACAGATCTTGTGCCTTATACTTCCTGAGTATTTCACTCGACCTCAATGAAATTAGAGATGAAATACTTTGATAAAATAACATAGGACAAAAAAGTTGATAAAATAACATAGGATAAAAGATACCGCTCACATCACCAGCAAGATCTTTGCTTCCTAGGCTCAAATGACCTAGAAAAAAAAATCTTGCATTGAGTTATCAACTGACAGATCCAACAGAAGCTACTTTTAAGGGTGGCATCTTGCCTTTTGGCAAGAATTTTAATTTTTCACTCCATGAGCATTAGCGATAAATAAGTGGGACGATTAAAAGTAGATCAAAAAGTAGAAACAAAAGTAGAAAAGCTCACTAAGCACTAGTCTAACTGCTCCCAGGAACCTAAAAAGAATCTTTTCCATGGGGTATATTTCAGTGTTGAAAATAAACAGAATGTCGTTACTTCCTTGACTAGTTTTACACACTTTATATCTCACCCCAAACTCATCTAAAGAGGATGGATTTCACAGCTATCTGCACTTTGTTACCTAATGAATTTAGTTGGGAAAAATGTTGTAGTGGAAAAACATACTTGGACCCAGACACAAAATAAAATAGACAAAATTCTGGAAAGTTTTTATAGTTTCCATTTGGTGGTTCTTTAGTTGTACTAATATGTAACACAAGCATAAGCTAAATTTTAGTTTCACTCTTAAGAGCCATCTATATCTTCTGGAAGTACAGATCTGGCACATCTTTTAAATGTGACTGTAGTCAGAATTATTTGTTTAAAGGGGGCAGTATATGCCCTTAAACACAACCATCACAAAACCTCTGATTTTACATGAAGTGTAAACCAAATATTACATCAGTCCCCTTTTTTTTTAAAAGAAAATCTAAATGGAGTTGGCATATATCACAAAATGTTTACAGCCTTTGTGGGTCCCAATGGCATGTTTTTCTACTAGGGCTAATTCTGTCATATCTAGAAACTTTATTTTTAGCCAATGGCAACTTATTTTGGTTTAAAAGACCAGTCTTAGTACCAGTACTTCAATTTTATGTTGCCAAGTTTAGATAATGTTACTTAACAGAAACTTCCTTGGTATCCTAAGGACACCTCCAGTTCATCAGCAGTACTGTCAGCAAGCTCATCTCTGCTGGGGCAAGGAAATCCCCACAGACACACTGAGGGGGCTTGTGCACAAACCTCCTGCTGCTACAGGTCACTGGCTTTTATTTCTACTCCATTTCAGAGCAGGAGCTACTCACTTACTGAGGCAGCCTAGCAGAACAAAGGAACCGAGTGTTAAATTAGGAGTATAAAGCCCCTAATTTCTCTCAAGATTTAAATTTCCATTCCCAAAAGAGAGATCAAATTTCCAACTCAGCAGCTAATTCAGCAATAACCGAACAAATGTTTCATGTGTTGATCACTGCACAGATAGCAAAAAGCCTGTGCAGGTGGCTAAACTTACTGGATCAATAGTGAATACAGATATTTCAGATAATTGGATTGACTCTTTAGTGGATGGTTACTGCCACCAGCACAGCACTCACACCTTGGCCAGAATTCCTACAGCAGAACACAGCAAATCAAAGCAGGAATGTCTCTGATACCGCACCACCTCAAAGACAAAATACAACTGTAGCTGGTATTTCTGTGTCAACGGGAATAACTTTGCTGTAGTGTTCTAAATTAATTAAACTACCTTCAAACCCAGTTTAGTGTAGATGTATCTAAATCGATTTAAATAACACTCTGAGGAATAAGATTCATCCATTAATTCATAATATCAAATTAAAACTATATAAGTGCAGCTGAAACAATTTTAACTGCATTCAGAAAAACTAAATCAATTGCATTATGTGAATGTAAATTATTAATGTAATGAATCCTTAACTGATTGCCATTGACTTGTTTACTAGTAAAATAAATATTTTATAATTGGCATTTTGAGCCAACCCATGTGACTTCTAGTTTCCATACATGTGCACACACACACACACGAATGGATGCTTCACCCATCCACAGCAATCTTTAGTCAAATGCCTTGGGGGTTTTTTCAGACCTGAAGAATGAGCAGCTTCTTTTTACCAGTGTTAAAACTGGAACCCAACAGTAACAGAAGTCACAGCACAGCTTTCCAGTTCCTGCACAAACTGGAACATACTTCCTTTAAAATTTGGCATTTAAGAATTAAAATTATCAGTAATGGGACATTAATTGCACTTCTGGACTGTATTTGGCTAAACCTGTCCCTGTAGAAGAAAAAGTCCATACAGTATGCAATGTATAGAGTGGTATCTACATATTCCAGTAGCAACTGAACAGAAACTGTGTCAGTTGTGACCCCCTGGATTTTTCACAGGGTGTTTCTGAATTTCCAGTGCCAGGGGATGCTCCAGGCCTTGGCACACAACACCTGTGGTCAGAGCCCTGAGTCTGACAACAGCCCAGTGCCACCTCCTGCCTGTGCCCTGCAGGCACAGAACCTGTGCAGAAATGGAGGATAATGATGAAAATATCAATAGTACCTTTTGTGGGGTAAAAAAAGGAAACAGTTAACTCTACAACAGAAAAAAAATATCAGGTATCTGCTTCTAATCCTGCTTATACTGGCACAAGTTAGAAAAGAGACCATAGTGGTGTTATTAATTGAAAGCTACAAAATACAAAGAAATCATTATTAAATCAGTTGATTCTAAAGACAGAGAAAAATAGCTTGCTATTTTAGAAATGCAAACAGCTTCTAAATATTTTGCACAAAGTTTTGCAAAATTCAGCTCCTAAAAAACTACTCTAGTATTATATGCATATAACATTAGCAAAATTACTCCAGTAAAAAACTTGGCTTCTAACAAACAGTTATTTAAGAACTGGATTTTAAAACTGGAGCTCCTTCTCCATCTTGTAAATTCTGAAACTTGCTTCTGTAGAAACACTATTCCTTTATTCAGCAGAGCAAAGATGGAGATCTGCCAAACTGTTATGCAAGATAATGAAGCAGCTTCTCAGAGGGTGAGAGATCACATGAAATCACATGCACTAGAGAAGGATTAAAATTTCAGGAATGTTGAAAGTTTTACCTTCCATTAACTTCATAAATTACATGACAGTTTCAATTAACTACTTTGCTCTCAAAGTTTTGAGAGTACATAATAAACTAAGGTTTCGTGTTTTCAAAACCCTATTCCATTTTTACAGTTTTTGATGTGGGCAGTAAATTCAAATCCTAGATGGAAGAAAAAAGGTTAATTTTCTCTAACAATGGCAACTACTCAAACTGAAGCACCGTTTTTCATTTACTCTTTCATTTTCTTCTGCTGATGAAAATGATACAGATAAAGCCAATATTTCATGAAAACCTAGATTTCTGCAACGACATAGATTTCCATACTTGCTATGACATATTAACTTACATTTGAAAGGCTCTTTCTTAGCCTAAATCCCTATTTTGACTCTGCCCGTCAGGATACTTTTGCCCACACTTGAGGTGGTGTGTGTTTTAGTTTGGGTTTCTTGGCCAGCCTTTTATTTCATTTGTGTATTAGATGTGAAGTTTGTCTCCCCTGAACCTGCCCTCTCCCATTCTTTGAGACAGTCACAGTCCTTCATTTGTATCGGTTTGTTCTATTCTTGGGTTCTGTACCTTAATTGATATGCATACTGTTATGTGTCAACTCCTTTGCCTGTCAGCTGGCCACTCCCCAGAAGTTTCCCATTGGCCCTCAAACATTTATCCCTTCCCTAATCCCCTCCTTTCCCACTTGTCAATCCCCTGTATCCCTGCCCGTGTTTCTAGATCCTTCCCTGCCAATCTCCCTTTGCTTGATGTATCATTTGCTGTTCTGCATTGTTCCCCTCCCTTTGTTATCCCCATTGGATTGAGTTCTGTATTCCCCACCTTAGACTCCTCCCTGAGTGTACCCTCACTGGTTGTTTGCTTTGTGCTGCCCCTTCTATAAAACCCACTGCCAGAGTGCTGCTTGGGGTTCTTGGGGCGTTTCATTCTTGGAGTTCAGTTCTTAGAGCTTCGCTTTTCAGTTGTCAATACTTTCAATAAGCCTCCTGAGTTCACCCCAAGAATCCATCTCATTCTCTGCCTCATCTCTGCGCCCCAGAAAGCGACCACTGAGAGCATCAGAGTCCCCAAGTGGGGAGCCACAAACTCCCCAGGGGGAGAGCGTCGCGCCCTTGCCGCTGTGCCCCTGGACACCGAGAGCACGCACGCGGACTGCGACACACTGAATTTTATATTTCAATTTCAAAAGACCGATTTTGTTACGGATTCTGTTAGTAGAACCTGTCATCATGATATAAGCACAGAACTGATACCTCACACAGCACGAGTCACAAGAGGGCTGCACACATATGTTTTACCATCAATCTACAAAAAGAGCTCTTTTCAACAGTTGTCCCTGCTCCAGCATTTCCTTACAAGGAGTTCAAAATTTACCTTCAGTATGAATCACTGTTTTACAATCTGTTTATGGGCTGTGCTAATCAGTGTCCAGCAACTCAAACAATTCAGTCCTGAAAGGCCTAGCAAGAGGAAGTTTTCATCAAAAGATTTCTGTGGTGATGCCACGTGAGGTAGACACGGTCTTCTGGGATGATGTTTGGAGAGAAAGATGATGTTTTAAGGCTATTTTTTCCTTTGGCACAATTAAACTAGCTTTTATGTTCATGAGCTTTTCATATTCACTTTTGGAATACATAATAAAAAATATTAAGATTTTGAAATTTTTTTAACAGGAAAATGTACACCTTGAGACCAAACATAATAAAAGGAGGCACACTATATCTTCTATCATGAATCTTAAGCTTTTAAAGCATTGGTTTTTCTATGTATGACTAAGTAGTCAAATAAAACCACTAAAAGAAAATGATATTTTAGCTGTCCCTTAGGAGCTTTTTCCTACACTGGAAGAAGCAGTTCTTTTAAGGATTAATTATACACATGTAATTCCAGGCACTGAGTGTCCCCAGAGCCTGCAACATGCCTGGCTGGTGCACAGTTCCAGTACACAGGTTACTCACTACACATGTAACAACTGGTGTACAGCTCAGAAATCTGCCAGAGCTCCCACAGACTGCTCCTCACTGCCCCAGAGAAACATTCCAGACTCCAAACCCTCTATCAGGGTCATGAGCTATTCACTGAGAACCACTTTTCACTTCAAGTAAGACCATTAAAATAAACACTTAAAAGCCTCCAAAATTAAAAGCTCCAAAGCTCAGCCCTACTCATCGTGGCTGGTGGCAGATGGAGAAGCCCCAGGACCAGTGAACCAGTATTCCTCCTGGGAACCTCTCAGCTTCTAAAATGCACGTATTTATTTATCTTAAATAAACAGACTCTGAGATGTATAGAGAGAGTTCAGTTGAGACTACTGTGAGCTAGACAGCTTTTCAGTAATACCAGTCCATAATTGTTTACTGAAGGTCCTCCAGTATCACACATGACTTCAACCATGAGATGTACAGCTTTACATCCTACTCCATAGATCAGGCAACCTGAAAGAAATACGACTCTACTAAGCTTAGAATTGTCCCCAGTATAATACTGAGATACTTGAGAAGACAGCTGCCACAGTATTAAACTAAAACACAGAGCCACTGATACTCGGGCTCTTGGCAAGTACTGCCTGACAGTGCAGAAATAGGATGCTGGTCTGCTCAGTCATGTGTCCCTTTAGACATTGGTAATGTTTTGTCATTTTGCCAGTATTCATTCATGCCTTTTGGATATGATACACCACAGCCACACACACGCGGAGATGCTCTGAATCAAGAGTCAGTTATCACCTGACTGGTCTGCAGGTCAAAGTCTATGCAAATACAGAGGAGAAATGTTGCAATGGGATAATTATAAGTACAATGGATCAGTCTCAGGGTTTCCAGCTGAAGAACTACAGGCCATTCTCAAGTAGGCAGAGCATTAGACAGTATCACAGTGGAGAATCTTGTGGTGGCAAGAGATGGACTGGATGACCTAACAGGACTTTTCCATCACTAATATGATTCTCTGAATTTCATGCTTTTTGACAGTATTACAAGGTTCGACAGGCATTTCTCTTCAGAAGAGGGATTAAGGTCAGTAAGAATCAGCATCAACTAAAAAAGTGCACATGAGGCAATTGTGATTGCAGTAGGCAAAAAGACATTCACAGCCAGAAAAGTATACAGTGCTTGTGTCTTCTGTACATGCTAAAATCCATGATGTAATCAAAGATCTATATGAAAGAAGAAGGAATACAAGACTCAGGCTTCCACACTGGTTTTCCTCTTACAGGGAAAGAGGACAGTGTAAGACACTATAAAATAAAAGCAGTAGAAGTCAATATTTTAGACATAGCAGGGGCACAAAAAATAAATCCTGATTTTAAAAATGGATTTGGAGCAAATTGCACAGAAAGTCATGTTAATGAGTATTCATCACTGAAAGCTCAATGCCTACTAAGAATTGAACTTCAGAAAACAAGTTTTGCTGTAGAATCAAAGGAACGTGGGAAGAGATTTCAGAAAACCGTGAAGTAGCTTTATTTCACTCTCATCTGTGTTCTTGCACAGGGACTATCACAGGGATATGCTGCAATCCCCACTAAGGCAGTGGGATAACACACCATATCCAACAACCATAAGGCATAACAAACTTGAGCAGTCCATGCCAGAGGGACCAGTGTGTGGCTCTGGAGCTGCACAGAGCTCTGCAGCAGCTCCAGTCAGCTCTGATCTGTCACAGGGTCAGCGGCGTGGCCGTGCCGGAGAGCGGCTGCTCCGGAGCCGCAGTGTGACAGTGAGTCACGAAACAGCTTCTGAGAGCTTGGGCACCCTCCAGCCCAGCTGTGCTCCCATCCCACTATCAAAGCTGCCCTTCCTTTCCGTTCTCTAAATGTACCAGCAAGATGCCCCTGTGCTGTCCATGGGGTGTTGTATAAACACAGATAATAAACCCAAATATTCCAATGTTAATGTTGAAAATGTTGGCGACACATAGTAACCAGTGTGGAAAGATTAATTATGTAACTATTATATACTCCCATCACCATATGATGTGACACATTCCATGTCCTCCATAAAACATCGCAGAGATCTACTAAATTTCAAAGAGAATCCACTGTGAGAAAACTTTTTGTCTTCTGACAGAAGACTGCAGCTAAGATGGTACTTAATCTGTGATGGCACCTCATCTTTCAGTAAGTTACCTGCATGCTTAACCCCCCGAGCATGCTTCTGTTCCAAACTGATTTATTACCTTCCACTCTCTACAAGAAGGAATTAGTCAAATTAATTGCACCAGTCAGTTGCATAACTCTCAATCTACAGGCAGCAGATTTGGCTCAAAAGCCAAGATAAGTGCTTCTACTTGGTGAAATCACTAGTGTTTTCAGGAATCTTAGATTCTACAGAGGTAAAAGGCTTAGAAATTTTCCAGAGAATATTCAGAAATTCCTCTGAATTATTTTGTCAGAGAATTTTCTCAGTTTCTAGTCCTAGGTCACCGGCTATCTTTCATTAACAGTTTTAGATTTTGTTTAAAGCACTCACAGGTCTACAGTTCAGAATAGGAGAAAGTATTAATATTTTTTTCAAAGACACTCTGCAGGTTTGTTCATGACTTGTGCTATACAGCATTCTGCTGCGTTCCAGGATCCAATGTGAACTTAGGCCTTGAACTGATACTAAAAATGATTTATCTGCAACATAATTTGACATTTAAGACAATTTACTCATAAAACTGACAAAATTCCTTACATCAGCAGATTTTGTCATTTTCCTTTAAAAATGAATAAAGGAATTACAAGTTCAACCAGGAATCATTGGCCAAGACACAGAAATGAAGCCAGCTAAGGTGAAAGAAAACTTGATTCAAAAGGGTTTGAAAATAGTTTCTATACATATTTAAATACTCTGGTATGTGTGTGGGCTGGGTTAGATCTCAAGGGAAAAGTAATGAGATAAGCCCCTTCCTGCTGGTAAATGGGAACTGCAAGTCAGCAGCTTTGTGATTCCAAATTCCCTGGACTTTCCCATCCTACTGTCTGCTGCTTGTTACGCTGTAAAAGCCAGAGAAAGCAAAGCCAATAGGCTCAAATAAAACAGGAGTCGTTAAAATATATGGTGTTTTAAGAATTTCCTGTAATCCAGCCATTTAGAATAATAACTGACCATCTTCCTCTTAGTTTCATAACTGTATGAAAGATATATTCAGAATTAACAGAGGTGCAGGCTAGCTGGATTGAAAGCACACCTGTGAAGGTGCTCACAGGGAGTGCTGTGGCTGTACCACGCCTCCCACCAAAGCAGAGCCACTGCAGAGCTGTGCCTGCAGATGTGGCACACCCTGAGGAACCTGGAAATTCCGCAGCCATCCAGGGGCCCGCTGCAAATGCCGAGAACAAACCTCCACAAAAGCACATCCCAAACGACAACGACAAAAAAGGGAGCGTGTACAAAAGCCAAATTCTCTGCTCTCTAACCTCTGTGTCAGATCTTTTCATCAGCCACCTTTGTTGCCATCTGTAAGGAGGGTGTGCTTACAAAGTATTCCAACTGACATTGGTGGGAGCAATACTCCAATTTTTAAATTGTAACAATACACTTCTGAACATTCCCTCCTGACTCGTGGACACCAGAAAAGGGCAATCTCATTTAAAGTATTAATGGATTTAAAGAAAATCTATTAGAAGTGAAGCAAAATAGCACTAATGAGGTCTGAACACTATGTGGAAATAAAAAGACAAAAATAGCAAAGTAAGATTAGAAGTAGGCATTGACGAAATTGAACTAAAGGATTTCCACTCAATTAATGTTTGGTATTATTTTATTTCACTCTGCATTTGTATTATTATTAGCAGCTTCCTTTCTGTTGAAGCAAGTGAGTGGCAGAGCTGCAGAAATAAAGGCAATGGGATGCTGAAAAGTCCTAATTGAGCAAGATGCCTCACTTTGGCTCTGGATGTCCCTTTGCTTGTCAAAAATATGCAAAGGGTTACAGGTTTGCTGTTTGCTAGGAAACAAGAAATACTGCAATATATTTTGCCTTGGCACATTGAATAAATATAAAATGAAGTTCTTTAAAACATGGAAAAACCCAAGGCTAGCCAAGATAATTAAATTTTATGAAACCTGTGCGTTTCACAGAATTATTCTCTTGTGCTAAGGTAGCATAAGAATGTTTTAGATGTCTTGTTCAAAACTCACCCTTAATGGGGAAGGCAGATTTTGGCCCAATACAAAATTATCGTATTGAGTCAAAATCCGGATATAAAGTGAAGAATAAAAAATAAACAGTTTCTTTTTACTATGGCAATGAACTGCTCCATAATTCTGACTGAATCTCCTAGGAATAGGAACCTGTAGAAAAATAAAAAATACATGTAGGAGACATAAAGCAACTGTCAAGTCATAACCAAAAAATGCCATGAAAGCTTCAGAAATCTTAAAGAATCAAGCTGAATAGGCAACATAAAGGCAAATAAAACTTAATGTTCAAAAATACCAAACAAAGCAAAGTTTCAGCATGACAGTTGTAAATAATTCTATCAAATAAAAAAAATTGTGACCATTGATTTAATTGGAGAAAGCTCAGCAGAAACATCTGATCATTGTACTAAAAAAAGGTAACAATGTGTTAAAATAGTCAGGGAGCTGAATGAAGATTAGCACTGAAAACACTATAATTTCCTCAAGGAATAAATAATAGGTCTTCACCTCAACTCTGTGTTTATGAGTCATTGCTTCTAAAAAGGGAACTGCAGAGGAAAGACACAAAATTGCATAGAAAAATCTCTCCCAAGTAAGAAAAGAACTGCAACTGGACAAAGTGGTGTGTTTTTATGATGGATAAAGATTAGATTTTTGTCTCAGATTATCAGAAAGAAGATTTAACAAATTAATATCTGAACTTCCGAAAACCACCTAAAAAAATCATAAAAAGAACAAGACTTTCTAATTTGGTTAAAATATGGAATTCATTGCCAGTGGAAGTGTTCAGGGCAGAATCTTCACCTCTTCTGTATACATTTCAAGAATATATAAGCATTGTCAAACGTTTTGAAAAAGATGTTAAAACTTTAGAATAAGGCCTAACCTAATTTCTTCTGAAATAAAGCAGCACAGGGGAAATATTTTTCTACCGTGCTTACTTGAAACATCTCCAGCATCTGTTTCTCGCTGTTCCTGCAAAGAGGAAGCTGCACCAGTGTAATCACTGTCTGTGTTATCATTTGCTACCCTTAATGACATCAAGAACTGCCTAAATAGAGCATTTAATAGTTGGGAGAGACCAGAGCTTTCCTCAGGGACAAACTGGTTATTTGCCAATGATCCACCACACAGACAATGTAACCCAAATGCACAGTCCTGCACAGCCTGTAGGAATTCCTTCCCCTCCTCTGTACTGCAATGCACTTTGCAGCAGAGCAGTTCTGCCTCCCAGTATCGTCCCACTGATCTCTGCTGTGGCAGCATTCCCTTCCCTGCACATCTTCAAACACTGCACTGAAAATTGCAGCCATGCAACCAGAGACAGACTGCTGCAGGATGCATTTCTGGCTGACGGATACTTTCAGTTTCTAGGGATTATGGAGAAGCATATTTCTGAAGATACAGGCTCTAAAGTTAATTTTCCTGTATTATTGCAGAACACATATGAAAGTACCTGTACTCTGTAAGAAACTATGCTATCAATGTGTGATTAAAGAAAACAAGTTTATTGTATCAGTTCAGTGTATGAGGAAATTAATTAGCATATTTAGCATGCAGAGAGATGGATTCCAGCCAGCACAAGACAGAAGGAAGGGGATTCAAGCACTGAACGTGGTGTGAGACAGTCAGAACTGGCATTGGGAAAAAGCAGGTAGGAGGCTAATTAGCACAAGATCTGGAGAATGGGAGAAAAGCCCTTACGAGAAAACTCCCATGAAAATATTCCTACTTTTTAATAAAAATGCTTGACTATATGCTAACAAATTATATTAGCTTCTCAGACTCTACCTCTTTTCTGTGAGTAGATTGAGATACTGTAACTTCCTATCAAGCACATGGCCATTCATTTGTGGTGAAGCATTCTCTTCGAAACTTTATTATAGGGTTCAGCAGTAACCTGTATTTGTGAGGCACATCTTGTTTAATGTCTTACACAGGCATATATGTCTGCAAAGTTCCAGGTGTTATCAGGTAACAGACTGTTTGTCTCATCAATTCTAGCTGCTTTTCCTGCTTAAAATTCATTTCTTCCTTACGTTCAAACTAAGATGGCAACATCCTCTGCATCACTTCTACATTTAGCCTACACACAGTTGTGAAAAGATGGTGCTGTCAAAGCTGTGCTGTGAGGGAATTATCACAAGCTCTGAAGTTTCTCTTGTCACTAAACAAGAGAAGTATAACAAGATCAGTATGGAAACATGGAATGGTTAAAAGAATGGAAGGAGAAGAAAGGCTGGTGTATAAACCACTACGCACCACTTCTGTATTGTCACAGGGTGTGTCTGAACTGCTGCAAAAGCAACTGTGCATGTGATGTGCTCTGTAACCTGCCTGACATGAGCCCTTACAGACTGTGGCACTGGCGGTTCCCAGAAGGACAGAGGGACACTAAGCTTGGGGTGCCTCTCCAAAAGCAGTTACACGATCTTCCTTCATGACTGCTGAAGAAAAAAATACTCAAATCTCCAAAAAGGTCAAAAGCAAAGTCAGGAGGGCTGGATTACAATATAATATTATTTACTTATTTTCTAAGTTCATTAGTTTGATTAATTATATAGACCAAAAATCACAGCTAAGCCTAGTGCAAGTGAGCAAGTCAGAGAACTGTCCCTATGGGACATGAAGTAACTGTTTAGTCAAAATGAATCCAACATATTTACAGAGTAAAACAAAAAACAAACAAACAAGAAATGTATATTGTGTTTAAAGTCTTTACCTTTGTATTAAGAGACTGGTCCATGACAAATCACCTGCACTAGAAAATACTGCAGCTCTCTTACTTGTGGTACTGTTCTGCCAATATTCAAACAGCTTTAGTGAAATGTCAGTGCCAATTTTTTGTATAAAACATACACAGCTTTGAGTAGCAGTTTACCTGAGGTTTATACTACTTCATCTGTAACATCCTTTCAACACTACTCTTCAAATTGTGAGCCGAGCTCTGAGAGGTTAAAAAATGGCTGAAGTGATTTTTTATTTGACATAATTTGATTTCATAAAGAATCTTTGACATAAGACAGTATTACTGCATAGTATTTAATACCACCTTTAAAGACTAATATAGCTTATTCAAATGCATTTTATGTAGTTTAATCAAAGGATGGAAAGCAGGCTTAGATGGTGCTCCCTCCTTTGAGTGTCAGAATAATTTCTTGAAAGTCTATGTCAAACATTTCATTTCTACTATTTACTCCAATTTAATAAGAACACAGTTTATTGGGGTTCAGTACTTCGACACTGCCAAGCTTTGCAGCGGATTCACCCTCAAACACTTAAAATCTTGACCATCCTTGTTTTTTCTGCTGACTCCTCCTAGCAGCCAGATCAGACAAGTCCTCCTCGCTGAACACAGGGCAGAGCTCCTCCACTTGTGCCAGCTCTGTGTTATGTAAGGGCGCCGAGCAGCGCAGAGGGTGCGTGCGAGGCTCGCAACAGGCTCCTGCCAGCGCCGGGGCTGCGGCTGCGGGGCCGGCAGCGCCACCGCGCCCCGGGGGACGCCCATGTGGGACACGGCTCTGCGGAGAGCTGTCCCCGAGGACGGGACAAGGGCAGGGAACTGAGCCCGGACCACATGCGGGCTGGCTCCAGCTGTGCAGGAGAAGGTACAGTCTGCTTTGGTCAAACGGCTGCTGACAGCGTGCCCTGCTTCCCACTGCTTCTGCCCCTGCTCCTCAAAGCTGCATACCCTGCTTTTGGCTTATTCTCCTCCACCTCCTTGTCTGCCCAGGTTTAGACTCCAAATTCCCTTCCCTTTTCTATAGGAGGCACAGTCTCTGCCAACTTCTTACTTCTGGCCCTGCTCCCAGGCTTTCTGCCCCTTATTAAAGGATAGAAAACCTCCAAAGGAGATCACACTTTCTTTACATAATCTATTTAATAATACTTTTCAAGTAATTCAAAGCTAACTCTCACTCCTGAAAAGATCTCAAAGGACTCCAACAATTTAAAAGAGTAAAATCTGTGTTGAATTATTGAATACAAAGGATGACAAAACCCACTATTGTGGGCTTCCACAAATATACCCAAAATACCACAAATGCTGCCAAGTTCAGTCAGTCAAAACTGTGAGTCATAAGTGACTTAAAAGGCGTAAGGGCTGAGCACTTGAGTTTCTTTCACATTTTTTTCAGGTCTGACACTTTCTTTGTCCTTTCTTATTTGAGCTTTTGGTATCTACGATAACCAAGTTCTAAAGCTGTTCCCACAGCTACAAGGGAAGGAAGATCAATGAAAACCTTCCCCGGGAAGAACAACTTAAAAAACTCACACCACACAACATCAAAAAGATTGACTAAAACTACAGTTAATGGCAACACTATATCACTGTGAAGCCCAACTATGCACCCTACTGGTGTTTTTCCAAAATGACCGTGAAAATGCATTATGTTAACCGAGAGGAAGATTTTGATACATTCCAACCCCTTTGATTCAAAGACCCTTCAATTAGGCATGCATCTCTGCATTCATTTTATCATTTTTGATATTGTACAGTTAAAATTAGAAATCATCCAATTCATCTGCATCAAGAGAAATCTTGACTAGACCAGAGACTCTCAATTTTTTTTTAGTTCTTCAGGCTTCCAGTTGTAAGCAGAAAGGTAATTAATACCCACTTCTGATTTTTGCCTACAAGCTAATTTAAACATTTCTCTCAATGCCAGGTAAACTGTGGTGGAATTCCAACACACATACTGGTATTTTCCCCTATGCTCCTTAGCAACTCTTCAATCAGAAAGGTCCCAGAAACTTTTCTTGTAGAAGAACAATTTCCTACACCCACAGCTTCATAAGTATATCTAATAACAGCAGTTGCTAAGATGACAATTCTTATTAATTTTGAGCATCTCCACAGGTAATGTTAAGATGCAATTATCTTTAATAAGGTGTCATCCTAAAGCACTACCAAAATCAGGCTCATTCATTAGTCAGGGAGTTTAAAAACTAATAATTAATGGGACTCATTCTTCTCATCTTTTTCCTTATCAGCAAGGAACTGTCTGAAAAGAGTTCTCTGCACTCCAGAAAAGAGAAGCAGTTACTTTTATTTTCATATGTTCTGCTAAAATTTCTGCTTTGCCTGCACTATTGCAAATGAACACAGTGTTTTCTGACACTTAGGATTCTCACAATAGTTTGAAAACATATTGCTTTATCCTCTACTAGCACATTATGAACCATAAGCACAGTTATGAGAACTGATATTCTCTGATTTTTTTCCTTTCAAAGGGCAATTATTTTTAAAAGATCTACACCTCAGTTGCTGAGGTCGTGGTATGGGTTCACTCTCTGTAGAAGATCCATGGAAACATAGACTCCAACACTCAGTCTTCTTCCTCTCAAATGTAGTTTATTTCACTCAAGGTGTTTACTCAATGATATTTCTGCTAAGAACATTCGACCTTTAAACAAACACTCCAGACTATGTCCTTTGGGTGAAAACACACTGGTTGAGTTTTCCTTCCACGTGTTCCCCTCCAGCATGTTTGTTTTGTTCAATGCCATATTTATCCTGCTCATTGATTCTGGTCTGCCAACAATACCTCCTTTCAACAAACTCCCTTCTAATATTCTTATACAAGGTCTTCCCCATTGCTGGGATGCTGAACATCCACTTCACTTTTAATTAGAGCAGCCACAGAAAAGGCAAAGACTGTTTTAACACCAGAGGAACTATAGATCTTGACAAAAAGTGATTTCAGGGCAAATTCTCCCCAATTTCCTGAATATTTAGTGTACCAAAGTGAAAAGGTAGAAGAGGAAAGCATTTTAAGATTTCCAGACAGTGCCTTTAGGTAAATTTAGGGGCACTATCACTGCAGTGATAAGCCATCTTTACCTTTTTAATTCCACTTGATACATCTGTACCAGTGAGACTTTAACACATTTTAACATATGTGATACTTAGAGAACTGCGTTTTCTTCTGTGTTTGTAGCTCATCTGATACAGCAGGACTCTGATGCTAACAGGGTGCTCTAAGTACTACTGTAATACGAATAATAATCACCACAAAAGCTGAAGATGAAAACAGGAGAAGACAAACTGTGCCAACACCACTGTAAAAGCCACTGTAAGCCCTGAGCAAGAAAAACCATTAAGGGACAAAATATAACTGCAGATCTTCAGCTGGTCTTGCTAGAAGTCATGAAGAATGAGCTAATCAAGGACACCAAACCCACACAGTGTGGTACCCCACCAATTTATTAAAGATGCTTTTTGTAAGTATGGTCTGGAAAGAACACAATCCTACACAGAAAATCCTAGATTATCAGCAGAATCAGAAAGCTTGTGAGAAAGATTTATGCTGGAAGAGGTTGCTTATAATACTTTGCCTGACACTTTACACTTGCAATTGTTGCCCACAGAGGTACATTTCCACAAGACAGTATCAGCAGAAGATGCAGAACACTGCAAATTGTGCCTTATCACTTTTGTGAGCGCTCCACAGAGTGCAGGCACCATTCTAAATACCATCTTAAACAGAAAAGTTTGCAGTGGTAGAAGAAAAAATGAAGCTCCTGTCAGGAAATTTTAGGTGGCTGGGATCAAGTCCAAAAAATCCTCCTGACTCATCCATTATCTTCCTGGTTTTGCACTTGGTTCTTAAAAATTGTTTTCCATCCTAAATTGTATTTCTTCATGGGTCCCTCTTAAAGCCCTAAAATGCCCTCACAGAATGCACAGCAGCAGATCTGAATCCACGAAGCAGATACAGCAGAGATTAATAATGCAAATATGGGATTATAAAGTATTGGCTACATCACATTTCTGGGCATGTGTCTGAACTCATTCTAGCCAGTCTGTGAACACTCACAAGAATTGCTGTGAAGTGGAGAAATGAAGGCAGGCCAGTTCTGTGTGCTTGCATCCCTGGATTGTTACTGCCTACTGAGTACCAGATTCTGTAGTAATCAATCATTCAGGTATCCAGAGCTATTTTTGTTATATTGCCCAAAACTGTTGTAAGTGAAAGTAGAGGAAATACTGCATCCAGTTACTGGAAACAGCTTTTAGTTGAATGGTGCAATATGAAAACAGCTGATTTAGGCCATCCCTGCCTTACCTTGAAGGTAGAGAAAGGAAAGGCCATGTTGATCTCTGGTTATGCAAGCACTGGTAGATAACCAAGAAAGGCAAACTTGGTTAATTTGGCCAACCAAGTTTCACAGGAATCACATGCTTAAGAATGAAATAATATAGACTGCATATCCAATTATAAATTGTGACAAGCTTTCTAGCAGCTGCTGAGAGTCTTCATCTGGGAGCTCACATCCCTATCTCGTTACAGTAAATGAATCACGATTTCACAGAGCTGTGTTTAAGAGTCATGTATAAAAACACGCCTAACAAAGACCAGCTCAAGTGCTGCCTGAGCTCTTTGATGTGCAGCTTTGACTGGCAATCATATTATTCTACATTATCAGAGTCAAGTAAATAATTATAATATTATAACAATATTACAAGACATGCTGCCTTTTCCCCCTTAAGAGGGGGAAAAGAAGAATTGTAGTTGAATGTTGAACATTCTCCATGTCACGCTGTAGTATGTGACTTCAGTATTTTTCCTTTATCTGAAGAACTGCAGGTACTGTATACTCCTAACTTACTTTCCAAGCAGGTTGAGAAAGCACTTTCTGGTTTCTGAACATCTCAGCAGCTCCAAGAGCAGATCTCCTCCTTGCTGGTTTTTCCCATTCTTTGTCATTACCAGCCTTTAACCCCCCTTTCCCTGAGTTGTCCTCAAGGGCAATGAAAGGTAACACATTATACAGCTGCAGATGTCAGTAGATACCAGAAGTTAAATGTCAAATCTTCATGAAAATACAAACACTATTATTTGCCTCCTTTCAATTCATGCAGTGGTATTCACCACGGTGAGAATAGGATATGTACTTTTCAAATTCCCTAGCTCTAGAGGGGTGCTACATAAGTATAATGATAGTGCAGCCAAGACTGCTAAATTTATTACAGGAGCCTGTGATCCCAATAGTATATTGCTAATAACAGTGCCAAATATCCAAAGGCAGCTGCTCTGTAGAGGTTATCCAGTCCTGGATGCTCCCTCACAGAACACTGCAGAGCAATAAGCAAAGGCATATTATACCAGTGGGAGAAGCAAGCTGCTCTTCATAGATATAGACCAATAACAAACATCCAATATTTCTTTGAAAAATCAAGGAGAACTGTGCCAGAGGACAAAAAGGACATCTGTGCCAAAAGAAACCAGAATCTCTGCAAACTGAAAGTGTCTCTATTGCTGCAAGAACGATGAGCCAGCCCACGCTAACTGCCCTATTCCATTAACGCAGTCTAACCCTTTTTTTCAGTCTAAGCACAGCTTATAAACAATTTGTTTTCCATTCACAGCCCCAGACTTCCAAAATAAATTTCTTTGGACTAAAAAATCCCAACATTCCCCTAGAAGTTTGCTATGGCATTTTTGCAAATTCATGCAGTCTGAATTCCAAGGTGCTCACAATCAATCTTATTTTATTCTGCATTTAGGTTGAAGACTTGGGAGTTGGGTGCAATGTACTTCATTTTCAACTTTTAATGCATAAAATTATGTTTCCATTATTTTAACATTTTCAGTTAATATTTTTCCAGTGACTGCAGCAAAACCTTATGCTACAGCCCATATTTCAATTTTTTTTTTACTGCTGAGAGTATCCTGTCAGTTCTTCTACATTAGTACTGGCGCATCCTCTTAAAATAAACCATCTGCTAAAGGCAAATTCCTTTGTCTCCTGCCTGGGCACACTCCCCAGCAATTTGGACAGCAAAGATGGAAAAGGAGTTAGATGGAGAATTCTTTGAGATGGTGAAGCATATTCCAAAACAAGCTGTATTTTACTTGAGTGATAAATGACACGTTCCTGAACGCCCACTGGGACTTCCAGAGAGCAGAGGAAAAAAAGTTGGTAAAGGCAGACCTTGACAGGGTGACGATGACATTTTACAACTGTTGTTGAAGGACTGCCTGTGTAGGGTCAAGCCCTGCCCTTGGAGATGTTTGCTACTGGCAGAGATGGTACAATGTGACAGGCAGAGTTTAGTCAACAAGACTCTAAAAATTTATGTAGAGATCATGCTGACAAAGAGTGACCCTAACCAGTAATATTTTTATATTAAATGCAAAGTGCATGCTTGTGTGTACATATGACATGCATATTTATATGTTTATCTAATTTATATAGACAGAAATGCACATCAGCGTCTGGATAGTGGCAGATAAACTTGAGCATGGCTGACTTTAAAAAGAGGAATTCTGCAGCTGCTTAGGCACTCACACTGCCTTCTCATCTCTTTGTGTAACTAAAAAATACCTTCTTCCAAAATGTAAGGAAAGAAATATAACCCAGTGCTGTGAAATCCTACTTTGAAGGGTTCCAGTAGCTATCCTTACTGGAGTATCTGAGTAACAGCTATGGAATACTTTGATTAATATTTCTTCTATTGTAACTTGAAAAACTTTAAAAAAAAATAGTTCAAAAGACCTTCTAAGGAGGCCAAATGTACTTCAAGATCTGGCCCAGCCCACCCTCAGCATCTTCAGTATTTGGCCAAGTTCATCTTTGGGCTTATGGAAATAAAGCAATATTACTGCAACACTTGCAGACATTCTGCCTGCATCCCTTCCACAAATATCAGCACCTGTTCCTCTGAACACCCCTGAAGTCCCTCCACACCAAGCTGGCCTGTCTGGCTGAGTCCTGCTTGGTGACAATACCAGCGGATGGGCACTTTGAGAGAATCCCACTGAGGGAACGCCTCGAGGTTTAAAATCTCTCAAAACCCCAAAGGCCTTAACTATAACTGTGGCTATTGTCTTTGTGCATAAGTTAGGAAGATACTCTGATTTTTCATGTAGATCAGTTCCCCTATTCCAGGAAGAAAATATTTATCTGTTCATTTCTGTGCACAAATAAGTTTTAAGTGCATGTGGAATACAAATATTCCCATCCTTAAGCTTCTGTAGCATTGCCAGGCATGGATCAAGGAATCCTGTTTCTGAGACAGTAGCAGAAAGTGTCTGAAGGTCAGAGCAAACATTTCAATTTCTTTTGCTAGAGAAAGCAGCCAGAAAATTTTCTTTCCCCACCAAAGAATGCATGCTGACACTGCCTCTACCTGCATTATAGGATCATTATTATTTCCATGAAATTATTATATCTTTGCAGACATGCCAGTGGTGCCCACACACAGACAAATATTTAATAACAGAAAATTCCAAGCAGCTTTTGCAAACAAAACCAACATATTTTGCTTACTAATAAAAATCAAAATTTAAAAGCCATTAGAAATAATCACCCAAGCTCTAGTGTCCAAGGGGAAATAGTTCTGGTGAGGCCAAAAAATATAGCAAAAGCCAAAAAACCCAAACATCCAACAAACCTAAGCCTAAAAAACCTCCAGCAACCTAATAAAAATATTAAAACAGACATGCTATGAGCATATACATTCTAGTGATATATTTGAAAAGCCACTCATACTGACACTTCCGTTATTTGCTATTTTTAAGCACAAGGCTGAGAGCCTGCAATAGAAATTGTTGCAGTCTTTGCTTTCTTATATATAACAAGTCTGCCTCTTTTTGAGCAAAACAGTGGAGAAAGGTCAAACAAATAAAATCTATCAATAACAGGAAAATAGATTGAGCAATAGAATCTTAACTTCTACTCTAGAAATAAATCTGGGACGAATTTTTGGCATGAAAGATAAATGCACTTAGATTCAAAGCCAGTTTAGATTCACTACCATAAAATTTTTTTGGACAGAAACAGTTATTTACTACACAAGTATCTAATGCCTAAAAAAACATTAAGGTATCTAATCTACAATAAGAAACCTTGACTTTTCAGAAAAAAAAAATCCATTAGCATTGACCTAGAGAAGCTTACATTTATACGAGCGTTACTCTTTTCCCTGAGTCATCCCATCAATTTGCTTTAATACAGCTCTGATCATCATGTGGCTCCATACAGAGCTCAGTTCAGAAACTGAGACATTCAAGGCAGCTCAGGAGTATCTGAAAAGCAGGGACAGTGGGCATTCTGAATGACCTCTCTGCTTCCCTGCATCCCTGGGCTAGCAGAAGGACAAACAACTGGACCCTCGCTCTGCTTGGGGCTGCAGCTCACTGGCAGGTGGGCACCAACATTGAGACTAAATCCATGACAATAGCACCCTACACCACCACACAAAGAGGAGCTGAAATTATGTAACCCACAGACAAACTACACCATGGCCTACTTATCTCTTGACATTTTAGGAGATGATGGACCTGACAAGTCACAATCATCCGCCAAGTATAATGGTGCTGGAGTAATCAAGCAGGTATTACTGTAACAAATGCCAAGGAGTATTTCAGTACAGCTCCATCTGCCCGAATTCACAGTGCCATTCTGAGACGAAATAAAAATAACCTAAAAAATGTATTTCTAATTAAAATTAAATGTAAACACAGTCATCAGTTAACATCCTTGGTATTCTTAAACTGGAGCACTGAACTTGTTGAGAAACGTAAATCAATCAGTCTGAATCAATTCAGAAAAACAAATCAAGGTCAATCACAATTCAGAATGTAGCAAATTAAATTACTTGTTCATTTGTGGTTAACTTCCTTAGGTTAATCTTAAGGCTGCATAAGTTTCACCTAGTGTTATGCTTGAGACTTAATAATTTGCCTTGACATTTAGAATAGCTCTTACATAAAACTTTGGATTTGTTTTTACATAAAAAGCAAGATGACAAAATAAACAATGCTGAAAATATACTCCTCTTTCCCAGAAGAGTTGTAATCTTGGATCAAAAGCCTCCAGTTTTTTTTCCTCTTTCCATCAGTATTATATTCCCAAACTTGTTCCAATTAAATTCTTTTTCCTCTGCATTTAAAACTATTAACTATACATTAAAACCAGTAATCTCTATATTTCTGGAGTTTTTTCTATATACTTGACGACTAAAAATACACATCTAAGACGTATTTTCATTTCATTAACTGTAAAATGTGTTAACTGCTTAACTATTCCTTTTTTTTCATTATTCAAACTATCTTAGGTAAAATAAACTGGCCAAAACTGCATAATGTCAGTACTCTGTTCATACGCCATCAATAGATTAAATTATTATAATAAATGGGTTACAGTACAACAACAATATTGTGAAGCAAGTCTAAGCTTCCAGAGAGGATTTAAATCTCGGAAACAGCTGCATAACAACCACACTTCTCTGAACAGTAACAAATTAAGGGCATCTACAAGACTCCAGCTGTGCTAATGAGTTCTTCCTTCCACATCCACAGAGATGATCAAAATACCTGCAGGACTTTTTAAAGAACATGAGCACTCTTATGTCTCCATCCTAAGAAATTGAGTCTGATACATACCATTTGTGTTATTATTCATTTCTTATTTTACTAGTTTTACAGACACATATTCAAATTAAAATACTCAGGAAAATCAAGATAAATGGATGTATAAAACCTGAAGAATTTTATTTAAAAAATAAAAGAAAACAAAAATCAAATTACTGAATAATATCTACCACCTCAGAAGTCATCTGTAAGATGATTCAGAGGGAAGATGGCTTTGGACTAGTTGAAATTAAATTTAAAATCTGCAATAAATCCATCTTCAGTACCGACTAGACTGCCTTGCTCAGCAATATGCTCCACAAGTTAACCAGTATAGTGCGGTATTATGTTTTATCACTACAATTTTTTCACTGGGGGAATGGGGCTACTCACAGCAACAGTTACCCAACACACCGGTAAGGACATCTCCAAAAACAAACTGATCCTAAACCTGCTGTGTGCTATAAAAATCCACCAAGGAAATTGGGGAAGTGAAACGAGGATGTTACCACAAACATCCATTAAAGTTAATCACTAAAGCCTCTGAAGAGCCTTGAAACTTCATTAGAAATGACAAAGCAGGTGAAGCTGCTGGTCAGAGCAGCAGCAGCAGCAGCAGCAGCAGGATGACCCAGCCGGGCCGGGGAGCCGCTCCCCGAGCGCGCAGCACCTCCCTGCACACAGAACACAGAGCACGCGAGGTCAGTCACTCCAGCCCGCTAATGAGAGCGGGCAAACACACACACAAACACACACACACAAACACACTGCAGCTCCTCTGCCAGGAATCATACACGGTATCACCCCCGTTCAAAGGCACAACACTTGCTACAGTGCACTAAAAATTACTGTTCTAGGTGAACATGTGTGTTCCCCATCTAAAGAAGGCAACTGCACATTAGCTAATTCTCACGTTCTCCCTTATTAGCTCTTCCATTTTGTCATGCATTCCACAGTGCTTTATTCAGCCTGCTCTTTGTACTTAGCTGTCTTTCTTTTCTCCTCTTTTCAGTTATCTCCTACCCCACTGTGTGATTTTTGTGCTTTGCATGCTGGCACCACAGACCTCTAAAGAATTAATGCACAGCGGTTCCAGCCAACATCACTTCATTGGCAGCATATGGCAAGAAGAGAAAAAACAATGCACCTGAAAAAGGAATTACTAGAAAGGAATGGAAAAATGAGAAAAAGAAATCTGCGCTGCTATAACATTCTGCAGAATTATTCCTTGGATTTTTAACTCCAATGCAAATGGAAGTACACTGAGATTTCCTGCTTTGTTCCAGCTGCAGGTTCACTGAACCTGGCTGTGTGCATGTTTAGTGAGGGCAGGCTAGCACCAGCTGCTTCCAGCACTGGCCTTGCTCGTATTGGAAATAACTGCAGTGCTCTGATTTCCAAGACAAGCTCCTTTGTCCAAAGGGCTGATTTTAGCAGAAAAGGCTTAAATCCGTACTCCTTTAAAAATACGCTTTCCAAGGTGCTGATTTCAGTAATTTCTCAAGTCCAATCAAAGAGTTACAAAACTAAAAATGAAAAAACGTATCTTAGACATAAAATCCATTATATGAGCTCCTTATAAAAGCTTTCAAAGTCTCCCTTTTGGTCATTCCCAGGAAACATCAGCACTGACTAAAAGGAAAAGAAGGGAACGGTTTCTCTGCATCTACACATTGTAGGGGTGGTCAGTGTTTGTAGTGCTCTGAGACCTGCACAAAATCTGTCACACAGGCAGCGACCACGAGGTGCATTCAGTCCCCTGGGAGCTGTCCCACAGCCTCCCGAGGCAGCTCCCACAGCAGCGAGGAGGAGACTCCCCGGGCTCGGGCAAGCAGGGCAGCCCCAAAGCGCACCTGCATCCCAACGTGACCTTCAGAAGCCCTAGCATCAGTGCAGCGCTTGAACAGCTTGAGAGCCATATGCAGCTAAGGAATCAAAGGTCAGGCACATCTTACCTATTATTAGAAATAGATTGTACGGTCCTTGAGAGTAAACACTTTGTGTTTGCACAATGCCTAGTACAACAAAAACCCTGTCAACACATTGGGCTCAGAAGTGCTACTGCTATCTGGGGTACCTTGTACAAAGCCAGGGCTTGTTTCAGAGTAATAAAGATTAAAAATATGGATGTAATGGAACATTAGTACAACAAGCTCAATCTACAAGGTAGTAGGTAATTCCACGTGTGCCTTCAAGAGCTGATAATGCTATTCTTCATTTTTCTCCCTTTTTCTGCAATGTAGACTAGGAGTTCTGCAATATTTCTGGGTTGAAAATAACCATTTGCCAATATTCAACATAAAATACAGGCGTATTTTTTTATACACACCACTGAAACTGAGTTTTTCAAGGGCTAATATGTGGCACAGCATAGCACAATGACACTCCTTAAAGAACTGAAGGGCAATAAAACAGATTTTACTCAGTTTGGGTGAACAGGTGCTAATCTGACTAAGTGGTACTGCTAATACATGAGGAGGATAAAGAAAAGAAAAAGGGTGCAAGAAGTTGAAAACGGATACACATTCTAAGGGAGTTGCTGTGCTATCACTCTGTGGCTTAACATAATTTCATCCCTTTATCTTCTCACTTGCTGCCTTAGCAAAATGGTAAAAGGAGGCAGCACTTAGAGACCCTACTATCATCCACTTAAGACAGCAGAGGAATCGGTAAGAAATAAAACTGAGATTTTGTCAGCAGTCCTGCAGACTCTCACCACTTGTATTCAGGAAGAACTTACCCCTTCTGGAAGGGTGTTGTGAGCTTAATACAGGTGAGCCAGGTATGGGATGTTGATACAGGTATGCAATGCACCAGCTGGGAATTGTGTGCTTTGACAGTCTCACACAAATCACAGAATGGCTTGGCTTGGAAGGGACCTTTAAGGTCACCCCGTTCCCACCCCTCACAATGGGCAGGGATGCCATCCACCAGATCAGGCTGCCCAGGACCCCATCCAGGCTGGCCTTGAGCTCTTCCAGAGCAGGGACATCCAAACACCCTGGCAATTGGTCACTGCAGCAGCAGGCCACGGGATACTGAGGTTCCACAGGCAAGAACCTCTCTTGCACTCCTAGGTAACTCACCCATACGAAGAGCCACAGGTACAACCAAAAACCATCAATATCACGAACTTGGTATTTTACTAACTGCAGTAAACAGCAGACTCGGCAGCATCACCTTGTCCAGACAACCCTCTGAAGGCACCCATGGTAGTCCCTCCCTGGCCTCTGCTGAAATTTTACACATGCAAAAGGCTCTTCACTGGTTATTCCCCCCCTTGCAAAGAATAAACCTATTTTTTAATGAGCCTCCCAGTTTAACTCAGCTCCCACAACTTGTTCCCAGCTTCAGGTGAAGTCACAGTAAAGTAGCAAATATAGCATTTTCATGTATTGAATCTTTGTATGGGCACACTGCATTGAAATGCAGAACTTCCCCACTGGGAATACATTTAGCCACTTGGAGAAAAGAAAGTTAAGTTATATTTTATGTCTTTCTGGTATTAGGATTTGTCCTCAGTAAGAATTTGCTGAGTGAAACGTTTAAACAAAAGGTTTCCAAACAAGATTAGTTTAGGATATACATAGACATTACTTACTTTAAAGTGAAACCCAGCAACCTTCAGAATTATTGATGGATCTCATTCTCATTACATGATGAATGAAATCAACAGTTCACTGGATGCTGTCAGTATATAAGTTATCCACGTATTTAAATATGAAACATTTCAACTTTGCTGTGCAGAAAATGAATACACTACAGCATAAAGTAGTTGTAAAGAGAACATTTTAAAAAGCTCCTTTGTGATTTAATTTTTATTTTTAATTGTGTTCTGTATGCCAGTGCCTGAGTGTTTCTACTAGATTAAGACTCTTAACATGAAAAATGTTCAGTTCTGAGAGCACTCTTGAAAGACTTAGGCATACTAATTTACTCAATTACTTCTTTAGATCTATTTTTAATCACAATTTGAGAAAAATAAAACTGCAATTATACAATATCAAGAAATGTTTCAGTATAATTCTAAATTATGTAGCAGCAAGAAAATCCCTATTTTTAACTCTGATTTGTGAGCTTAGCTATTTAAATCTGTATCATCCTTTAGCACGAGACCTCAGAAAAAGTGAACTTCCTCTCCTGATCCTAATTATCAATACTTAGCTATTAATGTATGCATTTATACATGTATATACTCTACACACTTGTATGCTACAGATGCAGACTTGCCCATTATTATCTGTCTCAAATTTCTTTGCAAAGGTTCTGTGGCACGCAAGAAATTCTTTTTACCTTTGGCTATAATCTCTTTTTCTTTGAAGGCCCCAAGAGTAGAGATAGATTTAGATAAAACTCCTTAATAGGACCACACAGAGGCAGACCCATAGAGCAGAAGGAAATTCTGCTCCCTAGGGGCAGCTGTAACCTTCAGCAGAGCGGTGGCTCAGCAGCTCGGTGCTGTGACACCGTTAGCACAGACACACCCGAGGCAGAGGAAACGGGGCAGCACAGCCCGAGCACTGCTCCCCCAACCACCCCAGACAGGGCAGGGCTGGCCCCATCCAGAGTATCCGGGCACCACACAACACAGCACATCCCAAATCCTGCCCAGGAACTTCAGTACTTCCTCCAACAGCAAACAACAAGCTCTTTGTCCCAAAGACAGCGCTGCAAGACCTCGCAATTAGAAACAAAGCTGTCCTAAGGAAAAAAATACCAATTATGCTATTGGCATCATCTGTGAAAAACACGCCACAACGACAACACACTCACACCACTGTTATGCCTCAAAGATGTTTCCCCAAATCCCATCTGAACATTCCAGTGATATTGTTTCTAGCACCATGCAATGCCAGACAATATCTTCACATCACTATTGATTTCCACATTTTAAAGACAGCACATATTTTTTAGCTCTTTCATCCTCATATTTCAGAACCGATTTATAATTTAACATATTCTTTGACATTGTTTAAGTATTTAAAGAGTACATTGTTTAAGTCTATCAGAATATAATTTGTTTTGACCAAATTCCCCCCAGTTAGTTGGGAGGTTGTCATGGTTCTTTACCATGATCACACTGAATTTCTGAGACTGTAACACAAACATATCTACCCCCTAACCAAAGAGAAGAGAAAAGGAATATACCAGAACCGCCTAATTGTAGTAATCTCTCACCTTTGATACCAGCTTTCAAGTGCTATAAGCATACACATCTTGTAGAAAAATATATTTTCTTTTCTAGCACTTTATTATAGCTATATGCAACTGAAATAGTTTTTTGGGTTTTGTAAGAAGTAATGTTTGACTTTTTACACAATTTCCAAAATCTCAATATAAAAATAAAATTTGAAATGATATTTCGTTTTTCATGTTTACTCCATTTCCAGTCAATTTCTTAATCTTACACAGGCAACAATGTTAAAATTTGGCACAGAAATTCCTATCTCTTGGTAGCTGAAGAACAAGAACGTAGTAATACCTCACTAATTATGTAAGTGACATCACTGCTCTGGCAGTAATATCTGGCAGCATAGCAAGGCAATTAAAACATGAAGTACAATACCTTTGCTAATCGGATACACAGGTAAACCCAACGCAAGAAGCAAACTGCTTTATTAGTAAGATTCTCTTAACTTCATATAGGATAAATGTAAAAGATGTAGTACTTACAGTGAATTCACAGAAATCAATGCTATCAAGACTTTTGCTTCTGTGTATTCTCCCTTTTATTCTTCTTAAAGAGGGCTTTCCCTGACTTACACTACAGGTAGCACCATTGGGATTTTCGGAAGATGGAGTTACCCTGCCAAGCAAAAAGAGCCAGAAATCAGACAGAGAATACATTCTTTTATTTGCTTAAAGTAAAAAATTTACAGAGGAAAACACACATATACCATGCTATATATATAAGAAATGTCATTCCAAGTTTTCAGTCACTAAGTGCCAAAATAAGACCACAAAAATGTAGAAGTCTAGCTCCCATCAAGACCACGCTGCTTGTAGTTTTGTCAAAAACATTCTGAAGTTATCTTTTTTGTACAAGAGAGAGTAGAATCGGAAAAAAGATACATCACAGAAAAATATATTTAACTTCTGAAGATTTAAAAGGACTATTTTTCTTTATTTTTTCAATGGAAGCCCAAGTCCTGTGACACACAGTGATGGCTGTCAGTTAAATCACCAGGAGGCCTGGCAGTATCTGGCTTTTGACTTTTCCAGTCTGAGTGCTGATAGTGCTTCAGCTATTCTAGCAATGAGTAACAACCAACAATAATGACATTAATAGCATCTGTTAAAGTTATAGGGGTAATATATTAAACAACGATACTTAATAAGGCCTTTCATCATATTATAATCTACATATAGTCCTAAGGGGAGTCCATAACTAAAATATTTGGAGGAAGCAATCCATATTTCAATGAGCTTGTTGGAAATCATTAATGAGCAGAATTAAGTGGGGTTAACAATTAACTAAGTGTATTAGGATTTGAGAGGTGAGTATTTTAAATACAAAATAATCCCTAGTCAGACTGGCACTTTAGGAAAACTGTATTCCAGCAAATACACTCGCCAAGAATTACCTAAAAACCTGATGTCTTCATGTCCAGATTTACATTTATTTTATATTATTTCTCAACTGCAGCCATAGAAGATTTCAAAAACTAGCCTAAAGAATAAATAATATGTATTTGTTTGCATTGCCCTTGTCTATAGACAGCAGTTCCATATTTCTCTCAAAATCATTAAGATTCCTCTTACAAAAAATACCTTAGGACGTTTTTAATGTTATTTTAGTTTGAATTTACAGCTTTAGTATGCACATAAATGTTTGTGCAAAAAGGAAAAAAAGGTAGAGATGTCTTAAACATATGCATCACCAAAACAAGACATTGCATAGTGGACCACATCAACTCCTGAAACACACAATTCCAAATACAGAATACAATAACCACATGCTGAATACTCTTTGTTGATTAGTGAGACTTTCAGGTCTACACAACGTCATGGTCAGGATAACATGCCCATGGGACAGCTGGGGAGAAGAAGTTACAGTATCCAAACTTGAACATGAAGGCAAATCCTTTCAAATCTCTTATTCAATTTATAAAGACAAAGCCCTCCATTTTTCTTGTTGAATTACTGCAACTACCAAATCACTACTTTGCTTTCAAATGCCTGATTTCTGGGGGTTTTTACACAAGCACACTGACACACACACAAACAGCTTGCTCTGAGTTCTCTTGATAACATAGTAATTTGGTTTAGATGGTTTTCCCCCTTGGGTTATTTTATTGTCAATTTTAAGCTGCAAATTTCTACCTGAAAACATAGCTGTAACATCCATACGTCCTAATTACAATACGAAACCTCCTGCTGAGATTGCACTGGATTTTTTTTGTCTAATCATATATGGACTGAATTCTGAGAATCACGTCTGCCTACTACAGTAATGTATTGGTTCACACAACAGAAACCTCAGAACACCACGGATTCCCTGCTAAAATGTCTTCAAGAACCACCAGTTCCAGAGAAAGACAACTGCTCAGTCTCTGTGTTGTTGCACAGACAGCGACATTTACGATGACAGCACATTGTTATTGTGTGTATGTCTCTTCTGTAACAGAGCACTCCAAACATCTCTGCCCAGGTACCTGACTGAGCTCACTCTGCGTCCATGGCAAACGCTGATGTTGGAGCCCTCAGAGAGATCCATTGTTCCCCTGCTGTCAGAGCCTCTGATTATTCTCTCTACAGGGAATATTTGAGAGCTGCCTACTCCATTACTTATAATTTGGCTTAATTAATCTTCAAATGCACCCCTGATGAATTAAATGCTTGGCATGTTCGACTTCCTCCTTATAGTTAATAGAGAAGTTTAACAGCTGTAAGCTACACTGGGCTTTTTCCTTATTTTGAATAACATTTCAAGCCATTTATTTTAGAGCCTTACCCACAAATGTGCATTTCTTTAGGCTTCAAGTCTTTTAATGTTTTCTAATACTGAAAAGACTTTATTAAAAAAAAAAACAAACTACTTACATGGAAAAAGCACAAACACAATTAACAGGCTAATCAAAGTTAGTTTTAACAAAGAACTACACTAGTGGTATGTTTTAAAGGCCCTTCTGTTTAGGAGCCTCACTCTCTACAGCCACTTGGAAAAACAAACTTGCTGCCACTGGAATCCAGCTATCATTTCATTGTGCTGGAGAATAAATTGTGGCTGTTACTTGTTAGCTTCTAAGATACAGAAAAGTCTTTTTAAAGTTACATTTAACTTTCAAAATATAATTATATGAAAAAGAATATCACAAGTTATCTATTCCCTCCAATCCTTTATAAAATCATTAATCTCTAGATCTCTTTACAAGCAAATAAAGTATTATTTAACCAAGCAAAGAAAAATCCAGTCAATATCATTGATATTGGGAATTGGGAAGCTTTGCACTGTATGTACACCAAAGGAAGGATCTGAGGTGAGATATCCACACTGGCAGCACCACGGGGGTTTTCACTCTGCGGTTGATGAGGAAACTTTGGGACAAGTGCAAACCTATCAGCTTCTCCCCTGCCTCCACTCCTCCCACAGTTTCAGCAAAGGGAAGCAATAACAGACCTGAGGCAGACTTGGATCAATTTTACCCAGGCTTTGCAGAGTGCCGGATGCAGCAATGAGACTCTCAGGAATCCATTTCCAGCAGCACTCGTGTAGCACTGCAACAGGAACTCCTTCAAATACTAGATATTTCCACAGTGAATACTCCTCAAAAAGTTCAGAATATAAAGTTGCAAAATAAACCCACGTGAGTGCAAACTCATGAGAAAAGGTCCAAAGTGTTTTGAGATTGACTCGAAACTTAATTATTAAAAATCTGAAAACCATCTTTTTAAAATCCTTCTCCCTTTTGAATCATGCTTTTTGTTTCCAAAGTGTTCACTGTAATCAGAGAAACATATTTATTCTTTTTAAGTGACTACTGAAATTATAATGCAATGCTCCATGGTTCTGGCATCTGAACCTTAAATTTTAATAAAAAATGCTTATTAATAAAATTTACTGCATCTGATTGCCTTTCAACTTTTATTTGAATTTCTGAATACATATTAATAGCAAATTAATAATTGAACTGCTAAGTCACTGTATTACCTGCATCAGGAGTCTAGAGGAATTATCACAGGCTAAAGGAGAAAAATATGTAAGAGCCCTTTTAAAATATCTGCAGGCCAGCAAGTACTTTAAAGCAAGTACTCTTGAACAAAAGCCTAGAAATTATAAGTTCAAGGAAGTCTAGGGCTTATAAAATAAGGATTTTTGAAAGTAGTGAACAATTCCTGATGCCTTGCTTCAAATTTGCCGTTTCTATTCAAATAATGTGTTTAATATTCCAGAAACATAACACCTTTTTAATGGAGCTCATCACAGGAATCCTAAATTAAGGCACCCAATTCATTAACTTTTGAAAATTTTAGTCAAGTAAAATTGAACCATTTTGTATACCTCACCTGGAATGTGAGGCCCTTACTTATTATCCACAATTCTTACAAGGGTTTCATTGACCTTGACTGCTTCCTGATCATATATCACATTACATAACCATGACTCTAAATTATTTCTCTAGTTTGTAAAACAAGCAAAAACCTTAAACTTTCACTATCTGTATTCCACTGACAAGCACAGTAGCCTAACAGTCTGCATCAGTGACTTCAAGGTGAAGTGTCACATCAAAGGCTAATGACTTAATACATATTATAAAATAATCAGATGGTATGAGTATAATATGAGTTTATGAATAAAAGCCATATTTGCATTCTACTCACACATAATTACTATTTATAACAAATTTCAATATTACTTATCTTTTTGTAGTTAAATTATGTCTGAAATTGCTAATGTCATCCTAATTTCTAGACAGATCAGTTACATAGAAAATCCTTCAAGAACTTCATAAACTCTTCTTGTTCAGTGATTTGAGTGCTGAACGATTTTACAGAAGTCACCATCAGGATGTTTAAAAAACATGTCTTGAAACAACACATTTTCTGTATTTGTTTTCTAAGTGTAGTATTAATGCTAGAGTTAATGCAGAGTAGACAAGGTTTTGACAACTATGCAGCCTCAGCAAGAGGTAACATGATTTTTATTATATGTCACCTAATAGTGACATAATTATTACACTTATTATACTGCAAGTAGCCTGCCTATCCTAGAAAGCAAGCATTTAAGTTCTTGTAGCACCATGGAAGGCAAACTTCTCAGAAACTTCTGCCTCTGATAGCTACACAGATCTCAGCTGAGAAATGTACAAAAATTCCCATAATTATTACACCTCCCACTGGAAGCCAGGCTTCCTCAGCACCACTGAAAGTGAGGACACAGGCTGGGCTCAGCTCAGTGGGATCACTGGCCTCTGGCTCAAACACAAGGCTGGAGAAGATGAAATTTACTCCCACTGATCAGACTGGAAATCCTAACAATTATAGTTACTCAATATTAATATTTCTTTGAGAAAATAAAAGGCAAGTTTGAAACAATGCTAGAGATACCGCTATGCTGCTGCTATGCTGAATTCTTGTGCACCTCTGCAAGTATGTTGATTCTAAGGATGGTATCCTGCCTCCCTCAGGAAAAAATAGTACTAATTCATTTGCAACATAAATAATGGGCTAAACTGAAATTTTTATCCTGATTTCAAGCAATGTTAACTGGAACCAGTAATCAAAAATGGAAAATATCCACTCTGAGGATCTGTACTTTTCCGTAGAGTTCTGTAGAAACACCAAGAAGATCAATCTTTGATGCTTTCTTTCTCCTACATTAAGATGACATTTTCCATTATTTAATTATACTAAATATGATACTACTTGGAACATAAACAAACAATGGCACTTTTCTCCCTAGGGATGATCCTGATGATAAAACAGACATTCTTCATTATAAGCCTGGGCTTCTATAGCCAAGACCCAGCTTAAATACAAAGACTCTGAGGCAACAAAGCATTCAGATCAGTGCTTAATTCCAGACATGCTGGTTACTCCTCACTGATTTCAAATAAGTTTACTCCTATGCTTGAAAATGAATGTGCCTGTGCAGTATCTTACAAGGAGCAGCTATCATTTAACATCCAGGCTTCTCTATCACACATTCTTTTAACAGCAGCATCAAACAGGGGAACTGGATCTTGTCAAAATTCAAATTCTGCACTGCATCTGCATTCTTTTCTGTAACCTAGATTGCCTCAGACAACTACCAATCATTCTTAAAAGAATGTAAATATGGAATAGTCTCAGCCATTTCCATAATCTCCCCAATGAAAGCTTATCACTAACTGAGCTTTTTGCCTTTTTTCATGATGCTGCACTCCCCTGCACCAAGGGGAGCAGCGGGGGTGTTTGCCAAAGCTCAGGAACTCTTTCAGAGTAAACGCAAATACTGTAAGAAACAGAAGGAAATATTAGTGAGAAGAATTATTAGAATGGATAGGACATCCTGTTGGGGGTTTTGTTGTTGTTTTTTCTTTTTCATTTGTTTATTTATTTACCCACTACCTTCTCCTTGCAGCAGAGAAACATAATACTAAGTTTGACAAGAAATTACGGTCTACCTGTGTAGCTCCCCTTAATAATGTGATTTAGCATTTCCTTATTGTAAAAGGACTCAGGTTGCACATATTGGGATTTCAGTAAATATTTATAAAAATTCACTGTTTTTTAAACTACTCCCAGTTGAGCTGTCAGTTTTTTCTTGACCACCTTTGCAGATGTTAGTCCCTGCTGCACTCTACCTGTACTAGCAGAGTTATGATGGTGGGTTTTGGATCCAAATACTGTCCCTCCAGCAAGAGGATTAAAAACATCCTACTCATCTCGTTTAGTCTCCTACATATTAGATTACAACACTGCACACACACAGAAAAGGGTCTGAATCAGCAGTTCAGGACTCCAGCAGCTTCCTCCAGCACTGAGTCCAAAACTACTGCCCCAAGTAAACCTCATCATAAAATTATAAACTCCACACAAAGCAGGTTTCTATCTCCTCCACCTCCCACTGCAAGCGTGTGGCATAGCTTCTTTCCCTCTGTTTAATTGCCTGGTTTATTCTTAGCCACTTAATAACTATTTATTCTTAACCCATCATGAGACAATGGTATTTCCATTTGTAGCTCTGCTCCCATGCATCACAGAATAGGACTTACATTTTGGTGGGGGGGGGAAAGCAGGAGAAAATTGGAGTGACAGATGCTCTCTAAAGAAATAAAACATTACTGTTACCTTTTTCATTTTCTTTCAGTAGGATTCAGGTGGATTATCTCCATCAACAAAAGGATGAGTGTTTTAACCCTTCTTTATTAAATTATGTCTTTGTTTCCACTTAGAATATGGAGTCACACATCAAAGAGCTTATGAATCTCATGGGTTAAACAGATTTTTTTTAAGTTTTTTTAAAAAGGCAAATAAAAATAGACTAAAAAGCATCCTCTGACTATAGATGGACTTGATTTATATGTTTTCTTTAGATATTTTTGAGATTTCCAGTGATACAGTACTGGAATATGATTTTGGTTTATATATTGTAAATATACACAAATATTGCATTGATTTGAGTAACAGCAACATATTTTCTCTCTAATGTTCAGATTTTCTTAGTGCATTATTTGATACAGACTGCACACAAATAAGAAAAAAATTAACACGACAAAATATCTTTAAGCACGTCTCTAAGTGCATCAGAAAATAGTATTTCATCCATAAGCATAAAATCTATCCATACAGATAATACCTAATGCTATTAAAGTTCTTAAAGAAAATGAGAATACATATCATGTCACCTATTAATAAGGATATCCCAGAAACGTACTTTCAAATGCTCAAGTAATTCACACACCTCCCTAAAAATAATTTTTTAAAAGTTTGCCTTATTTAACACTTTTAGTCAATTAAATCTTCACACAGCATTGCATTGCAGCAACATGATGTCAACGTAGAAATGTTATGAAATGCAATGCTTGTGGTATGTATTTTGCTGTACCTCAAAAAGCACAGAATCTCATCATGAAACAGGACAATATAGAGCTGATCTCACTCCAACTGAAGACAAAGTAGGAGCTGAATCAGGTCCTTTCAGATGTACTTTTAAAGCACACAAATATATATACCTTTCCCTTAACATGCCAGCAAATAAAACACTTCCAAGAAGACATAAGAAAAATTAAATAGAACAATTGTCATCATTACATTTCCCACAATTAAACTTCTCAAAAGACGTAACACACAACTGCAACCACTGCTGCACACAGACAGGAGTGGCATTTGGGGGGAATAAAATAGGTATTGTACACTTTATGTAACTTACATAATCGGAATCAAACCACCGAATACATTGCAAAAAGCTCTGATTAAATGTAATAAAACTTATCTGCATGACAACATATTTTTGTCTAAAACTTAATTTGATTTTTTTCATTTCAATCAGGCTGAACAGAGTCGTCAAACTCTGTTCTGTCTTATATGGAATTAATGACAGAAAGCTTACTAGTTCCACATTAGTTTCTTCAATTCATACAATTTCTTGACACTGTCTATACCAGCTTAAACTGCGGGGAAAAGCAAAGTATAAAATACCCACATTCTACAATTCATGTAAGGCCCATTTTTGTCACAAGTGCTGACATGAAAATATTTTTATTTGCAAACTATCTCTGTTTAAATAAAATTACCTATCATGCCTTCTGTGACACTTTGCTTCACTAGGACCAGGTAACCCCAGTGAAAGAAAACCGTACGACCACTTCCACCTAAATACCCCTACTGGTTTTTTACAGACGAGAAACTCTCAGTGTACAAATTTGTGATTGATCTCTTCCTCTCAGAAGACCTGACAAGTTCACATATTTCCTCCTCATGCCTTGTCCTGATGATGACACGCGTCCCACTGCCCCCACCGAGCTAACAGTGGGCTCCTGCCCGCCCACGAGTGCCTGGGTATTGCAGTGCCACACGCCTGGCGCTGCCCTACTCACCCACATTACACCGCTACACTTTAATACATTTTTCATAACGTGTTGTTGATTCATCCAGAAAAATCAGTTCAGCACACAATCACCAAGCACAAAAGGAGTGCGAATCCGTGAGGGGAAACGCAGGGTTTAAGGAAAAATGACCGTATTTGAACAGCACTATCTCTGGCGCTCTCTAATCTACGAGACCTGCGTCTCCCTGTTCGCATTTTCTCGGTACACCTGTCAGCAGCGGCAGGGGCAAGCAATTCGGAGGCGGCTCTGCACAGCCCGGGGCGGGAGCACACTGCGCTACACCGGCGGCAGCGCTCGGGCAGTCACGCAAGCGGTGCCCCCGCCGGAGCCGCTCCCGCGCCCTCAGCCGCGCTGCCATTGCCGCTGTGCCGGGGCCGGCAGCGCCGTCCCCGCGGGAGCGGAGCCTGCTCCAGCCGCGTCCTCCGCCGGGCCGGGCGCGGACAGCTCCGCCGGCACCACCAACGCCTCCCGGCGTTTCCATACGGCTGGCGGCGAATCCGCCGGGAAGTTTGTGCCCCGGCGATGCCCGCGGGAGCCGCAGGCCGGGTCTGGGCACGGCGCCCCTCACGTCTGCGGGGACCCCCCGCCGCCGCGCCCGCCCGTCCCGCCGCGGCCCGCGCTCGGCCCGGCCCGGCCCGCAGTGCCCGCGGCCCCGTTTGTGCCTACTCACCACAGCTTCCTCTTTAAGGGCATCAGACTGCCCCTGTTGGAGGCGGTCACCCCTATGGCCATCTGCAAGACAGTCAGGTATTTCTGATACTTCATTTTGCCGTCGCCCCCCCTGTCCCTGCCTCGTCCCCGCCGCCGCCACCGACAGAGTCTCTCCAGCCGCTGCATGCAATCATCAAATTTTTATTTCCAGGCATCTGCCGTCCCTGCGTCGCGCTTCTTCCCCTCCTCCTCCTCCTGCCGCGCTCCCTCTCTCTCTGCCCCCCCGGCTCACGCTCTCCTCCTCCTCCTCCTGCCGCACTCCCTCTATCTCTGCCCCCAGCTGACGCTCTCCTCCTCCGCCTCCCGCCGCGCTCCCGCTATCCCCGCTCCAGCTGACGCTCCCCTCCGCCTCCCGCCGCGCTCTGCCCTCCCCCGGGCCCGCGCTCCTCTCCTCCTCCCGCTGTCGCACTCTCTTCCTCGCAGCCCCCCGCGCTTTTTCCCCCGACCTGCTGCCGCGCCTCCCTCTCCCCCGCCGCGCTCCCACCGCGCCGCGCTCCCCGCCGCCGACCAGGCCCCCCGCTTCGCCTTCTCCTCACCTGGGCTACCTCTGGGCGGCCGCCGCCTCCCCTCGCCCCCGGGGCGAGCAGGCCTTGCCCACCATCCCTGCCGGCCGCCGGGGCGCTCCCGCCCCGCTGCCCTCCCCGGTTACCTGGGGTATCCCGCCCCCGCCCATGAGGCGCAGCCGCCGCGCTGCCCTCCCGCCATCAGAGGCGCGCCATGGCCGCAGCGCTGCCCGCGCCTCGCCGGCCTCGCCTCTAATCCCATTAGCGCCTGGAGGAGCCCCATGTTATTTTAATCGCCCTCCCTGCTAACGAGGTCGGTTGTGGGGTGGCAGTAACCGAGCTCCGGGGCAAACGCCTCACAGCCTGCCGGGCCGCCCCGTGAGGGGAAGGTCAGCAGGAGGGTGGGGTGAGACGAGGCGAGACGAGGTTACGGGTGAGCCAAGGGTGAGGGCGGCAGCGCCGTGAGGCGAAGGGGGACGCGCGTCCCGCCGAGTCTCCCTCAGGAAGGGCGGCGGGAAGGGAAAGCAGCTCCCGCCGCGGGAGCCGCCCCGAGCACCCGCACGGGCAGTCGCACCTAAAGCCCTGGTGAGGCCACAGAGAGCAGGGAGGCAACCCCTTTTTTGTGTTTTTGTTTCCATGTGAGGAAAACAAGTGAAGTGTGTTTAAGAATCATATGGTGATAAAGCCAAACGAAAAGTATAAAATTATTTTAGAGGGGTGCCCACCTTCTGGGTGCTTAAGCACAAAGAGTTGAACACGTAACTGTGTCATGGCCTCAGGTGTGACACAGTTGTCATGGCTTTAATCTGTTCTGTGCCTTCCTTCTCAAGCTCAGCACTAACAGCAGCAGCAGACAGTGGTATCTGAGGAGAGCATTTGGAGTAGGTTCCAACACCTGGTACAGTACAGCGGAGACCCTCAGCACAAACATCCCTAAGTGAGGGGGAGCACCCAGCTGGACACATTGATCAATGGTGGTGGGAAACACTTCGGCCCGGGATGCCCTGTTTAAGGGTGTAGATTGATACTCTGCAGAGTGCAGATAAGAACAAATCCATGCTGAAGTGACAACTTGTCATTAATAGTGAATAGTATGACTTGTAATCCTTACCTAGGAAAAAATGATGTGAATAATATTGCCACTTTATGGCCCAGAGATGAGCATTTCAGTGATTTTTTTGTGTGTGTATGAATGTATAATAAATACCTCAGGACTGCAGTAGGCTACTTTCTGCCTAGGCTTGTTCACTACACAGGAAGCAGAGAAGATAAATGCAATACAACAGAGCACACCAGATTTTAATTAGAAACACAATAGTTGCATTACTGTAGTTAATGAGTTGAATGGCCTTGCATTTTCTGCCAAGAAATCTGATGTGCACAAATGCCTTGAAATTCTGTATTACAAATGCTCTAAAAGATTCAAATGGCAGCTTGATGCCCAGTATGAACGTGTACATCTTCAGCTCTCAAGATACTGTTAATGGGTTCTTTGACTTTGAAGAGCTCAGGCATTACAAGCAATGAGGGATAGCTAACTTGAAATGATTAGGAAGATTAAGGAGGTGGCATTAATTGTTGTACTTAAACAATGCTCTTAGTATACTAATTGGGAAATATATATCTTATATAGACAGTATGTCAATTCAGCTTGAAAACCTGTAGAGATCTTACTTTGCCTTAAGACTATGAACTGTAAAATGAACACCTTGCTTTCTCCTTCTGTGTATCTAGTCATCATTAGCTGGCTGAAAGAGCTCTTGTTGCCCACACATAAGAGAGTAAGTGTGGGCTGGATTTTGATCTCAACAACATTAACAGAATGCTAGTGCCATTGTAATTGAAGTAGTCATTTACATCTATGCAATACTATTAAGAAAATAATATACATCTTAAAATGGTAGGAGACACTGACTAAAAGAATTATGAGACTGTATTCGTTTAACTATTGAGTGTTGTTATTATTAAATATTTGAACGTTATGTCTGTTAGTTAGAAAAATACATCTCATATGGAAATTCTCCCCCAAACAATCTAGTCTTAATCTGGTTGCAGTGGTGGAAATATTGTAGATCAGACAATCTAAGGATATGGGAATTGAAGTTTATTTGAAGGCTGATAAACCTGGAAAAAGCAGGTAAGCTGTCAGAGCTTTTTACTTTGTAAAAGTACTGTGTATTAGAGAAGTTCAAAATACTGTCACTTTTACATTAGCAAGTTTGACACATAAATTTAAGTATTTATATACAAAAGAGTTAAGAAATGTGACAACAATACGTTGCATAAAGACTTAGAGTGGAGCATGGAGGTATGTTCAAAACTTTGAAAGTCTGTGATGTGACTCCTATTCCTAATTCAATAGGGATTCCTAAATCTATTTAAATTTGCTGAATAATGACAGTTATTCCAAATTTAGCTCTATAGTTTCCAACTATTATATTCTGTCCATCTGGTATAAACAAATTAACTTATGTCCATTTTATGCATCATGTTCTGTCTTTCTTGATGTGCATTACAGAGATAATTCACTTATTTATCCACATTTTATCCACTTATTTATCCACATTTTATCCTCTAGTTTTAATTGGCTTTATTTCTGTTTTTCTTCTACCTGTTCCTTCTTAGTGTGGTTCCATCATATATTGCCTTTCAGAACATCTTGTTTTAAGCACTAATCTTTTACATATATGCTGAAAGTAAAAAAGATCCTGTCTTTCTTGCCTTTTAGAAGAACAGGCTATTTTTAAAAGGAATCACTCAGCAACTTCCAGTTTGGGGGAAGCATCCGGACATCCCACTGTTATCTCTGAGGCCTGCATAGACCTGTTTGCTGAGCTAAGACCAAAATTTCTGAGGTAGAGATCTGTACAAGAGAGGCTCTCTGATGCTATTTGCTGTTCTCCACACAAACCTGTTCTAACAGAATACACTCTCCTTTACTGCAGAGAGCTGAAACACTTTTTGAACCTAATGTGTTTCAAAAACAATTTAATTCCTGTTGGATTATTATAGCTGTTTCATAGGAATTTTTTGCAGCACATACCTAGCAGAACCATATTAATTTCTTAATTTTACTTGCTCAGGTAACTCAGCTGCAGACATTACCTTAGAACAAGCTGTATAATCTATTTCTTACAGTCTGTGATGCCTGGCCTCTTCTGAAGCCTGGCTCCAGAATGACCTTCCAATGCACCTCTTGGCTCAGGAACAGACCCTCTTTCACAGTTACAAGTTGCAACGTTGTGTATGACTGAGGGGATGTGCTCTCGGCACAACTCCACCCATGACTGTATGTTCACACCAGGACAGTGGCGTATCCACAAAATTGATGGAAGGAGTCCAAGAAGGTAAAGTTTCATGTCAGTGTGTGACAGTCTTGGCCCGTGCCATGGTGATTTTAGGCTGTTGTCAGCAGCAGGAGGCTGGCTCGCTGCAACGTAGAGGGTGGCACTGAGGCAGTTGTACATCAGGAGCTCCCATCAGCTGCTAACACTGAGGAAGTGTAATTGTGCTGTAAAATTATTTTCATCCTAAGTTGGGCCGCTCATTTTTTCTATCTTTATATTGATCGCAAAAATGTGAGATTCCAGAGAGTGCAAAGCAAGATTTTGCAGCATTAAACGCAGACTGCAGACATTAGATTTGACTTCAGTAAGCCTGTCACTGGGATTGCAGAACCTTATCTTGCTTTCCTTTATCATCAGCCCATCACACAACCTTTTGTGCCAGTTGTCACTAGGTACCATCCTTTTCAAACTCTCACCTCTGTCAGTTTTGACTGTGCTCACAGGACAAGGGGAAATTCAGGTCTGACTCAAAAGATTCTTTGGAGACGCGATAGAAATGCACTTTTTAAAGTTTTGGCTATGCTTAAATTACTTCAGATACTGTTTTTCTACAAGAATGTGAGGAAAAACAAACAGCACTTCTAACGGGCAAAGCTGTGCTGGTGAACAAGCAAAAATACTTTTTATTTGCTGATGTAGCTTATTTTGTTCAACAAATGTGTATTAGCTACTGTTTGGCAAAAATTTAAAAAATAATCTTACCAGAATAACTGGCATCTTTATTATTAATGTAATGGTTTCATCAGCAGCTTCTGAGGGCAGATTGGACCTTAATGACACATTTCAAACATTCACTCGCATTGATTTTTAGGTTTGCAAAATTTATTAGAACAAACTCAAACGTTAAATAAACTTGTTGCTGGTTTCATGGAATATTAAATAACTTCTATTTGAATCTTAGGATAGTCTTAATTTTAGCTGTACTGTGCCTATAACAGACACTTTTCATAACATGACATCATCTGTTCCCTGGAGTTCTCAAGACTGTGCTATCGTGTATGCTGAAGAATTAACATTTTGTTTACTTCCAGGATGAGCCTGTTCCCCTCACTGACTTTTACTCCAATGACTGATAAAAAAAATCTTGATACATGTCATGTTCTATGCTTCTGTGGTATTTAAAATGATTTGAGAACTTTTTATTACACAGTTCAGTTGGTAAAGTGGCAGAGTTCCAGAGTGATAGAATACAGTAGTGACATTAAAACATGACATTAGTTGACTGATCTCCATCTCTAATTTAATCAAAATGTTCCTATTTACTAAGGAAGGTTTTTTCCTTAAGGAGTTGTTAGTAATGTGAATTTGTATAGGTAGTCTATTATAGTAATAATATTAATAAAGATTTCCATTAAAGCTACTGTAATGACTTCCTTGCTATTTCAATCTGTCATCTGTAAACTTGTTACAGCTTCCATTTTCTTTCCAGAAAGAAAAAGAGACAAAACAATTCCTTAGAATCTACAAGTTTGTCAGATGCCATGACTCTGGGGGTTATTTTCTCCCACCTCAAAAGTAAGCAAAAGTTGTGTGTTTGTACGTTTCCTAACCATATTTTAAAAACATAATTCTATGAGTTTTTCTGATCTACTAGGGCTTCTTTGTACTCACATTAATGTATTTATTGAATAGAATGCAAAGGGTTTTTTTCTAGTCTCTTACTGCATTTTTTCCTAGACTACATATTAAGTGAGGATTATATAAATATATATATATAGAGAGATACATACAGTACCATCATAAAAATAAACAGAAACACTTGAAGGAATTTCCCTATGGCACTTTACTGTGTAATTGACCATGTACACAAGGGGAAGTTTTCACATTTCTTTGAAGTGCCTTCATGAGAGGCTGGCTTGACTGGTGGCAGAGAACTGTCAGTCTAAGTGGGTACAGTAATGAACTGACACAGTCATTTAAAAGTAGCTTGCATTTTCTCGAACTGTTCATCCTGGTCATTTATTTGGGCTGCCAAAATAAAAAAGAGGTAAATAATTTTGCTTCAGAAGGAAAGAATGTTTACCTTGTTTTCTCAGAAGAGGAGATTATCTTAAGAGAATTTATTCACAGAATAAATAACTTTACTGTGGATTATCAAGAAGAAAGGGTTTTCTAGATTAAGAAATTGAAATATATGCAAGAAACTTGCAAGCAAGTATCCCTGTTTCACTACAGTCAGGGCATTTAGAAGTGGTTTTCCATACAAATAGTGTTAGTGCTGTTCTATCAAGTCTGATGGGGAATTGCTTCATACTATTACAAGCAAATTTTAAGTTACTGCAAAAAGAAGACTACTATTAAAATGAGGAGTTCAGGCTAGACTGAAGTGGACTTGTACAGCCACTGTCCAGTGACTTTAGATATCCATGTTCATTGCAAGCTTGTACTGCTAAGATTTTACTCTTAAAAAAAAAAAATAGAAAACCACCCTAAGTCAAAATTATCCAAATATCACATTATGCCTGACAAGCATGACCCTCTCACAGGATAAAATAAGCTTAATGTAGAAAAAAATAAGCATATGCATGAATTCCATTAGTGCTCTCTGATACGGCTTATTCATGTAGAAAACTACTGGAGGGAAGAAATCACCAAGCATACAATTCCAATGTGAGATGCAAAGAAAGAGAAGCGTAAGTAACATCACTTCCCAGAAAAGATTCTAAGGCAGAGACTGCCATCTGCAACACATCACAGTGCACAAAGATGCAATTACTGAATCCTGCTAGCTGCCTATTGGTAGAGCTGCAAGGCTCTGAACTCTGAGGTGAGGTGTGATCAGACCTTGCTATGATTTTGGGAGGTACAGTTGTTTCAGTTTTAGATGCTGTGCCTGATAGGCAAGCCTCCAAGCACGCAACAGTTAAAAGAAAATAAAGGACTGTGAAAAGCAGGGGATAATTACTGTTCCCTGGAGGAAGGGTGTGAAATTCTGAAAAACAAAAATTCAGAATATTGCAGGCTGAGAAAGAAATATGGCTGCCTGAACTGCTGTGGTAGTTGTGTTATAGAACCACTGTGAAAAATCTGGAACGAGGACCAATTCATGTGGTTCTACTCAGTTGTTTGGAAAAACTACTTGCTTACTTTGTCCCTTTTGTTTCCAGTTCAATAGTGAGTATTGTGCATGGTACCTGTACACATCAGGATAAGTAGATCAAAATGACAGAGAGTATTACTAAAATTTAAAGAATTTCTCTTGCCAAGATTTATAAACATGCCTAATTTTATAAATTATTTTTATATTGTATTATAAAAATGTCTAACTATAACTTATTTACAGTAATATACATATGAAATTTATACATTCAGAGCCTTATTTAGCATCTTTAATATCTTTAATTGAATGCTGATAGGAATGTTTCCAAATTCATGAGATATGAGTCTGAAGGTTAGCTGGATGTTTTCTGAATGTACTGAAATTCTTTATAATCTGAGTTGAAGACTGTTTTATATCTCTAGTTGTGTATTTGCACACTTTTCACAAATATGAAAACCATTTTTCACTTTGAAGATGAAAGTTGTTCTCATTAGAGTGCATAAAGCTTAGAGTGCATAAAGCTGCTCTCATTATCATGTGTATGACTGTTAACGTTATACTATTTTAATCAGATTAGCAGTACAATGAAAATTAATGTAATAGGATTTGCTATAATTAGAGGCAAGTATACAGTAATCTACTATGAAAAGAACACAAAAAATGTCAGTGGAGCTCATTACAGGGATATTGTTTATGGTAATTATTCAAATGTTTTAAAAATCGTGCTAAGTCTGATTTTAATCAGAATTTTTTTTACACAACTTTAATAAAACAATTCAACCCCAAAATGTTATTACTGTTCAAGTATTACTCTTTTCTGGCCTGGAAAGAGGTGGAACTATCTACAAACAATTTTAAAAAAATGATGGACTACAAGCTACTCTTTTCATTGTCCTGTCCAAATAAAAGATATAATGAAAACAAAGAGTAAAAATGATAAAATGGTGATAAACAAGACTTTTACAACAGAGATGAAGTAACTTAGTGCTCAATATTTATTAGTATTAGTATACCCCAAATGTTCCTGTAATTCCAATTCCAGTGTAGGGAAAGCTACATGAAATTTTGGTTCAGATTCCAGATGTTTCCCAGATGATTATACTGTTATTTTACACCTGTCTCTCATAACGTTCTCATAGATCCTAAAATATAAGATACACAAATGAAGCCTAAGAGGTGGAAATTAGGAAAAGAAAAATGAAAATATAGCTAAATGTAATAGCCTAATCTTTGATGCTGCGGGGGAATTTTTTGTGAGTCTCTGGGACTCCACGTGGTGAAGGAATCAGCCTGAACCCAGCGGGGTGAGGGACTGGTTCCTGGGCTGTTGCCTTTGCTGCCATCAGTAACTGCTGATGCCATCCCTGGTGCCACGGCACTCCATCCTGCTGGAGGGTCAAAATGCACTGCTGCCTTACAGTGGGCATCCACAAAGCTTTCAGAAGTCCACCATGGATATTTTCAAGAAGAAAAGCTACTCCTGCTGCTAAGAATCTGCAAGATCTGGTCTTTTAGTCACTGAATTTTTGAGAAAACAGCAGAGGTAGCACTTACAACATTACAGTGAGATAGAGCTCTCCCATTAAGGATGTGCATGTGAAGGGAGGGTTATATTTTAAAAAAAGAAAGACATGAGAGAGATAAAAATCAGCTTAAAGGAATTCTTGATCCAAAGTTTTGAAAATGATTCAATTTATGAAAGCCTAACTTCAGACAATATATATCCCAATTCAACTTTGTTTTATTAAAGATATTTTGTATTAAATTGGACCAATATTTTCAATGTGACAAAAATTTAAGGTATGTCATTCTTTCAGGTGTGTGTAAATGAAGAATATAAAACACTTTTTATCTTCTTTCAAGACTATCTAATACAAAAGGGTAAGAACAGATCTGTTAATTCTAGATACAGGGAATTTTGAATATCAAGCAAGTTGGGGTTTTTTTACTGCATTGAATACGTAAGTAAAAATTCATCTATCTTTTACTAACCAGCATCAAGACTTTTCTAGATTCTAGTCAGTTATTTATAAGCAATAAAAATTCATGTGCAGATCACCAATCTTGCTCCAAACCAGATTTTTATATCAAACAAGCAAATTTCTGTCCTCTGCTTCAGAGAAGACACAATCAATTCTAGCTTCCTTTATACACTGCAGTTATTGCTACTTTTGGCGTAGATGATCTGGCTCCAAATTTGCTGTGAGTAAACCAATTTTTTTTTTAATTGCCCCAGTATAAAAATAAAACTGCCTTCATGGCATTCCTGATGTTACACTATCAAATTGCATAAGGCCTTCCATCCTGGGGAAAGAATGAAGAGCAAAAGAGAAAATGGGGGTAGTTAAGTAATTTGCCATTGGCCCCTTAGCAGAGAGCAGAAAGGTTTGGATTTGAGTTGTGGGGTGTGGTGTGAGTCAGTCACACAAATAATGCACTAATGAGGTTTTGTCTGGTAACAAAAAGAGACTTTTGCTTTTACGGCAGTTTATGTAACATTTTTCTGGTTTATATAATATTTCCCTTGCTTGTTTTTAGACACTAAAAAAACAGAAGCCTGTACAATATTGTTGAACTAGATTTTATTTGTCCAGTTTAGAATTGGTCATTGCAGTAGTATTCTCTGATATTGCAAATCTCTATTTCCTACCATATTTCAAAAACAATTAGCAAAAGATATGAAACTGAGTTATATTTCAATATACTCTCCATCCTTTCCCTTTGTTTTCCTCTAATTAATTAACATGTTTGCTTGGAGTTTTGAAAGAAAAAGAAAGACCATGTTGGGGTCAGGTGTATTCAGCTGGCATAAAAACCAAGGCCGCATGGAAATGATGGTTTATCCCACATGGGGTCTGGTGCCATGGTCTAATCCATGCATTTTGGTGAGTGTTGGGAACAGTGTTTCTAAAGAGGGATTTCCTGAAGGTGACCTGGATCCTGTCTGTCCTGAGATACGTCAGTGTGATCTGCACTGCTGCAATGGCAGCATGCACCATGTTAACAGTTACAGGATAATTATTTTTCTCTCTATAACCTACTACATTTTTTCTCTCCTTACACACTAGCAGGTCTGAGAGCTCACTGACTCTCCTGCCAGCTAATCTGTTTGCCAGCATCTGCATGTAAAGAGCACCCGAGCAGTTGGGAAATGGACTGGTTCTTACTCAGCACTCTGGTTTCTTGGGAGCTGTTCATTGGCTCTCCAGACTTTGGAGCAGCAAGAGAGGATGAAACAAAAATCAAAATAAAGCTCTGGTGTAAACAAAAATCAAAATAAAGCTCTGGTGTTTTGTTGGGGTTTTTTAGTTAAAGATCCCCAGGGGTTTTCTCTGTGAAATTTTTTTGATGATATACAAATGATAAATTTTGAAGATTAACTATAAGAGCCATAAACAAGAGATCTCTCTTGGCACCCTGAACATCTCAGCAAATCTGTTCATTTTATTGCAGTAGTGCAAGCTCTTCCTCAGAACCATCTGCAACACTACTGAGATTTGAAAACCAGAATACAGAAAAAAGACCATTGCTTAATGGATAATGATCAAGGACATCCTCAAACTGCACTTATCTTCCAGACAACTGCCCAAGCAGCTAAAGCACCTACCTCTTCATTGGTCTCACTTTCAAGTGAAAGATACAAACACTATAGAAGCCAGAGAACTTCTCTAAAGAAAATCAGCTGATTTCTCACACTAATGTAGTGTGACATTCCTCCTCCAAATCTTTACTGGACCTTAAGGAGTGAGCACACAACAGAACAAATAAAAAGCAGTGAATATTCAAATGGAATTAACAAAATCAAGCTTATCTGCTCATGTAGCCAAAAGTGGTGATGTTCCACTTATTGTGAGTGGAACACACAGTGGCTGGAGATAGCATTTTGCAGTGCTGCCAGTTTGAATGTGTACCAGACTACACTGACACTAAAACACAGATCTCTGTGGAAGACAGAAGACATAGTGTTTGTAGGGACAAAGCAAAAATACCAACACTTGCAAGTAGTCACTACAAAACACATTCAGTCTGGAGATCTGTGCACATCACTGTGACAGCAGCAATAAATCACAAGCTCTGCAACTGTTCAGAGGGAAGGTTTCCTGTGAACGTGAAGCCAAAGATTAAGGTGGATGACATGATATTGGATTCACTCCATTCTATAGATAAGTTTCTGGTTATCTTATGCAAAAACCATACATACCATCTGTCTTGAGCATTTATGAAATGTTACTACTGTGATATCTACACTGTGAACAAAACAGAAATAGACTCTACTCTTGCTTTCCTTTATTTTCATATGATCACATCTCTCAGTAAGATGCATTATTTTTAAATTGTCTCTTCTACTGCAACATCTGAAAGCATTGCTGTCAGCATTACATTGCACCTTTTACCTGGTCACCTGATCAAAGGTATTTATCTATGTAATTCCTACTGAGTTCTGTAAACGTTGACAAAATAATGCTATTCCACCACAATAAAACATTAAACTCTCTTATACAACTCAAATCTGAAAATTTTCTAATGGCTGGAAAACACACTAAGAAGAATCATTCAGCATAGCAGTGGAATAGAGTTGTCCAGTAGGAAAGAAAAAAAGTTCTACATAAGTATCCCGATGCTGTTCTGGTTGCAAGGAATTTTATTCTTGAGATGGATTTAAGATTAGGGTAGCACCAATGTCATTTCTCAGCTACTTGTCATCCTACTTGGTGCAGACATCTGACATCTCATGACAAATCTGATGCTGTTGAAGCTCAGCTTCTCTCTGGTGAACTGCATTGCAAATACAACCAAATTCAAGGTCATAGCTAAGATTCTAAGTGAATATGATAAGATAAAACTAAATATAATCCATAGAATCTCATTTGCATTTCTGTCATCTCTTATATGAGCATCTCTGAAGGAGTATAATGGTGAATAGCTCCAGCCTCAAGAGTGATGAATTTCTGGGGGAGTTGGCTACAAAAGTTGTCTGAATCTTCATATAATCTTCAGATTGAAATTGCATTTTCCACTTTCTTTTCCATAGGTCTTTTACAGTGCAAAGTTAACTGACCCTGCTTTTCTCTTACAAAGGCATTGTCATACTACTGTACAAATAATGTTTATCTGTTCACACACCAAACACACACCAGTGACAAACATTCCTGCTCTGGTATACAGCATTATTTAAAATGACTCCACGTCCTCTCCTACCCCACAGTACCTAATCTTATCACCTCCTGTCTCAGTTTGTGTTTCTCCAAAGGTCATTAGCATGCTTTAGTCTAGCAGCCAGCTATTGCCCTTTGAATTCCATTGGCCTTCACTAGATGGTATAAGAGAGGACTATTTTCTGCAATTTTCAGTCAAGAGACCTTGAAGAGAAGTTCTGGTTCCTCACATATTTTCTGGCTAGCATTGGATAGAAGGAGACTGGTAAGAAAACAACTCATGTAAAAGCACTACAGATTTCATCTTAACTTCTTCTGCAGGCCCAACATTGAGATATCTTGAGACATTTTCATGGAGTTTGTTGCTAGCTGGTGATGTGCTTTCTTTTTTGATGTTTCCCTATCCACTATCATAAGCTATTTTTTTCTTTGCAGTCTGTTGCAAGTGTTTTACAAAGAACAAATTCATCTTGTATCACCTACACCGTGACAATGCTGTCTTCCATTTTTTTGCAGCAGCAGTGCTGAAGTTACTCATAAATTGTGCTGTGCATTTGACATACAGCCAACAACTGGAAGAAGCAAACTCACCCCTCCCCAGGTATTGTTCTTCATTCTATAATTTCACTTTATTTACCAGTCTCTGCTAGTTACTGTGGCACATATAATTATTCTTACTTACCCTCGTCAACTCGGAGAAAAGAACCGTGACCTGATCTGCACATGCCTGTTTTATGTAATCTTCTGAATAATTAATGGAATCATATCAGTGAGCTCTGTATGTGGTTTGTAAAGACTCTTCCTTTTTTGCATTTGTTTGTAGAAGGAATACATATCCTCTCACCTATGTTTTTGTAATAACTTCGTAAAGTTTTAAGGAAATTCACATGAAGAATAGGAGAATGATACTAGAGGGATGAACAAACCCAGGAGACAACTTTGAAATTGAACTTAAATGATCCTCTTGTGCCTGCCTGCTGCATATTGCCTTTATTTTGCTGTGTCTCTACTAATAACAATGGCATATTTGCTTGTGAAAAGTAGAAGAAACTAAAAGTAGTGGGCCAAAGCCATATGTAAAATATGTGTCAAACTTCTGCAGAGTGGGCTAAATGTGTAATCTAATGTTTTCTTTATCAGGCAGCCATCATATGTCTGTGTGCTGCCTGTAGCAACAGATAGCACAGTAACAAAACATTCTGGATTCTGTAAATGAGAAACGCATCAAGCAAAAAACATGTGCCTGGTTCTAAAAGTACTATCTGTATTTCTTCTTAGCTAAATAGACGGGTTATTTGCAGGCAGTGTTTACCATTCCTTTGGGGCAGGATTTGAGAAGGGGAGGAAAAAATCTCGCTATGTTTAAATGTCCTATAGGCTTTCTCATGTCCTCCTTGGGTTGATTAAAATCATGTGTTCCCGCATGTCCCTTATCCTTTATCCCCTACAGAAGGAACAAGTAGCAATAATTTGCAGCAAGATTTTTATGTAAGTGTCCCCCTTACATGGGTTTTGTGCAGAAGGGAAACATATGGTTCTGAAAGAGCATTAATACCCAGGTACAGCTGGTCTTTAAAGATTTTAAGTGATCTAGATAAAAAGAATGATCAAGTGTCTCCAAAGGGAGCCTGTGGCTGTTCTGACACAGTTCTTTATAACAAATGTAACCCCTACAGGAAGATGTCTATGGACACCTAAGAATAGACTGAGGATTGTATTGGCAAAAGAAAAACATATAAGAAAATAAGACAAAAATAACCCCCTCAACATGGCCAGCAGTAAGAAACTTAATCAGTCTACCAGGTTGGCAACGAAGAAAAGCAAACTGATGAATTCACCTATTGTTATTAGTTAATGCAACAACCGAACACTTCTCCATGACAGCAATGTCTCTGCGCCAGGTTTTTATTATCCTGCGGCACTGGCACTCCTATGGCTTAGAGAGTTTACATTGATTTAAAACAGAGTTTTGTTTGCTGGATTTAAAGACAGCTATCACAGAAAGATTAGAGTCAGACCTTAGTGAGTATCAACCTTGTTTCCTATTCAAAAGACTCATTTGATTTAAAGAAAAATAACTTTTTAAAGAAGGAAAGATCTAAGGCAACAGATTTATTTGAGGAGCTGATCCCATGTAATGATGTTTGATCTGTATTTTTATTGTACAGAAGTATCACATAGTTCCAACCATACTTAATCAAGCTTCATTTCTGCATGCTCCAGAGTCCCAAATGGAAGTGCAAGAGCTGAGGCTGTGTAGTCATTAACTGCTTTTGTGCAGGCTAAAATTTCCCAAGGTGTATGTTCCCAGGAGAGGCCAGACTGCCAAAGGGATAGAGAATAAACTTGATATAGAGAATGTGAAATTCAGAACAAAAAGTTCACAACAGAAGGTTGAGGGAGCCTGGAAAATTTATGAAACTCCTATAGTTTCACGACTGCAAAAGGTAAATTAAAGAAGCAGTAGAAAGCCAAGAGGAAAGATGGAAGAGAATTGTGTAATCCAGGCAGTGCTCTGAGAAGAGGAGCCTTGTCTCGCCGAGATTGGTAGCAAATCCACAGCTTACTGCCAATTACAAACAAGGAAGCTGAACTATGGGATCAGAAGCCGTGGGCCAGTTCTGCATAAATGAAGTTATATTTTGCAGGACTGCTCAAGGTAAAAATCTATTTCAGAAATAAACCATTATCACATCTATATTTACAGCAGCAATGAAAATGAAGTTGCTAATAAAAAATAAACAAGGATCTATCATTTTTCCTGAATTCTGCAGCAATAATGTTTGCAGATAAGGTACAAATCTAGTCCTGGGGCTGCCACTGGATAACATGCCCCTAACTAGAAGGATTAGAACTACCATGACATAAGAAATCCTAAGCTAATTTGGAAGTAGAACAGCTGAAGAAAGGCTGTTAACAGAAGCTGGAATTAGAATGCGAGGTTAAATTGCTTCAGATTATTTCTATCTGTGCTGATACTGGGGCCAGATGTGAAAGTCTGGGTGAGATAACCATCTTTGAAACCACCAAATCTTTCATAAGTCAGGAAACTTGGGAGGCAAGATCAGAGATATTGTACCTGTGAGTATAATATGAAAAAGTTCCTTTTAACCTTCTCATGTAAGGTTATAGCAATAAAAAAATGGAAAAGAAAATTATATGAAGGGAGATTGAAGGGAGATTCATATTTCTCTCTCTCTCTCTTTTTTTTTTTCTTTTTTTTTTTATGAAGAAATTAAATATTTTAAGGACAAGTAAAAATTGTGAGGTATGGTAATTATTTTAAAGTAACCAGAAGTTGCGTCACAGATTTTTAACAAAATATGTCCAGGAACTGAATACCTTGACTAATTTCTCAAACCAAAAGTAGATACACTGTGGTCTTGAGTAGATCCAAGCTGCAGTCTTGTTCTATAATATCTGCATGTGTATTTTATAATGTTACAGGTTATCAAGCATGTTGGTGTATAAAAATATGCAGAAATGTTGGCTGCTCATAGATCATACAGCAGGAAGAGATACTAGCTACATAACAGATTAGTAACAGCTGGATGATTTGGAACCAGGAGGCCTAACATGCCAGTACAGGGAAAATTTCACTCAGTTTATGAAACAAGACTACTTTACCTAGGGCAATAAAACTATGCCTCTGGATTGGGTTTTGCAGAACCTGGGGCTCCCTTGTGAAACTGCACGATAACTTGGGCATGACAAAGATGTCACAGGATCAGGGAGCCCAGCAGAGAAATTCAGCTGCCTGGAAAGATTCTGACTTGAGAAATTTTGATTGCTTGAAGAGTTGAAACAAATAAAGGAATTAAGCTTGAGGTTACAAAATTTAAAATGGAAGTCTATACTTCTGTGCTGCAGTGGGTCTTTATGAAGATTCTGATTTCTTTAAGTAATAGAGCTGTATTCTGACATTTTTATCTTTAGAAAGATTTCATTGCATGAAGTACTTAAGATTTTCTGCTTTTAGATTCTCTTTTTGCAGAGGAGTGGGGTTTTTCAATGGAAAGACTTTCCAGCCTTAGTGTCGTATTTCAGAAGATTTTTTTTTCTTTTTTTTTTTTTTTTCTTTTTTTTTTTTTGCTGTGTTTTGCTCTTTCCCTTTGACAGCCATCATTGCTGAGTAATGCCCAGGGTCATACTTTTGAAAAGCAAATTCTTCCTTTGCAGCATTGCTGCAGGACCTATGGCAGAGTGTATATCTGAGAACCAGGTGCTCATTCTTCTATAAGATAGAGGTTGATGCCTTAGATCAACCCTGATATCTGGCAGAAGAGTGCCAGATGCAGATCCCTGAAGAAATACAAAAGGGAATGTCAGCAACTGTAGAAATGGTTTTAGGAATATATAGACATTCATTCACATACATATATAATTCTGAATTATTAAGCAAGAAATGCATTAAATGTAATTTGTCTCTGTACTAGTCCAGGTCATTATTTGCTTGGATAAAACTCCAGACTGAGCCAAAATCTTCACCACAGAGTACAGAGAGCTTCAACTGAAGTCAAGAGAGTTGACCCAAAGTATCAAAGATAAAATTAGTCTGGATAAAAAGTCCTGAAATAATGCCTAAATAGCAGTTATTTTCCTAATAGAATTTATTACCAGAACAAAACTTGAAAAAAACCTCCAACCTTCTCACCTCTGTTGGCAAATCATCAGTATATTTAGTAAAATACAATCATTTTCTCCTGTAACAGATTTCCACCCTTAATAAATCTTAGTATAAAAAGTCACTAGCATTCAGCTCATTCTTAGTGTCAAAATTGGACCAATATCTCTAATGGGACATTAAGCATTAATATGGCATTGCAGAGGATTCAGGTCCTTCATTGCTAAGTCCTGCTTCAACTAAACAAACAAATTCTATTACTTGCAGAGAAAGCAGAAGTGGACCTTAAATCACACGGTAATTCAACAGACAATCCTTGTCTCTTGAATTATCTCTTCAGTCCTAGAAGAATAGGGGGTTTTACCACTGAAGGTGACCAACAAATCCTGACTGTGATGGTTATTTTGGAGGTCATTAGCTGGGGACAAGCATTTTGGCAAGGTCTGTTGTGATAGGACAAGGGGCAATAGTTTTAACTGAAGGAGTACATAGAAGAAAGGAATTTTTTCCAGTGAGGGTGGTGAAACACTGGCACAGGCTGCCAGGTGAGCTGGTAGATGCCCCGTCCCTGCAAACAGTCAAGGTCAGGCAGGATGGGGCTCTGAGCAACCTGATCTGCAGTGAGGTTTGGGCTAGATGACCTTTAAAAAGTCCCTTCCAACCCAAACTCTTCTAGGATTCTATTTTACAGTCATATGGCAGATCTTTACAAGGACCTTAAAATTATTCCCATTTATAATTTGATTTCCACTCCCTTGTTGCAGCATTTTGTTCAACTGGTTTTATAGCTGGCCAAGATAAAACATGACTAGTTGGTATATGACATGTTACCTCTGCAATAGATGAACATATTTTGATTTCTACAGCACTGAGTCAGCATTCTGATGAGTTAGCATTTATATTCCCGACAGCTGTTTATTCCTCTCAATGTAATTTCAGAGATAAATGTCCAGAAGGGCTTTGCTGCCCCAGATCTATCAGAAAACATATTTAAGATATTCTGTGGTATTTAAATCATAAAAAAACCCCAACCTTATTCAGTAATGCTAGGAGAAAAAGTGTTTAATTTTTAAAATTAAATAACTAATTTAAACCTTACTACATTATCTTGAAATATAATCTGGTGAAAAGTCAAATTGTTTTTATTTTCTTTACAAGATCACAGAATTGGTTTCTAGGGACATTATAAATTTAAGAAACATACAGAAACTTCCAATCAGTGTTTTCACTTTACCCCTTTATTTTAGAGTTGAGAAAGCAGCCTTGAGAAGAAAGAAGGAGATCTTGAGAAGAAAGAAGGAGATCAGACCCAGTGCCCATAAAGGACCAAATGGTTCCTGGACCAGCTGATGGATTGTGTCTCACTAAAGCCATGGGAGTATTTGGCACAGTGGAACATAAATCTTGATAGGAGGCAGAACCAGCAGACAAGGATTCACTGAACTCTGAAATTCTTCAGGTAACGCTGCAGGGTTATGTTGGCAAATATGGTGTAGGCTCTGGTCATTCATATGCTGTCATTTTAATCTGCATTTTTGGTTTTAGTCGTTTTGTAGAGTGGTGCAAATGTTGCAGAGTAGCACAGATTTTATTTTCCTGCATCAGCCCTGTAGAATTTGTGGGGTGTACTACCTGTTTTAGCACAGCTGCCTTAGCTTTGGACTTCAGTAAGAGTAAACTCTTCCTAGAAGATGTTTCTTCTAAACACTCTTCTGATGGATGTGCATTTACAATATGGTAGGGAAATGAAATTTACTGTTAGCAAGATTATAGAAGTGCCTGTTACTCATGCAAAATAAAATCCAGTTCTGAATCCCACTAAATTAATGGGTTTGCTCATATATGGTGGCAATTAATTCTACATATTACTTATGATTTTGCTAAGATAATAAATACTTAATTGTTCGGTTCTTCCAGACTTCATTTTGCCTTGTCATAGATCAAAAAGAAAAAAATATTTCTAATTGTTTCATTCATCTCCACTTTTCCCTACTTTTTGCCTTATCCTAATCTCTAGTCTAAATCAAACAGTGCCTTTTCCAGGCTCAGATAAAAAGATATCTTTGCTTATTAAACTAATAATATATTTTGCCTAATATTTTTAATTTGGTTCTTACAGATTTCTTTTCTTCTTTTCCAGGGTAGAGCATAAAGAACAGTAAACAATATTAGAGAGTTTTCCAATAGATTCTTTCTGCATCACAATACTTTGGCTGCTCTAGAGCACCAACCACCAGTTCTTACTAAACTTTCTGTATTACTGGCAAGTACTTTTCTTTTTTTTTCCTCCCATGGTACCTATAAATTTAGAGATAAAGATAATAGGCCAAATTAACTTGCAGGCAATTCCATTCATCTCATTTATAACTGTGTCCATAAACGAACATGCAAACCAATGAATAAAGACATCATGGTTACTACTCCAGCAAAGTCAGACTTCTAAAATACAAGCAGTACTTTTGATGTTAAAATCCTTAATGAAAACCCCAAACTTGAATGTTATTGCCCTAGGACTTTTTCCCAAGCGTTTACTTAGGTCAATAAATGAGGTTAAACAGGAGGTAAAATCTTCTTCAATGTACATCAGTGAAACCAAGCTATGATGCAAACTTTATTGTACAAAGAAACCATCTTGAATCTAAACATTTAAGATCATTTCTTTGGCTGTGACACATACACCGTTAATTAAAAAGTGTAAGTAGAAGATAAGAATCTTTTTGATCTATTAATGAAAATTTATTTGGGCCATTTCTGTTCAAACATTGCTTTGCCAATATAGAGTAAAGTATAGCTGTCTCAAAAATCACTAAATGCATCATGAAATTGAACATTGGTTACAAATTATTGTTATCCCTTCTAAAATCAGTTCATAATTCTGTTTCTGTATTTATCAGTTTTCTTCTGGCATTATGAAACAAGCTGAAGATCGCAGTGCCTCTTCTGCAATTTTGTGGAGGTTTGTTCAACATTCCACTTATGTTTAAAAGCAAAGTGAAGAATGGTCATCGGGGTCAATCTACTTGTATAAAAGTGTTCTCAGTTTAATGCTTTGCTTTATTCCCAGCTCAGTCTTAAAAGACATGCAAAAAGAAATTTGATTAATTGAAATGCTGCTTTAAGTGATTGTGTATATAGCTCTCTGCCTCTTGAGAAATCATTAGCTTGCACAGCAAACAGCTACATATACTCTCACTGCAGGAACTCGAAAAACTTTGCGCTGACCTTTGCAAGACTATTCATGCTGTATACAACACAATTTTTCCCAATTAAGTATTATGTACTTAATACATATATTGGAAATTACACCAAAAGCAATAATGATTTTTTCCCCCTCTCATAAACTGAGTATCTGTTTCTTGGTGCTCTTATTACTTCAGGACTTCAATGCCTGGAGTTCCCTGGTGGCACTGACAGAGATTTATTCTGGACTAAAAGTGTTTACAATCTAAATATGTCTTTATGGAAGTATTGCTATGACAAAAAGGTCAAAATTATGTTATTAAATATACTTTAATTCATTTTTTCCTCAGTATGCAAGCAGAGCATATGCCAACAGTACTCATAGAAGAAATATTTTTATGGCAATTTTATGATGCAGTGCTGTTGGGCCTGGGCAGTTGCAAAGAATGTGTTATTAATATTGCAGAGGTAGTCTTCCTAAGTCTAGCCAAGTCTTAAGACAGAAGGCTTCTGTGAGAAGGTTTACTAAGATGCAGTCATTGTGTTCTGATCTCTTACTCAAAGACTGGTTTAAATGTAAATTAAATTACAGCAGGGATATGTACATCCCCCAAGAGATGGATGAGCAGTGACAGTGGGGATGCACTGCCAGCTCCAGCTCATCCCTCCCACAGCCCTTCTCAAACCTGAGGCTTCCATTTCGAAACCCTTAGGAACCCATCAGAGCAGGGAGGAGCTCTCTTGAACGAGGCTGTTGAGTGGCTGCAAATGCAGCTGCAAGAGCTGCCCCGTGTGTGTCTGGTCTGCTCTAACAGTGCCAGCTGTACCTGGGAAGCACAAGGAATTGAAGAGGTCTCCCTGGAGACTGACCAGATGGCCTCAGATGCACACAGAAGCCCCATCACAGCTCCCAGAGTGTGGGATTTAGCTGGAATACCACTGTACTCTGACGTTTTCTGATGCAAAGAACAATCTTTTGGGCATTCCTTGCCAAGAATAGCCAAAAATAAGTTAGAGACTGCAGTAATTAAATGTAAAAGCCAAAAATTAGGGAAATTCAAAGATCAGAAAAAAATGTTTTCAAGGTCAAAAGCTTGCTTTCAGGTCCTGTTGAAAGCAAAATACAGGGAGAATAGATAAGTGAGGTCTGGATATTTTGAGACATGGGATATTGTGTGAGGAAGCATACATAATGCATTGCTATGGTAATGGTTGCCACAGTTGGTATCTTTGTTGGTATCTTTTGTGGAAAAAAAAAATTTTGTAAGAGTATAGTTACATAAGCAACTGCTATTTGAGTCACAAGAGCCATTTAGTTATCTATAATATCACAAAACTTCTCATATTTGACATTTGGTGTAGCAAGGGGAGCAGTTTACTCCAGTGACAATTTATATAGGGAAATGTAGATTACCCTGAGCTGGGCAGGCTACTAAAGGAAGAGTGTGGTCTTTATTGTGACATTCTGTAGTTACAGTACAATTAACTACAGGGTCTGATAGCTGCTAATATGCCAACAGTTGCAAGAAGTTACACTAAGAGTTGCAATAAGAAACTACTTAAAATGGTATTTCTAAAGTAGAACTATCCATGATACCTGGGAAAGACTTGTTCTCAGCTCTTTATTTCCTTTTCTCTTCTCCTCCTTCCCTTCTCTTTTACACTTCTTTCTCCTGTGTCTATAGCCATGGCTTATCTGTTCCAGGTTCCAAACGGAGATAAGCAGCTTCCTGTCAAATAAGCCAAAGCTGCTGGACAAATTGACCTTGACGTGGCTGCTGTGATGCCAAAAGCCACGAGCCAATGGTGACAATTGTTACAGATTGTCACGGCTGACTTGTATTGTTGATGCATGTCACAAAAATACCAGGTGGTAAAGACACAAAGGAGTGCAGTCCCTTGGTTCATCAAAATCTAATCTCTCAAACCTCACGAAACATTTGTGATCAGGCATAATCTGAATAAAACCTTTCCATATGTATGTTACCTGCAGTATTACCTCCCACTTTGCAAAACACATTTGCTCTGAAAATGCCTGCAAAATCAGGGATGGCACCCTCAAGGCAGGAATACTGGCAGTGACTTGGGCATGCCAAGTAGCAGGTGTTTGGAGGAAGCCAGTCAAGGTTTAGTCTCAGTATTTGCTGGCAAGAAGTGGCTGTTTTTCTTGATCCTTGATTGCACTGGCTCAATGCATCCTGTCTTGCACAACACCATCCATGAGGAGGTGCATAATCCATGAGAATTTTCACTTATAGATTCTTCCCACATAAATTTCATTAGGAGAGCAGGGGGGTTTATCTATTTCCAATGCCCCTTCAAATCATTCAGGTGTGCAGAAAAACTTGACCGTTCATTAAGGAGTTCTGTACTCCAAGCACATCCTAAAACCTCTTTGAGGACTAACTACTACTCTAAGTAATCACTGGAAGTAGGAAAATACGAGGTAGGTGCAAGCACCAGAACAGCACACAGTATTCCAGGTGTGAGCAAATTTTGGCATTATAGATGGGCATAATTATATTTCCTTGTTCTTTTTCCCTTTCCTAACAAACATTTGCATTTTTGGATTGGTGCCGTGCACTGAAGTGACATTTTTATGAAAATGTCTATCTGTCACAATCCAAAACTTTCACTGTGAGTGGTAACAGGCAACTCAGAGTTCATCACTTTATTCACAAAGCCAAGAACACTAGCCAAAAATATAATTTCACATTTATCTACACTACATTTCCTCTGCCATTTTCTTAACCAATTACTTAATCTTGAGGCCCATTTACAGTTCCATGCACAGCTCTCACACAACCTACATTGAGTAAATGTATATCCCCAGCAAATCTTTCCACTTCACTGCTAAGATCATCTTCCAATCAATTTTTGAGTTTGTTAGGAAAAATCAATCCCCTGCAGAATTCTGCTGGTGACTTCTCTCTGTTGTCCCTGTGCTCACGTGGCTGGAGCCTTGGTGCTGGGGAATGGGGCATTCAGCAGGGGTCTCTAAAGGTGCTGGGAGCTGCGTGCTCCCTTGGCTGGGATTTCCTGGGTCAGAATCATTTGCACTTCTGTGCTGTGCTCTGCGAGCTGCACACCAGCAAGAGATGATCAGCCTGATCTGTGCCTTCCTCTGTGCCTGACATGCTGGGCAGGGAGTGAGGGGATTATTTGGCATTTCCCAGCAGTGGAGGACTCTGTGATTTCCATCAAGGTTCTGCATTAACTGAGATCTTCTCAAAAGGGATTTTTTCTATATGCAGTCCAGACTTGTTCTTTCTCATGTGATTTGACCCCTGTGTTACATACCCCTTTTCATGTGATCAGACACACGTAGGAAACATGAATTTCAGAAGTCTAATTTCACACAGAAGGTAGGACACTAATAGCCTTTGCTAAAGGAATGTTGGGGGGCATAGAAAATGGTTTTGGAGCAAAGGACGTTTAACAGTACACAGCCTTGTGACCCAGTAGTCAGGACCCAATACAGCAGTTCAGTAGGGAAACTGTAGAAGATGAGCAGAAAGTCCATGGTAATACAATTTGTTTTCATAAACATATGCAAAAGAAGGAGTTGTATATTAATCTGTTGGAAGTGAATGAGTATAGCCATACAAATAAAACTTAAATATTTGAATAGCTATGGCTTTTTGATTTGGTTTGGACTTCACGGGCTTTATTTGCCACTACAGGGCATTTAATTTTGCTGTTTGCATATAGAACGTGGATATGAAGGTCTCCAAATCTGTTAGAAAATCCAAATTCCTGAAGTGTGAAAATTGTCCTGTCTCTGAATTTGGGCTCATACTCTTCACTGGTTTGTGTTTGGGTGCCATTTATGCCTCTCAGGGGAATACAGTCTCTGAATTCTGTTTGCCACATTCAGTGAAGAAAAGGAAGTATTTACCTCTAATGCCTTTGAAACATCAGTTACATTTGTCTGGATTGATAGGGAACATAGGCTCATTATTGATGCTAGCAAATCAAACCAAGAGATGCTTCTAAACATCCTGTGTGCATCCTCGGCATCTCTGTCACAGGAAAATGTTATTGTTACAATTCTCAATAATCATTCACAGTTATAATTTCAAATAGGAAGCCAAGGCATTGTACTGTGGTGCAGTACCATCTAGTGGCCCCACTGAACAGGGCTTTACTGCAGACAAGTGCTGGTGGTCGGTATTAACTGCCAAATGCTGCCTTTATTGATGCTTTTTGTTATTTTTATTGTTATTTAGTTCCTGAAGGAACACAAAACACATGCAAAAGATTACATAAACTGTCTACTACCTAAATCAGTAAAGATATTTAGAGGTGTCAGATGCCAATATAGGGATGTCCAAATAAACCATAAAAATCTGGTACTGTGGATTAACTCTGCACTTCTTGCTGAATAAATGCTGTTTACATGATGTGTACACATTATTTTTTTGTTATTTAAAGCAAGGCAGAGACTGTCACCTTTACAATAGAACTTATAATTAGCAGTGAAGTTTTGCCACACATAACCATTGTTTCCCTGTGCAAAATGTCCATTTTCAAATGTCAGATGACAGAATATTCTGAGTTGAAAGGACCCACAAGGACCATCAAGTCCAACTCTTAAGTGACTTAGGGCAGTCACATACAGAGATTGAACCCACAGCCTTGGTTGGATTTCAGCACCATATTCTAACCAAACAAGCTAATGTTGAAACTCAATTAGGAGCTGTAAAACACAATTCCAACAGATTCAGAAAGGTATATTCTACAATGGAGCTCAGCCATTCTCAAATTATTTCAAAAGTGGGAAATCCATAAAACAGACTTCAAGCATGAATTAATTACATGCACCATAAAGCATGTATCACACAATAATAATCTAGTTCTATGAAAATAGAAAAGCTGCATGCAATAATCTCTTGGTGCTCACAGTGTGAAAATAGATGGCTTGTTTTATAACAAGTACAAAAATAGTATCTGATTTTCACAGTTTGGATATTACTTATTCTGATAATTTATTTGACAGCCTTTGTAGAACATCTCTTCTTGATACATGGGAAAGAAACATCTATATGTACTACTAATGCTACTGAGATTTTCCAGGTTCAGCATTTTAGTTCTCAGTCAACAGGAGAATAAAAACTGCTGTTGGAGAAGAAAACAGAAAGTCCAAGGAAAATAATTAATTATTTTCTTTATGTTATCTGCAAGATTTTCATAGGACCAGCACCAACTGTCCAGTGATGCTTGAATGATAAAGTAAATAGGAAAAATCCCAACAACAAACCAACCAAAAACCCCAAACGACAACAGCAACAATAACCCACACCAAGAACGTATTGAAAGCAGTACTAATTTGAGGTTCTATTCAGGCAATTACTGACTCAACTTATAATTCCATCCATTAGTCTAATAGAGATTGTCTTGTTTTGGAGAGGATCTTCTGGGAAAGAAGGTAGAGAGAGGACAATAAACAGAACCAGGGACAATATTTTCTGGCCCAAAATAAGACCAAGAACATATCCTTAGCACTGACTTGCAGAAATCATGCAATATGGTACTTCTGGCTGGTATTTTTGTCAGGTTATTTGTAGATAAGCTGCTTGCCCTGAAAAGTTGTAAGCCAAATCAAAATAGGCAAACCTCAAACCTAATTGCACTTGTGTTATAAACCACATTTTTATTGTACTGATTGGAAATTGTGGAGCTGTCTCAAGAGGGGAAATTCTGAATATAGAGTGGGGTGTCCTTATTAGGGGTTTCACCTTTAAATGGAAAATTGTGCACACCTTTTGCACCCTTAGTTTTATTTTCTTTTTGCCCGAGTTGCTTTACTGGCTGACAGTGTAATGTAGTTGGTTGGTTCTTAACGAACAAGGTCATCCTGTTGTTTAGAACTGAGGGGATATTGCTCTTCCTGTCTATTCTGCAGTAATAAGATTTTGATACTTGTCCAAACATAGATATAAAAACATTGCTTTGCAATTGCTTTATAATTGTGGAACCTCTATTATTATCTGTATTATCAAAGTACTCTAGATCACATTATGCTCTCACTAACATCATATGGAACTGTGCTATTTACTTCAGAGACAGGATTTTCTTGTTCTTAGACTGTGTGTCTGACTTCTTTTAATCATTTAGAAAAAAAAATGCAAAGGATTGAGAATATTTACAAATACTGGGGCAAGAGCAGTGAAGTTATTTTCCATTTTCTGTCTATTACTGATCTTATCTTTTCTAACTACTGCTACATATTTCTAGTTGTCTTTATGCCTCCTGTTTTCTTTGTGAGTGATACTTTCTGTCTCTAACAGGTTCCCTTGTTAATAAGGACTCTGCAACTGTGGTTTGTAATGTGTGAGTTTCTGCATAATATGTGCAGGAAATTTGCTTTGCTGGCAGTTTTTTTGTCTTCAGAAGTCAGATTGCCTTTTCCACAAACTGTTACAAGCACTTTAGACTCTCATCTCCACAAATCCCCTGCTGATGGTGTTTGATACAGGTATGGCACTTAAGAAAAAACTGAGACAGAACAGTTACACAATGAATTTTTCTCTTGGATGGAGGAGATGAGTGTCAGCATAGAACTGAAGCTGTGGAAAGCCTGGTGTGTTTTTAACCTGGTATCCAGGTGTGGTTTTTTCACAGGAACTGCTGTTGAAGTAAATTGAGTGCTAATTGCACACCAGTTTGTCTTGTCACTGTCCCCTAATACAGGGGACTTTTCCTTTCTTGCTGTGTGGGTTCTGGGGCTCCATCAACTTCCACACCTAACACTGATACACCACAGAGGGAGCACAGCCCCAGCACAGGGGTTTTTGTTCTTCCAGGGTGTGTGCAGAACTGATGGACCACACACTTCTTGTACGGCAGAATGTGTGTAACAATCTTCCAGTGACACTTCCTGGCTCTGCAAATACTGACACTGCCATCTTTTAGATCTGCTTGGGGGGTTTGAGTTATCAGGTATTTCCAGCATAAGCTGACTTCAAGGAAAGCTTTCCTGTTTGTCTATTACTTCCCTAATGTGATTCTCTAGCTGCAGGCACTTCTTAATTTGTTTGGTTTTATAAATTAATTGCTTTGGGTAGGTAGAGGACCAGTGCTACAACATGAATCTTTTAAAATCCAAAAACTGGCACCTATTCAGATAGTGAGTGGCTACAAGTCTCCTGGAACTCCTGTGAATGTTTTTGGAGATGAGTTTGGACTCGGGTTTCATTAGTTGTGGGTATGGATCAGCCATACTGCACCATTTGGGCCCATACTGGATTGTACCAAGTGTCTTCATACTCTATCACCATTTCATGTTTCACTGCTACTCAGGATGAACTCAACCTCATACAACTGCAATTTTTCCACAATCATTTCACAATCATTATTTTTTATTACATTTCTAAAAACTAGTGTAATCCAGTCTAAACTAGACATGCAAAGGTATTAAAGCCTTCATCATTTACTCTTTATATGCTACTGACACATACAAACAGGACAGCTTTTAATTACTTTTCAATACTCTTTTTCAGAATGTTTCTGTCTTAGTTGGACAGAATTTCTTAACAGCTAATGAGCTGTTGTGAGCTGTAGTCCATTCTCAGCTAGATTCCTTATTGAATTAGACAAAGCATGACTCCAAACACACAACTGCAAATACTGGAACTTCATTGAATACTGAAATACTTCATTGGAAAAATGAAGCATTTTAGGATTTTTCCAAGGTTTTATTTCTCCTCTTTTAATGTTCAAATCTCTGAAGAATGGACTTAAATCCCAGTATCCCAGCATGTATAAGCTTACATGCTGTTGTTACACAGGTCTTCTTCAGTTTCTATTCATTTGAAAGTAAATAAAAATAACAGAAACTGTGATATTAACTTAGGCTGTCTGCCACACTCCAAGGAAAAAAATAAGTAAAATATACTTCTATATATGTACTTAGCACTTGTACACTGAAAACTAGCAGTGTCATCAATGCATTTCATCACTACTGAGTATCTGTGGCAAAGACCAGGGTAGATCCCCAGCATTCAACAGCATCCAAAAATCAACATCCAAAAAGGTTCTTTATAGAAAGCAGAATTGTACTTTACAAATGCCAGGTAAAATCAAGTGCAGTTCAAACCTTGAAAGCTTCAGTGGTACTTCACTTATACAGAAACTAAGATGTGGGATATGTTGTAATTATTAAAGACATCATGACAGTGATAATTTAACCTGTATCTGTAGAATGATTGGTTCAGTTGCTCCTCAGCAGAAAGGCTTCCTTCTTGGTCACTCATCTGACAGGTTTCATGGAGCTCCATCTCTGCTGCAGCTCTCAGTTTTGTTTGCTCTGGTAATGGTGGGAAATGCATACGGTCTGCATAACAATAAAGAAATTTCTCTAATAGCTGATGCATAATTCAAAATAACATCTACAGTGTGATGTAATTCAGGCACTGATGTTACATTTGCATAAGTGGCTGGTTTAGCTAAACACAATCTCTTTTGACCTTTTATACATAGTTTTTTACCTATTCATATTCCCAATAGACCTGAGGTATACAAGTCATATAATTTATAGAAATTTGGAAATAAAAAGTCTTACTCCATTAAAAATTCTGTCTGGTCAATGAAGAACTGACTTTCTATTGTTTCATATGGGCAAGCAGTAACCAACTGTTTCTCCCCATGAAATCAATAGGGGCTTTGTTTTATATTACAGTGAGAATTGTAAGTAAAGAAATCAAGTCAGTAATCCTGAGGCATCAGTGGTGCTGTAACACCCCTGAAGTTACTGTGACGGTGATTCTTTCAAAGAATGAGGTGAAAGAGTTGAAAGTGGTGTTAAAACAATTATGTGCAGGAACAGTACATCCTGCAGTGGCCACATTCCACCAGCACAGTTCACAGTTTGTGCAGTGAGCTACATCAGAGCAGAGCCTGAGTGACCTCTTGGAGTCGTGCCACATTTCCAGCACCTGTCAAATGCTTCTTTCTGTAGGGCATGCAGACAATGGAAACACATTTAAATAACCATATCTGCCAACAGGGGCAGGTCCAGAGAACAGAAATTGGCCCCCATTGTACATGCAGCTGATCAATACCAGGGATTGATTCTGTTCTGTGTGCTCAGTCAGCCTGGCATAAAGAGTGTCTTTAACAAGTGCTGTGGGCAGGCTGGCACTGCTCTGCCAGCTGGGTGTCGATGCCACACAGCACAGGCACAGCAGCTTCTCGTTGTGCATCTACACTGTGTGCCTTCCTTTTGATTCCTTTGCCCTGTCAGTCAGCTTGTAGAGGGTGGAGAAGAAAATTATTGTAATGGAAATAATGAACGATGTTCTTTTTCATCATATCTTTCTGTGCACCTTGTAACGTGGTTTATCAAAATCAATCTATTAAAATCCACAATGCCATAACACATAATGCACGTTAATTAAATCTACAACATATGCGTGCATGAATTTAAACAGATTATTTGCATGAATTAATGTGAATATATAGCATGTGTTTTGCTTTGCCTGTTATCCAGTCAATTATTACTAGCAAAAACAGATTATAAAACTAGATTTGCACGTTTGATAAGCGCTCCTGGGGGAGGGGTAGGAGGAAAGAGTGTAATAGTGGCTGAGCTAAGGCAGCCTGAGGCATTTTTCTGCCTGCACAAGGCACAGACAGACAGAATGGATTGGGGACGCTGTTCCAACAGTATCCTTCACTCCTTTGGAAATGTGCGGCATTTGCTTTCTCCTTTCTCTCTGTATCTCCTGTGATGCTGTCGGGGAGACAGAGACCTTGACTTGCACCCCTGTGCTGAGGCCATCCCCTTTAGAGCAGGGTTACCCCCAAACCCTGGAAGACTGAAATCTGTTCTGTGACAGGCCCCTGCACGATCTGTTTGGGTGGCACTGAATAAAAATCTCCCCGTGCAGTCTCTTCAGTTAATTCAGAGGAAGCCCAGACTTCATTCCAAAGAGTGCATTCCAAAAGATCTGACTTTATGATGTACTTATAATCAATTGTATTTATATTTATATGCTTTTTAAGAAAAAATGATGGCATAAAGAGGCCCTAGGTAGCCTTTGTATAACATAGTTGTCTGTGAAGTACCTTGTACATGTATTAAATTCCCCAACAACATTTGTGAACCTCCTTTGATTTTCTTGTTACTGCCATAAAACCTTACTGTAAATTGATCTTGAAAAGTTACATTAAATGGGCATCTTTTCATAATTAAATTAGGGTAAAATGTCTGTTGCCTTCTCATGTAATTAGAACTCCAACTGTCAATTTTAAAAGTAATCAGGTTGTCAAAAGAGGGCACGATCTAGTTATTTTAAAGGTCAAAATGGTTTTATATTTCAGGTTTTCATATTTAGTTTATTAATATTTTTACAGGACTCAGACTTACCTTTTTATTTGTAAACATTTGTAATTTTAATATGTTTAAACCTGGTACTAAACAGATCGGTGAAAGATGTGACTATTTTCATTGCATTCTAAAAGGACATTCTCTATATAACCTTTGAGCACAACCCTGCAGTCATTGCTGAGAAAAACTCTAACTGACTTGATAGACTGAAATTTAGAATATAACGGACATAAAAAATAAAAATAGGTCAGTGAGATATAATTGTAAGCACTCTACACGTTTTCCGCATTATCTTCGCTAATATCTAGCAAAATGTTGTTCCGTAAATAAGTACAGATAGTGCCTGATGCCCAAATAACCTTTAGATTAACTTCACTTGTATGGTTGATATTTAGTAATACAATCCTTTTTCATGCAGTTATTTACAGAAAGATACAATGAATAATGTGGCTTACATGAAAAATGTGAAAGGGATCACATACTCCGGTATTATGCCTACAGAACTTCTCAATCTATTTTTAAATATTTCAGAAGGGGAAGGAACGTAAATGATCAGTGTTACATTTCTTATCTAAGCGTTATCAGTAATACTTAGAAATCCTTTCCCCTAGCCTGACTTTTATTTAATAGTACCAACAATTTGAGTATTTAGCATTTTAGCAGTTTAAATATTCTAAGCATAACAAAAGATATAATTAATATATTTTTCCCGTGATTATTTTCTCTTTTATAACAAAGAACCACAAAGGCAGCAAATACTATCTCTGGTTTAGTGCAAGAGAGAAAGTAAACACTAATTATAGCACATAACTATTAGTGTCAAAGGATTGCAAGACATTACCAATATACACTTAAGCATTTCAGAGCAGACAGTGACCTTACCTTCATAGCCAAGGAGAAAGCGTGTCAGCAAGTTAGGAGAGACCTCCTCCAAAATGGAACAAAAGGCAGAGAAAGCACCTGGGCCTTTTAAATAGAGTTTATCTAGAAAATATTCAGTTCTCTTCTTGTAGCTCTCCTGGGACCAAATGTCTTTGTATTCCTCCAAGGAAAATACTCTCTTGTAAACCAAATATGACAGCACTTTGCTCACATCCAGCTCTTCCAGTATTTTCTCTCTCTGATTGCTTGGGATTTCAGAAAGCCACTTACTCGTGTTTTCATTTTCTCTTCTGGTAGATTTTGCACAGTTGTAAAACCAAGACTTGGCTGTTCTTCCAAACATTTTGATATTAAAATAGAAAATAGAAAATTCTACTTCTGCATTTATTGTGCAGTATTCAGTATGCAAAATAAACATAATGTGGATGGCTAGAATGCAAATACATACTGCTGTCTGTGATTATTGTAATTCCAATGGAATAAAGAAGGCCTACATACAAATTATAAAGAAATCTAGCTCAATGCCTGCAGCCTCCTAAGAGGATTACATTACACTAATTAGCCCTTTACAACTGTTAACAGCTTCTGAACCGTAATGATGAGACTGAGAATTGCTTAGTTACTGTTACTTTTTAATTCTGTAACTGATCTTCAAAGATATCCCTTTGCAAAAAATAATTCATTCTAGAAGACAGCTGATCAAACTGAAATAATCTGTACAAGCTGGTACAGGACATAAAATAAAGCATCCTTGGTACACTTTGATTTTATATTCCTCAGAGGCCATACCCAAACCACAACATTAATGCCCTCCACTTCTTGTTCTTCCATAAAATATTAGCTTTAATATGCAATGGAATTACACATTTAGAAAGGCATATTTAGATATATCTTTTGTAAACATACAGGCAAAAGGATAAAAAAAAAAAGGTTACAGAGTAACCTTTTTTGTGAAAGTAAATACTTAACCACTAAGAATAACAACATTTCTGTTGTGATGATGTCTAGATTTTTATGCCATTTCCAAGCAAAATAAACCACATAGCGTCCATGTCCTGAGCCAGGTTTAACAGTGGAGATTACTGCAATCCCAGTGGAGGTGTTCTGCCACTGATAATCATTCATTGAGGATCACACATTACATAACCTCCCTTATGCAAATGCTCCTTCCTACGAGGACTCCTCGCTCTTGTTTTCATACTTTCTGTCAACATAAATTCCCTGTATAGAAAAGCTATGAGTACTTCCTGCCTCCTCCTCCTGTTTCTTGATCTATTTTTCCTATTTCTATTGCTTCCAACTGTTAATGCGTCCATGGCCTTGCTCGTGTGGCCTTACCTGCACTTTTCTAAAGGGTTGTTTATCTGTTGTGGAGCAAACAAAAACACCTTGCCAAGCTTTTAGTCCAATGAGTTTTAGAATATTTTCTGTTCTTGTGATCTTAAGTTGCAACCACTGTATCCCCCTGTCAGGCTTCTTCGGTTTCCAAAATTTCAAGTATTTATCAGTTAAGATTAAAGTTGACTACTGACCATAGCATAATGCAGGAATTTAATTGTGTATGTGAGCATCCAGTTAGGCAGCGAGGCTTCACGGAATTGTTGGGCAGCATCGCCTGTCACCTTGTGGTTGTTTGCAGAAACAACAAGCCTCAGTGTGCCACATCAGCCGGGCAAGGACCGCGGGACTGCGTGGTTTTTGAGGCAATATTGTCCCAGTTTACAATGTTATGGCTTATTGGCCATAGCAGTGCGATTCTCACGCTCCTGTGATCACCTCAGGTAGAGCTCCCTGTGCTCTGCCCGGCATCACACACCAGAGAGGACCCTCGTGCGGGGAGAGAGATGGTTCAAAGCAGCTGCTGTCCCAGCCAGGAGCCATCCTACCCAGGAGCCAGGGAGCACAGCTGAACCGGGCTCATCTGCAGAGGGCAGAGAACGCAGCAAACCTCTCTGGCACGCCTTGTAGGTAGCCTTTGAAAGGAAGGGTGTTTAATTTGCAAAATTCCCTCTGGTTTTGAATAGCAGTAGAGGTAGTACAATTATTTTTTTTCTCTTCAAATTGTTCCTGTCTCAGAAATTCTACTAATTAACACCACATTATCTCAGCAGACAAAAGATCCGGATGGATAGTGGTACTTTATATTCATTAGACAGCATCCTCTGAATCTGCCTTCTCAGCCTCTACAGCTTCGGGGGGAAGTTCTTCTGTTGCTTCACTAGAGCAAGTCCCAGGTTATATGTTTGTGGGTTCAGAAGGCACTATCCAAACATGACATACAGAGGATGTAACCTGAATACGTTTCTCAGAGTTTAATTTAAAAAACAAATTTGTGTTTATTTTGTTGTGCTGCCAACACTGCTCGTCATCAGTATCCTAAGCAGAGCAATTAATTCTGCGCAGTAGTGAATTTAAAAATTAAAAGAACAGTTAGCCTATCAAATTAATAATGACATGATTTCTAAACGAAGCTATAGATTATGCTTTGCTTTCACACCTGCCAATCCAGCCTCAAAGCTTCATGACCTTGCTATAGTGAGGGACAGACATAGGTGTTGTCAAGCTGCATCTCTTCAGAAAGGAAGGAAGAATTGGTGCAAATGAAAAAAATGCATTGGTATCAGTTTGGTGAGGTATATTAACTTAAAATTTGTGAGCATACACTGTAGGAGTGTCTTTGGACTTGAAGCACTGAATAATTGACTTTTTCCTTCTGAAGGAGTACAGTGTTTTGAGCCAGAAATGCCCCATTATTTTTGTTGGTAAAAGATTATGTTCTTATAACCTCAAATGTGTTCTTATAAAATCTTAAAATCACAAAGAAGAATGGGTGATACAGGAAATCTATCACGTTGCAGACAATTACAAAATTTGTCTCTGCCTTCTCACATACCATATAGTTGTTTTCCATTGTGTTAATAGAAGAACAAAATGCTAAAATTCTGATTTGTTAATCGCCAATTTGGTAATAAAAATCCACACCTTTTAAAGTCTGAATATAGGTTAAAGGCAAAAATTTGAAAGTGTGTGTTGAGAAACTGAACAGGGAAAAGTGAGTGTGAAGTACAATCAAGGGAGGAAACTAGATAAAGTGAAGATGCCCAGGAGGTGTTTGAGACAAAAGGCTACATGGAAGTACATGGTGGGTATAAAAGATTTGTGATGGAGAGCTCTTGTATTCCCAGGGTCAAGGAACTGAGGTATTTAACTGCAATGACCTGTAAATGATGCAGCAAAACTGTTGGGCTGTGCTGTAGGAGGTGTACAACCCTCCCAAGCTCTGAGTCCTATCACCTGGCAACACAAACCTCTTCAAATGATTTACCTTTGTGCTAAATTCTACAGTTTGTGCTAAGATGCTGAATAGTTTCAGTCAGACTAATTTCACAAGAGATGGTGTCAGCCAGGAAGCATGGACTACGAATAAGCTCTGGCAGTGTTTATTTGCCATTGAAGTCAATGAGGATGCGATCTGACCAACACGTTTTAACACTGACATTGTTTCATAAAGCACTCCAGGGAAGACTGAATGTGGCACACGATGCCACGGTCCAGTTGATGCGGGGGTCCTCGGTCACAGGCTGGACTCGATGATCTCAGAGGTCTTTTCCACCCTCACTGACTCTGTGGATATCGACACTTCCCAGCTGCTCACGGGCCCGGGTGCGCTGCTCAGTCACCGGCACAGCGGCCGGGTCGCGCAGCGCCGCTGGCTCCATTCGCAGGGCGGTGGGCCCCGCACGGCCCCCGCACGGCCGGAGGGGCGGCAGCGGGCGGGGCGCGCTGGCTCCATTCGCAGGGCGGTGAGCCCCGCACGGCCCCGCACGGCCCAGCACGGCCCCGCACGGCGGGAGGGGCAGGAGGGGCGGCAGCGGCCGGGTCGCGCAGCGCCGCCGGCTCCATTCGCAGGGCGGTGGGCGGCGGTGGGCCCCGCACGGCCCCGCACGGCCCCGCCCGGCCCCGCCCGGCCCCGCACGGCCCCGCACGGCCCCGCACGGCCCCGCACGGCCCCGCACGGCCGGAGGGGCGGCAGCGGGCGGGGCCGCGCGGGGCGGGGCCGTGCGGGGCCAAGATGGCGGCGGGGGCCGCCGAGGCGGCCGAGCTGCGGCTGGCGCGGCAGGAGCGGGAGCTGCGCTGGCTGGCGGCGGAGGTCGGCCGGCTGAAGGAGCCGCAGGAGCTGCCCTGCCCCGGCAGCGCCAGCCCCGAGCTGCAGCGGCTGCGGGCCGAGAACGAGAAGCTGCGCTACCGCCTGCTGCACCTGCGCCGCAGCCTGGCGGCCGAGCTGGGCCGGGCGGCGCCGGCGCTGCCCCCGGCCGGCGGAGAGGTAGCGCCGGGGCCGCTCGGAGCGGGGCCGGGGCGGTGACCCCGGGCGGGCCGGAAGGGACGGGGCGGGACAGGGACACGCACGGGGCCGAGCCGCCTGCGCCCAGCCCCGGGAGCAGACGCGTGTCACAGGGTCTGCCCGTAGCACCGGGCAGTGGTCGCTGCCTTTGCGCCAAGGCGGCGGGTTCATAGAACGGTTTGAGTTGGGAAGGACCCTAAAGATCATCTCTTTTCAGCCGCCTTGCCATGGGCAGGGACATCTTCCACTTGACCAGATTGATTAGAGCCCCATCCAGCCTGGCCTTGAACACCGCCAGGGATAGGGCATCCACAGCATCACTGGGCAACGTGTTCGAGGTATCACAGACTGAAAGTTGCTGTGACTGCTCACTGCTCCGGTTTGATTTCCAACGGCCTTGCTAGGACGATTTTGCTGGTGATAGTTGTAGTAGTAAAATTTGGGAAATTGTGTCGAGAGGACTTTGCTTGGTGAGCAGCATTGCTGTGCTGCAGAACATCAAAAGGATGCAGTTTGGATGTGCTATGAGAAGTCTTTGTACTAAAGATGTACTTTATTCCTTGCAATTGCCTTTTTAGCCCAATATTATATTGGTTTGGTTTGTTTTGATGGTTGCTGGAAAAAATCTTAAAGGTATAGTAGGGATGTACTTTGTATTATCACTGTTTTCAGGAAGTCTCCAGTGCAATCCCAACTGATGCAGTGAATCAAATTAAAGAGGAAAAGAAAAAAGAAAATGAAGCTGTGAACCAACACCAAAATGATGTAAGTGGTTCTTTGATACCACATGATAATTGGAGTGGTTTTTGGCCATGTTCAGAAGAGGTGCTCAAAATCCAGAAAACTTCGCTTTATTTTGAAATCCCATCTTTTGGGAAGAAGACTTGCTACAGAGAAAAAACCTCACACTATTCAAGAGCTTCATCTTGCATTAGCAGGGTTATTGATACATTCTTAGATCTCTACTTTTTATGTAACAAAAGGGTTTGGGTTATTGGACAATAAAGGTCATGGTTTTGTGTGCCTGAGGAGAGTGATGGTTCCTGCACAGTTAAACAGCATTCGATGGCTGAAGGGATGTTAGCAGCACTGCTCCAGTACCACAGAGCTTAACAACTCATCTTCAGCTAAAATACAGGAACCTTCATGTGAACTGTCTGGTTTCAGTCTGGTGCTTTGAATGTAGAGGAGAAGCGAGGGCTTGTTGGAGTGATCCAAATTTCTCCAGGACATCTGCCAAATGCAAATTTTGGGTCAGGAACATAAGCTGCTTTCTGAGGTCCAGCTCACAGACCCATGTAGGTCCAGACTGATGAAAGTGCATGAAAAATTGGAAAAACACTATAAAATAGTCAGTAATGGGGTGGAAGTATCCTGTATATAATTATTTATAAATACTTTACTGTATATTAGTATAAATTCTAGTACCGTTGAATAGGTACAGGTTGAAACCTCTGGGCTTGCACCAGCACTGTGAATCCTTTTATCCTCTTTGTCTCACAAATATGTGTGTGTATGATTGAATTCATGTGTTACAGCTCCAGTGTGTGCCAAGCTTCATAGAAGACAGACTGAAGCTTTATGAAGCCTTGAAAAAAGAACATGATGCTTTGCTAGCTTACAGAGCAGCCAACCAGAGCAAATCTATCAAAATTACTCTGACAGATGGAGAGACGCTTGAAGGGGAATCTTGGAAAACCACGCCATATCAATTAGCTGTAGGAATCAGGTAACCTGCACATTCAAGGAGTTCTACTTTTGTAGTGATAAAGCTGTTACTATCATTTGTGTCTGACCTTGTATAAAATACACGTCACGGTCAGTGGGTGGTGGCTCCCTCACACGGGTTCTCTTGGAAAGCATTGGCACCTCAGCTTCATGTAGCAGAAACAGCTGGTTACAGTTCTGGGTGATGCTTGGGCTTCTGTGCTGGGATCATAATGCTTGCTTGCAGTTAGATCTGTGACACTGCTAGGAACTGAAGGACATCAGAAGTTTTGAGTCAGCAGATGCAGTAGAACCTGTTGGAAGGAGCAGCCTTTCCTCCGGATCCCCAGCACTGAAAACTGCTGAACAAAACCTCTCAAGACCTTAAGATTCTATACCTTAACAGTAGGCAAGTGTTTAAGAAGACCACAGAAACAGAAGTTTTAGGTCATAAGGTGCTACAAAATGTGGATGTGGTCTCATGGGGTTTAGAAATCTAAAGTCTTTCACAAATCTGAACCTAAATATTCTTGTCTCTTGTTATCTCTTCTGTTTCTTTAGCAAAATGTTGGCTTCAAATGCAGTCATAGCCAAAGTGAATGGTGAACTCTGGGACCTGGACCGTCCACTGGAGGGAGATTGTACTCTAGAGCTGCTCACCTTTGATAATGAAGAAGCCAAAACTGTGAGTAAACACTCTTTGGTTTCTTCTTGATTAAAGAAACGACATAAAATTGATTGCAGCATTAAGCTTTTAAAATCTTGAATTAAAAAAACCCCAGAAAACGACTCAAGTAATGTATTTCCTATGATTCACCAAAGAAGATTAGATACTAAGTGCCTGTAGTCTGTGAGTGAAATCTTTGTGTTCTTTTCACCTTTCTCTTTAACAAGTTATTTCTCAGAGGAGTTTGTACAGAAGGCCTTGATTTGTATGTTAACTTGAAACAGTCTTTGGTTTGGCTCAGTGCATTTGAAGATCAGACAGTGAAAGCAAAATGAGGCAGTCTCTACTGTTTTCTAAAAACTCTTCAATATTAGACTTGAGTCATAAATGAAATCTACACCTCCTTGAACTGGCATTGCTTATTAGATCCTTAAGTAGACATAAAACTTAGTCAGTTAAACTATATATATGCTTAGTAACGTGACCAAGATTTTTCTTTAAATGGTATGCAGTCTGAAGCTTATGTTATTTTTATGTGCTAGGATTGGACTTGAGTTTTGTCAAAGAATTATTCATGTGATTAAGCTTGTTGGAGACATTTCAGGAGCCTGTAAAGGTTTTGTCTTGTAGCAGTAGCTCTGAAGTAGTCTGAATTAATAAGAACTCAGAACATCAGACTGGTATTGATCTACTGTGTTGTTGGCTTCCCTCTGCTGACATTTCAGGTAATGTAGTTTACAGACCCATTAATAAAAGTACTGAGTCTGAGCAATGGCAACTTAATTGGCTACATTGCTTGAGATGTGATTAGTGGTGCATAGATTTTGACTGAAATTAACTTAAAAATGAACAAGGTACAGTAAGTACTAAGCTGAAGGAGCTGTGCAGAGGTATAGTCATCCTCTTTCAGACTGAAGTATGGTGGGCCTTTAGTGCTATATTTGTCATTATATTAGTAATTTCGAGTGCTTCAAAATGAAAAGATGAAGTTGTTTTACTTGTCTCAAAATCTGAACAACATTGGTTCCAGTCTGTGTCCTATCTGCAGATACATCTCTAGTTTGTTTTTTCTTCTTTTTAGTTCCACAATGCCATTGACCTCATGGTTTGCTCACCTGACTTCATTTCCAGGTTTACTGGCATTCTAGTGCTCACATTCTTGGAGAGGCCATGGAAGGATATTTTGGGGGTTGCTTATGCTATGGACCACCAATTGAGAATGGATTTCATTATGACATGTATATTGAAGACAGGTAAAATTACAGTGTCTTAGAATCTTATTACTCCATATTAAAGCTCAGAACTAGAATTATTTTGTTTGATTCTGCATGTTAAAAGTAGAATTGTGTCTCTAATATGATTTGAAGCATATTCCTCTATGTATACAGGCCAGTTGAGTTTGTGTATATATTTAAATTCAGAAGCAGTGTTCAGACACCTGCTCTGTAAGAGCTGAAGCTTTTCTGTGGAAAAAGTGCAGAGCGTTAGGGTTGAACTTTCTGAAGTTCCTGTGAGGCAAAGGGGACTTGAGGAGTCCTCCTTCCTTGAGGAGTCATGCAAGTTTGGTTTCCAGGGGCCATAGTCACTTGCAGAGAGGGCACAAATGCTTGTAACTTGTCTAGGTGTTTACTACTTTTCTAATCCTTTTGCACAGCTTTACAATTCTGGTTTTTCCTTGTTTATCTTTCTGTAGGCAGGGAGAATACTGAATCTGCATGAGCTGATAAACTGGCTCATATGGCTGAGTTGAGCATTTTTTCCCCTGGGTTTGTTTTTTTTCTTAGATCATATGGTTTTTTTGAGCTATCGGTCTTCCAGACATTTAATCATGTCAAAGACTGTTCCAGGAATGATTGCAATGGGTTTGTTCAAGGTGGTACTATCTGTGTTTCTGGGTTTAGTGTCTGAAAAGACATCTGATTTTAAGTAACTAAGAAAAAAAATACTGTAACAAATCACAACACATTCCATGTTTTTCAAATTAGACCATTAGAAAGTGGTCACTTGAAAAAATGGGAGTATCAAAAAATTCATTTTTATTTCTTTTGCCTGTGTCTTTTTATCTAGAAATGTATCTAGTACTGAATTCCCACTACTAGAGAACCGTTGTAGAAGTATCATAAAAGAGAAACAGGCTTTTGAAAGGCTGGAAGTCAAAAAGGAGATCCTGTTAGACATGTTCAAGGTAAATCTTTAGAGTAGCTGTGGATCTGGTACAGTGGTCTTTTAAAATGTAACTTTTATGAAATATTGCATGTGACTGACTCGTCAGAATAGCACCTGTCTAATAAAACAAAGGAGAACAACATCATCTGTTTCCCCCTCTCCATATGCCTCTCAAGTGCTCAGGATGTTTTCAAGCACTTACAAAAACAATTCCTTATTCCACAGAAACACACCTCAAGCTCAATGAAAGAACAAATAAGCAAATGAAAGGCATACATTTCTTCTGGCTCACTTGTGAAGACAAGTCAGAAAAGCCCTCAGCTCTAGTCCTGTTTCATTCAGTGACTGTGGCCAGTCTCACTGGAGTGTGCAGTTGCTTTTCACAGGTGCTTTGGGGTAATCACACCCTCGACACACCCTCACGGGAGTTGTTTCTGTCTCTTCCCCTCTGCTTTTGCAGCTCTTCTGAGAAATATATGTGGAGGTTTTTTTGTTGTTGTTGTGTTGTGTATTATTTAATTTTAAAGAGAATTTTAATATCGATTTTATTGATGTTTCTGGTTATTCATGTTTCCACATGCAGTATAACAAGTTTAAGTGTCGTATCCTTAATGAGAAAGTGAAGACACCAACTACCACAGTATACAGGTAAAGAAATATACTTGAAAGATATTGTGAAGTATTTTTATAGCTAATTAATTTAATTTGAGAGAATAATTTGGAGGTTTTTTTATTCCAAGTTCTGAGTTCTTGTGTGATTGGGACTTACGTTTGCAATTAATATTGCTATTTAGGTAAAGTGAGATATTTTCTTTTTCTGCTGGGACAGATTAGGTCTCAATTTATGGACAGATATCAAATTCAGTTTTTATTTATTACCTCTGGTTTCAGTAGACTGATTAAAATAAGTTGCCATCTCTTACATTGGCTTGCTGCATAATGTTAAAGCCAGCTCTAGCTCAGTGTGGGGTGAGGAACCTGCTCATTCAGTTACTTGTTAGTTGGTTGGAAAATGGCACAACCATTTGCTGTTTGATGTGCATCGTTTAAAATTTCCTGGCCAACTTGAACAAGTTCACATATGGAACTATATGAATTGGCAAATGTGTTAAGATGTTCTTGAAAATGGATGAAGTGTGCTGAGCGTTTACTGAGTGAATATTCCACCTTGGGTAGAAGGCACAGTTACATTTAAGGTGCGCTGAATTTGCTGCATATTTATATTTACTGGCATGTTTGAATGTGTCAAACATGAACTTGTGTGCCATTAGTGACTGTATTGAAAAATGTTGGATTGCTTGGAAGTCAGCACTCTCTTTGTTTTGGCATATAGATGTGGTCCATTGATTGATCTCTGCAGAGGTCCACATGTGAGACACACTGGAAAAATTAAGGTCCTTAAAATAATTAAGGTAAGTTTAAACTAACTGTGCATTGAAACTGAAATAAAATGTCAGTTGATTTATTTACATATTTATTTTTCCTGAGCTGATTATACTGGAATTGGTCCTTTGTATTCTTTCCTTTGCTTTCTGTACAATAGTTCTTCATTTCTCTCCCAGCTCCCGTTGTACAAGTAGCACTACAGACATTGATTGTTGATCTGTGTCTAACATTAACTGGTTCTTGACTAAGACAGTAGCACCTCAGTGAAAGTTAGCAGCCTGTATTTTTATCAGAGCATTAGTGCAGTAACCTGCACATTTAGACTGATGAAGAGCACTGCAGAACTGCCCTAGCTGGTGGCGAGCAGAGGGGCTGTGGGGGCGATGCTGCTGTGCACAGGAGAGAAGCGCAGTGCTGAGCTCTTGTGGCAGGACCGTGCTGCCATCTCCCAGCAGCACTGCACTTCACAGGACAAGGGACATCTGAGTGCAGGGGGTGTGTGTGCTCTGTTCTGCACTAGGTGAATGTCAAGATACTCACTGGGTCAGAAAATGGGATTTTGACCTTGTCAGGTGGTATCTTTCAGGTACAGGAGAGAAAGTGGACCTTGGCAGGTCTGCAAGTGCTGCTGTTAAAAAATGGCATTGCTTCCAGGAAAGCCAGAGACAGTGTTTGCAGAGGCCTCTGCATTTATAGTGTAGTTTAAGTTACTCACAAATGCTAATTTTGGTAACCTTATTAGACTGAGCTCTTTAGAACATTCATTATTGTGGCTTTTGCTGGCTTCCTAACTGAAGTGTATGGAACTCTTGAGTTCTAGGGATTAAGTGGCTAGAGGGTTAAAACTGCTAAGATTTAACTGTGAGAGCTAGGTTTGTTTTGCCTTTCATGTTTCCCTACTTCATTATGTCTTCAATGTAAACAAGTCCTGCCTTTTTAGAAGCCATAACAGGAAATAATAAAATATGCCATGATGTGAGTTAAAACAAGGTACCTAAGCAGAATAAAACGATTTGACTTGTCACTTTTGTTTGTCTTCTTTATTAGTATGCTGACTAAAAGGCACTGCAAGTCTCTTTGTATTACAAACAAATGCTGAAAGACTGCATATAATTCTTTTCCCAAGGAAAAATATAATAGTGCTCAAATGGGTTAGTGTTTATCCTTCTTTCCCTCATATTATATAATATTATGTTAAAGTATGGGTTTTGTGTATCAGAGTTCCTCTACATATTGGGAAGGAAAATCCGATATGGAAAGTCTGCAGAGAATATATGGAATATCCTTTCCTGATAACAAAATGATGAAGGAATGGGAAAAGGTCCAGGAAGAAGCCAAAAACCGGGATCATAGGAAAATTGGAAAGGTACACTATTCCACTGTCTACTTCTTTTATACTTCTATTATAGAATTAATTCTGTTCCCTTGTATTTTAGTTTTGGTTTGATTTTTTTGTTGTTATTTTTTGACAGTTTTAAGGGATGCCATTTCTGTGTGCTTCTTGATGTTGCTTACATTTTAAAATTTTAATTCTACAAACTCAATTTGTCACTTGCATATGAATGTTAAACTAATGTTGGGAAGACGTTAATTGCTTTAGTCCCTTAGTTTAGGGATATAAATCTTAGACCTATTAATGTAGAGTCTTTGCAAATCCTACCTAAACCACTCTACTTTTCACAGAAGAGAATTTATTTGGAAATTATGTGAATTGATTTGGTCATTCTTTATAATAAGTGCAAATTTGGGGAAACGTCAAAACTGACATGGTCAAAGGATCAAATGGATTCAGTGTTGTTACAGATTTCCAAGAGTCAGAGCTGCAGATCAATTAATCGGTCTTGCTGAGAACTCGTAAATCATCTTGTTGCCGTAATATCCCATTTCTGCAAACAGTGCCTTGATGTGTGTGAAGCAGTTACATTCTGCAATCCTCTCTGAATTATTATTAGAGCATTCTGGTTTTCATATTCCTAGGAGCAAGAACTCTTCTTCTTTCATGATTTGAGTCCTGGAAGCTGCTTTTTCCTCCCTAGAGGTGCCTTTCTTTATAACACGCTCATGGATTTCATACGGGTGAGTATCGACTGATGTTATTGATACAAGTCCTAACAACTTGACTGTCATTTGTTGATCTTAAATGATAGGCCATTCATAGCACTGAGCTATCCACAAAGAGAGAAGTATCTATGTATGTAAACACTTACAAGATTTTCACAAGGATTATGCAAATTTAACCTTTTGGAAATAAGGCAGAGTGAAGCTGTGTTTTTCCAATTGTGCAAAATCTACATTTGCAGTGGTCCTACCATGTCCCTGTATATTGCCATCATAATACCACAGGTAAAAAAATCAAGCTTTTGCTTGTCAAAAGCTCTCTCACCTTTTAAATGTTGTGTTTGTTCCATAGGGGGAGTATCGCAGGCGTAATTTTACTGAAGTTGTGTCTCCGAACGTCTTCAACAGTAAACTCTGGGAAGCTTCAGGACACTGGCAGCACTACAGTGAAAATATGTTCTCTTTTGAGATTGAGAAGGAAACGTTTGCCCTTAAACCCATGAATTGTCCAGGACATTGGTTTGTACTGTCAACTGGAAAATGTCTTATTTTACATGGCTTATGCTTTGTGGGGCTGAGAAGTGAAAGGAGCATTAATGCATGCTGTGATGTGTGCCTGTGATGGACCCCTAAGCCAGTGTGTCCAGAGGGCTTCTCTGACAGTGTCCCAAAGCAGACCCTGGCAGTAAGTGTGCACTGAGCCGGGTTTTTCCTGCTAATACTGCTCTGTATGCTGGTAAATACCAGTTCTGTTGGGTAGAGGTGCCCATCAGATGTGGTGTTCCAAGAAGAGTAAGGATGAGCCAGTCTTGATTTGCTCATGCAGTCCTTTTTTCCTCAGTGGTCTTTAGCAGTTCACTGAGTGGTGTGCTTTGTTTGCCTGTGTGTTCTGAGCTTCATTTTCTGTGTTGTCTCAAATCTCCTGCAAGAAGGATGAGAGGAAGGTTCTTCCATGTTCCTTTAGCTTGATGTTTGCCCATCGTCCCCGATCCTGGAGGGAATTGCCTCTCAGACTTGCAGATTTTGGAGTTCTTCACAGAAATGAGCTCTCGGGCACTTTGAGTGGCTTGACTCGTGTAAGGCGCTTCCAACAAGATGATGCTCACATCTTTTGCACGATGGAACAGGTAAAAAATAAAAAAAGGCACCTCCCACGTCCCCACCAGTGAACCAGAAAACCCTTCCCTCTCCCAGTGCAAACTAAAAGTGAACAAGAAAAAAAATCCCTGAAGTTATTTCACTCCTGTTTCTTCCACTGTGTAGGGTAATGCTGCTTTTAATGAGTGTTTTCTAGGTGCTTCCTTTTATTTAGAAAGATGCATTTAGCACCTAAATCCCAGAAAGTAAGATTTGTTGCATTTTCCATCTCCCTCTGCAAAAAAAAAAGCAGTTGATCCCATTGTTCTCTATAGAAATGCTGAATAAAAACTTTATTTTGTTAGTAATGCCATAAATTGTAGTGGAATTATATGTATAAATTGATGTACTTCAGGATACAATTTGGTTCCAGAACCTCATGCTTAACAGAAATACTACTTTTGTTGCCATGCTTTGAAGCCCCAACACCTCAGATCTCTCTTTGCACATTAAATGGATTTGGATTCATTGGATATAATTTTTGAGTGATTTTGAATTATTTCTTATGTAATGGACTCTTATGTTCTGGTTATGAGGAATTAAGTAGATTACATTTTTCTGTAAGTAAATTTTAACCTCTTTTAATATGTTTTATGTTTAAGATTGAAGAAGAAATTAAGGGCTGTCTTGATTTCTTGAAGTCAGTGTATGCTGTCTTTGGCTTTACCTTTCAACTACATCTTTCTACAAGACCAGAAAATTATCTTGGAGATCTAGAGATCTGGGATCATGCAGAAAAGGTAATTAATTTAAAAGCAAACAAACAATTAATTGATATTTGTATTTGCAGAGTTAAATATCTAACTGAGTTCTTCCATGCTGCATGGTGAAATTGCTTAAATCAGATGCTAAATACTGCCCTTAGTGGAAATTCTTGTAGGAAAACATCACATTAAATCTGAAGTTTCTATAGAAAACCAAAACTTTCAGATTCTTACTTAGCCCGTTTCCTTGAACTAATTAGATTTCTATTGATTTTTTTTTTCTGATTATTCATAATATTTATACAATGAACTACTGTGTCCAGATTGTTTATCATAAATGAGCAAATGCTTGAACAGTAGGAGTTGTGCTGCCTTTTGACTCCTTTTGAACTTCAAAGGCAAATACTTTGACTTCCAGTAATGAGAGGCCATTCTATACCTCTTTTAATTATTCTCTCATGATTAGCAACTTCAAAACAGCTTGAATAACTTTGGAGAGCAATGGAGTTTGAATCCAGGAGATGGAGCATTTTATGGACCTAAGGTTAGTGACTCGGCATTTCAGTGTAACTTTGGGATGGACAGAAATGCAGATGTACTGCAGGCAAACTATATTTAGTAACTGTGTTATTTTGCTTCCCAGATTGATATTAAAATCAAAGATGCAATTGGTAGGTACCATCAATGTGCTACCATCCAACTTGACTTCCAGCTACCCATTCGCTTTAATCTTACTTATGTTGGGTGAGTGATTAAGCTAAGTATCTTCCTTTTAAAAATGCAATTAAACAATAGCTTTCATTATCTGTAATTCCCATTAAGTACTAATGCTGTATTGCTCATTTAATAAAGGATTAGCTTGTAAATCAGCTGGTAGGGAAAGCAAACACCCTCTAATAGGGGGTAGAAAAGAGAGTTACGAACTTGGAGATACTTTCTCAATATAATGATAATTCACTTTAATAGTAAATGCAGGAGAGTCTCATTGTCTGTCTTGTCTGCCAGTTCTGAAGACAATTGATCAAAAGTTCTGCTGAAAACTCCTCAGCTGAGTCAGTTTTCATTTTCAGCCTAGTCATTGTGTCACCTTGGAAGCCATGGCACACAAATTCAAACATGCCCTAAGGAGCAAGTATGTTTGTACTAAGTGGTTCTTTATTTTTATCAGATTAAATTAGTTAACTTGGAACATACACCAAGTGCAAACAGCCTTTAGTGAAAATCTGGCTGGTTTCTAGCTAGGCCTACTGAGTGAATTAATGTTAGTGCCACGTTGACCTGAGTACTCATTTTCTGGGTTGTATTTCTTGCTGTGTTAGATTTTGCATATTATGAAGCTGGGGAAGATAGAATAAGAATATTTGTTATTTTTTATTCTTGCATATTCTACAGTAGATGTCACAGCTTTTGTGATAGGTGATAATATTGTTATGAGCTGGCTTTTTTTGAAAAATCCAGGTTTTTTAAATATCAGAGTTGTAATTTAAGTGAAGTAATGAACAGTATAGGCAGGTAAGATCCTGTGCAACAAAATAGAAACAAGTCCTAATGTAAAGGGAGTGAAAGATAAAATATTAAAATGCCCAAAAATGGTGCTGAGTCAGTCAAGTGTCTTCTCAAATTTAAGTGTCTCTGCCACTAGCTATAGGCATAATTATTTTAAATTAGAATTCCTTTAAAAGCCCAGCTGACTTGAAGTACATTTTTAATAAAACCAGATTTTTCATAACTAACTAAATTTTGTCTTTCTGCTGAAAGTAGAATCAAAAATATTAGTAGAATTACATGTGTGTGAGCTAAGATAACTTTATTTTTAAAAAAAAACATTGATTTTTTTTTTTCAGTAAGGATGGTGATGACAAGAAAAGGCCAGTGATTATTCACAGAGCTATTTTGGGATCTGTGGAGAGAATGATAGCTATTCTAGCAGAAAATTATGGAGGAAAATGGTATGTAGCACAAGTGGAATTCTAAGAAGGCTTTAACAGCCTAGAAACTGCATATCCTTCCTATTGTCCCATATATTATAATGCAAAAATAATATCCCTGAAATTCTCACAAAATTAGTGAGAATTCTAGGGATAATTTAGATTACAAGAAAAGTCCAGTTTTCTGGTCTGAGTTGCGCAATATCCATACAATTTCATGAGACTGCAGAAAAAAAGAAAAGTAATGCAGAAATAGGAATTGTAATTGAATGTGTAAGTCTTGCACTATTGTTCCTTTTTTCTTAAAACTCATGCTTTTATACCAGGAGGATGTCAGACATGTGTAAAGCAATTAATTGTGTATACACAGACATCAGTTAATCTCAATATGTGAAATATTTTTATACTTCTAAGATTGATCATTTTATCTTGGATAAGATCTGGAAATATTTCTTCATGAATGTATTTAAAGTACTAAGGAAGAGTTAATTCTTAGTTTCAGTCAGCTGTCTGACTGCCCACCTTTTGCTGTAAAGTTATAGATAAAAGTGAAAATTATGCAGAAAAATTCTATTTAAAGTTGTGAAGTTAGCTGGGAAGAAAACAGAAGGTTCACCTTCCCTATATGACATTTTACTGGAATCAATCAATTTGCTATTTTATGTGAGCTTGAAAAGAGGGAGACAATACACTATCCAGCATCCTTAGCTAATGTAAATAATTCTGTACAGACATTGTTACTGTGGAACATAACACTGGCTGTGAGTGGAAGTGTAAAATGCACCTTTGTTTGCTGTTTGTGCTGTCTGGCCAGGCCGTTGTGGCTGTCTCCACGGCAGGTGATGGTCGTGCCCGTGGGCCCCGCCTCGGAACAGTACGCGCAGCAGGTGAGAGGAGAGCCTGCCTCCCTGGGGCAGCAGAGCCTGGAGTCCTTGTCCTGGAACAGGGAATCAATGCTCAATAACTCTGGAAACATGGCTGGGGGGAGAGGTACATTTTTCAATAGAAAAGTTTCGGTCCAAAATTTGTGTATGTGTTAGTAAGGGGCATGTAACTTCAAGTAATTTGGGTTCTTTAATTATGTACATACTTCTGTAATTATTAAAGAACAAAGCATCCTGGATGACAAGCCTTATATAACTAATGCTTCGTTACAGTACTCTCTAGCTCGAAGTAGGCAGAGCCAGTTTCTTCCATTTCCAACCATGTGTATTCTTGATTACACCACTTTTGAACCATGGTTGGTTTTCCCCCTGTCCCATGCTTTGCTATTAATGCCAGAATAAGTGTGTTTATTCCTTCTCCTCGTTCTCCTTTCTCAGACTAGAACATGTTTTTGTCATGCAGCAGCAGAGCAGCACGTGTGATATAGATGTTATCTTGTATTGTCTCCCAGCTGAGGTGCTGCTCTGTGTGCAGGTTTTTTCAGATAACTTCACTAAATTCCTTATAATCATCCTCAAGAACAAAATTATGCATATGCATGAATTAATTATTGGGAGAGATAAATAACTGCAGCACTTACAAATATATGTTGTAAAATATATAGTAATACTAAGAGGGTTTTGGTTTCTTTGGGTTTTTTTTAGGTTTGCAACCAATTTTTTGAAGCAGGATTTATGTCAGATGTGGACCTAGATCAAAGTTGCACATTAAACAAGAAAATTAGAAATGCACAGCTGGCACAGTATAACTTCATTTTAGGTAATTGCAGCTTCTTACATTTCTGAATATCACTTAAGTTCTAATGATGGACAAAGTTTGTTCTAGGCTCATTTGCTAATGCAGATTGTGTAATATTTTGTGCTGTGTCTTGCAGTGGTTGGAGAAAAGGAGAAAGCAAACAATGCTGTCAATGTGAGAACAAGAGACAACAAAGTTCATGGAGAGATTTCAGTATCTTCTGCTATTGAAAAACTCAAAAAATTTAAGACTTCACAAATTCCAAATGCAGAAGAAGAATTCTGATGTTGCTACTAGGAAAAAAATTATTAGCTGCCTATGTGAAATGTTTCTTTCTTCCTGCACAGCAGTGATGCTCATCTGAGAGAATTTTCAGTTAATGGATACACAAAATAAGCAAATGTAGCACTGTTGGTGCTCCAGGAAAAGCATGAAGGACAGATGCACCTGCCAGCTCCTTTAACAATCGCATGGGTTTCCAATCTGCCCGAGTGGCAGAATGCTTGTTCAGAGAGTCCCACACCTCTGATGGGGGCTGGTTTGCTGTGGAGGTCAGGGCAGTACGAGGGTGGGGATGCTGCTGGCAGTGCTGAGCTCCTGAGTCACACAGCAGGTCCCTGACTGTGACCTGGCAGTGCCTAGGTGCCTCAGCAGTTTGGATTCGTTTATTTTCTAGCACCAGACAGTAAGAAAAATTGGGGTGGGCTGGTGTGAGTAGCTGGGTTGTTTCAGAACGTGTGTTCACAAACTGTGAACGCACTGGAGTCTTTGCTGGAAGTCTCAGTGTAACACGGCACTCGTGGAGTTGGTGTGATGACTGGCTGCTGTAATGGTGCTTGCCAAGAATGCAGTGGAATTACTATAACTGTGTGTGAAGTGTTTCATTTTTTTCCTCTGTTTGCTATTGTTTTGACTTTTAACTAAAACTAAAAACAACTTTGAAAAACCTTTCTGTGTGTAATTTATTTGCTGGGAGTAGTTAAAATGCTGGAAAAGAGGAAAGGACAGTTTTAATTTTAAAACAGTATGTTGTACTTGAAATTGTCTGTATTTCTGTTTAGAACAGAACACGGTATTTTCATCATTTAGAAATTATTTTTAAAGTTGCTGTTGCAGGCAATTGAACTGGATTTTTTGAGATTAATTTTTACCTTTTTTCATGTTAATATGCTGTTATTTAATTAACAGGCTTAGATCGTATTAAGTGTATTGCTCAATTATCTAAGCTATACAGCTCTAGTTGTGATTTAAGTATCACAGCCGTGAAGCAGAAACTACAGTTTGGTGCATGAATATTAACACAAATACAAACCTGATGTTTTACTCTGCCACCACTCGTACAGACCTGTGTTTAATTGGTCTGCTTGGGTTTGTGGATCTGTTTTTGGATCCTGCTTCTAAAAGAAAAGGGAAAAAACACATTGAAGGAGCAAGTGCTGGGACAGCTTTCTGTTCCACTTGACAATTACCACGGCGAGTGGCAGGTGATTTTTATTACTATTTCTGTATTTTATACGTACATTAAATTTTGGTGGACTATCGCTTTCGTGCTCCACGCGTGACGCTTTCAGCCTGCAGCGTTCAGGTTCCGAGGGTTTTTCCCAGCGGGCCCGTGCCCCCTGCGGGCCCGTGGCCGTGCCCGTGCGGGGCCGCTGTGGGCCCATTCCCCTGAGGGGCCCGTGGCCGTGCCCGCTGTGGGGCCCGTGGCCGTGCCCGTGCGGAGCTGTGCCCGTTGTGGGCCCATGCCCCTGTGGGGCCCGTGGCCGTGCCCGTGCGGAGCTGTGCCCGTTGTGGGCCCATGCCCCTGTGGGGCCCGTGGCCGTGCCCGTGCGGAGCTGTGCCCGTTGTGGGCCCATGCCCCTGTGGGGCCCGTGGCCGTGCCCGCTTTGGGGCCCGTGGCCGTGCCCGCTCTGGGGCCCGTGGCCGTGCCCGTGCGGAGCTGTGCCCGCTCTGAGGGGCCCGTGGCCGTGCCCGTGCGGAGCTGTGCCCGGTGTGGGCCCATTCCCCTGAGGGGCCCGTGGCCGTGCCCGTGCGGGGCCGTGCCCGTGTGCGGGCCCATTCCCCTGAGGGGCCCGTGGCCGTGCCCGCTGTGGGGCCCGTGGCCGTGCCCGTGCGGAGCTGTGCCCGCTGTGGGGCCCGTGGTCGTGCCCGTGCGGAGCTGTGCCCGCTGTGGGCCCATTCCCCTGAGGGGCCCGTGCCCGTGCCCGTGCCCGTGCCCGCTCTGGGGCCCGTGGCCGTGCCCGTGCGGGGCCGCTGTGGCGCCGCCGTTTCCCGCCTCCCCTGGGCCGCGCCGGCCCCGCCCCCGCCCGGCGCTCCAAGATGGCGGCGCGGTGGTGGCGGCGCGCCCTGCGCGGGCTCTGCGGGGCCGCGCTGTTCCTGTCACAGCTCTCCGTCCTCTCGGGCCGCGGTGAGCGCGAGCGGCGGGGGTGGGAGAAGGGGCAGAGGCTCCGGCTGGGGCTTGGGTGGGGACGGCTGCCCCGAGCCGTAGCGGCCGCTCCCCGCTGCCGGGGCTGAGCGCGGGTCCGGCTGCGGAGGTGGCGGTGACCGCTGAGGGGTGAGGATGCGCTGCCGCTGCCCTGGCTGGAGGCTAAGCGGGTGTTTCGGGCATGGCCGCATTTCATTGTGCCGGCTCTGTGGGGTTGGGGCTGAGGTGCTCGGTGTCAGGGCAAAACACGGGCCAGGCCCCGCCGGCCGGCTCGTGTGCTGCTCTGTTACACAGCAGCTTTTGTGCCCGCTCTTTGTCGCGAACGTGTGTGACTGAACGCGTCCTGGGGCTCCTCGGCGCGGTCAGGGTGCGTGGTGTGACACAGCGGCCTCTCCTTCCCCCCGTGCCCGGTGGCTGCCGTGAGGGCTCGGCAGGGCTGGCACACCGCGGGCAGCGCCTGCACCGACACAGCCGTGCCCCCGAGCGGCTGCTCCATCTCCCCATCAAAGAGCTGCTTGCTTTGCTTTACTGAATGGTACTGTTCCATAGAAAACGCTGTGTAAGACCTGCATTCTGAGCAGTGCTTTTAATTCTCGTGAATCAAAAAATAAGACTGAGTGGAAATAAATGTAGTTCCTTGTCTTAAAGGAACAATTCCATTCTAATGCTCTTTCTAATGTTTAACATATATGTCCCGCTATTAGTAGAACTGGGAAACAGATTTTTTTTTCCTAATCTCATTACGCTTTCTACTTGCGTTTTCATATCAAAGTGCTGAAATCAAACTGTTTCTGAAGATGAATTTTGTTCTAAAAATTTCACCTTCTCCATGTTATTGTCTTGTAGTGGGATCTTTGATGACGACAAAGCTTTCACAGCCGCAGTCTACACTGGCAAAAAGCCTAACTTCAACAAGTACAAATGCTCCCTATTTTAAAGCATTAGGTAAGGTATTATGTTGCTTCTTTTGTTTGTTATCTGTGGACCCTTCTCAGTCTTGAGTCCAAAAGTTCTCGAACTGGGTCTTACTGCTCTCACAGTGGTAAGAAGCATTGCAGTGTAACACATTATGAATTACTCTTCAATAACCATAACAATGAGACTGCTGGGCCGTATAAGAACTAGAAAATGGTAGGTTAAAGTACCATTGTGGTATATGTGGTTTGTACCCCTCAGGGTGGTGGAAGTTCTTGAAAGACTCCAGCATCCTGCAAGAACTTGTTCCCTGTCCACCATCAGTTCAGCTTTGTAGCTCGCTGAGGGTACATCAGGACTGGCAGAAATGCTGTTGTTGTTGGCAGTTTGGTGATTCTGTACACATGCAAACGGCAAATGGCTGAGGTAGCTGTAGCCCTGATTAGAGCTCAGCTCAAAGTAGGTTACCTGTGTCACCCCGCTGCTATTCCTGAACTGATTACTTCTGCTGAGGAGCGCTGGCTGAGGCAGCCCTAATCCCTGTGAGCTCAGTCCTGGGGCTGTGCTGAACTGTTGGCTCCTCTATGGAGCCCTGTGGCTCCTCGGGCTCTCACAGCACAGGCTGGGAATGTTGCTCCACGTATAATGAGGAAAGCCTTTAATACAGCATCAGTGCATGTGTTTGTCTATGTATAAAAAATGTATATGTATATTTAGACTATTTAGCTTTTTTTTTCCTTGGGTTCTTAATTCACTTATTGCACCTTGCAGAAAGTACAGAAATTCCACCTTACGTGACTAACTGTCCCAGCAACGGGCTTTGCAGTAGATTGCCACCAGACTGCATGACATGTAACACAAACTATTCCTGTATATATGGGAAGACAGCAACTTTTGACTGCAAAGTCAAGCCACATGTTCATTGTGTTGTAAGTAACCTGTTACTCTTAACCCCAGATTTAAGTAATTAAACTGTGGCATCATGTCTTAAAATGCAGAGTATTGATTCCCAGGTTCTGATGTAGGCAGGTTTGCAGTTCTGTGATGAGTTTGGTTACTCACTGTGGGCTGTTGAAGAGGCAGGCCTGCCCTTCCCTGGTTTGCCTTTCTTCCATTACATCTTTTCATTACCTGGCCATGCCTTTGAGTTAAACTACTCTAAACATTTGGAGAATGGGGTGGCTAAATATCTGTCAGAGCTACGAACTGACCTTAAAGGTGAGACTAAATCAGTCCTTTTGGCAGGAGCCTTAGATTGGAGGAATCAGCAAAGTTAAATGTGACTTTGATACCTCATTGGTGGTTTTCTGTTCTGCTCTATAAGAGGTAGCAAACAGAACAATGGTTCTTTTGCCCAAAATGTCTACTCAGGAAATCTAATTTGATACTGCACATTGATTTTTTTGTTTTGTTTTGTTTTGTTTTAATACTATTTAAGTGATAGTGCTGTCCTTTTACAGGATGAGAATAACCACGAGCAGGAGAACTTCACAATTAACATGACGTGCCAGTTTTGCTGGCAGCTTGCCACAAGTGATTATGTCTGTACCAATTCCACAAACTGCATGACAGTTTCCTGCCCTCGACAACGATACAATGCAACTTGCACAGTCCGGGATCACATCCATTGTCTAGGTGAGGTGGGCAAAGCCGGATTTCTCTACATTTTTCACATACTTTGTAATGGGTGAATACAAGGATTGTTCATGTCTGTCTGCACCTTGATCAATTGACTGAATTTTTTTATTATTACATTATATTTTTTAGCATAATAGTGACATCTGACTGCAAACATTGGCTTATTATATTCTTGTATACTGTCACACCAGAGAAAACAGTTCTTTTTATTTTTGTCAACTTCTATGAGTTAAACTTACTTGAACCTACTAGTTGTCTGATTCTCGGACCACTAATAGAATCAATATCAGATGTCTCCATAGGCAAATTAAAGAAAATTATGCTGGTTCCATCCAACTAGGCTTTTTCCCTCTGTTCATTGACTTTCCTGATATGGGGCCAAGATTGATGGAACAGAGAACTGTAGGGTATAAATGAGCTTTTGTGTTGGCAGTTGTTTCTCAGTTAGTGTCAACCCTTTTGGACACATTTTGGAAAAGTATACTATCATCTTCCTTGACATTTTTTTCCTTATTGTATGGTCTTTGTTTATGGCATTAAGGTGTCAATATTTTTCAATGTTTAGGTAACCGTGTCTTTCCTAAGATGCTCTATTGCAACTGGACTGGAGGTTATAAGTGGTCTACTGCCCTGGCACTAAGGTAAGCAGGAACTATTGGATAATGTTAAGCTAAAACAGATTTGTTTTCTTTAAAATGATCAGGTTCTGTGGTTTCCTGCTGGGTATTTTTTAAAGGTGTGCCAAATAACAAGTATTTCAGATAGTCTAGCTTGAAATGATGGGCATAGAATGCATGAAGGGTTCACATAAAACAAAGCTGGCTGACTTCAGCAAACACAGCTGGAGGAAAACACTTGGACACCCACACTCAGTACCTCTAAAAATAATAATTAGTCATATTTTTATTCTTACAGCATCACCCTTGGTGGATTTGGTGCCGATCGTTTCTATTTGGGTCAGTGGCGGGAAGGTCTGGGAAAACTCTTCAGCTTCGGTGGACTTGGAATATGGACACTAATTGATGTGCTGCTAATAGGTGTTGGCTATGTGGGACCTGCAGATGGATCTCTCTATATTTAAATGTGGGCCCAAGGTGTTTCAGAGAGGAGTCGTTGCCTGCAGAGGGCTCTTAGATAAACGAGTGGGGAGGTTTGAGCCTTCAACGTAGAATGAGGAACAACTGTTCTGTGTGCATATATTTTAATGTACAGTATCTGTACTTGGTTTGCCTTTAACTAAGGTCAAATAAAAGAGTGGATCACTGAGTAAGTTGAAATTTATTTTATTTCATCTATGGACATGGTATTTTTCTATGAAAAAAAGTTGAGCAGCTAACCAAACTCTCCGCTGTGCTTGAGCTTGGATGATCTGTCAGGCCCCCAAAGAGCTGCAAACTAGCTTGAATATTGAACTGTTTACTTCATATTTCTGTGCTTGAATTTAGCTGTAAAGCTAACCTTCCTAAATTTTTTTTTTTCAGTTTGTGGGAGGATAATTTATTTGCCTGAGTTATGTGGGTAGTATGTAAATCACCATGTTTTATGATGTTAATGACATTAACTTTTTGGTTTGGAACAGAGCAAGAGCTAATATCCGCTTAGGGACTCAACTTTAAATTGTGGGGTTTAGAATGAGACTGCAGTAACTCTAAAGGTTAAATATTATTTAATATATTTTTTGATTGTTCTGGAATAACTTTGTTTTGGTTGGATTTGCCCTGCATATCAGTGAAAGTCATAGTTCCTATTCTTGTGCTAGCAAGCTTGCCAAATTACTTTAAAAAAGGGTTGGCAATATAAGTTTATCCACTTAGGACTTTGTGACGCGGTAATGTAGCGGACCGGTGCCATTACAGGACAACCACTTTGTGCAGTGGCGGTAACTGCCGGGCCGTGCGTGCCGGGCCTCTCGCGGGGCTGGAGCGGCCGCTGCTGTAGCGCTGCGGTGCGGTCGGGCTGGAAATGCAATCGCTTGAATAAAGTGCGCCGTGCGGCTTTCCTGGCCTTAGCAGTGACAGTGTTTGTGTGGGGCGGGCGGAGCGGCGGGCGCGGCCCCGCGCTGCTGTGCAGGTGCCGAGGAGGGGGCGGTGCCGGGGAGGGGGCGGTGCCGGGGAGGGGGCGGTGCCGGGGAGGGGGCGGTGCCGGGGAGGGGGCGGTGCCGGGGAGGGGGCGGTGCCGGGGAGGGGGCGGTGCCGGGGGCGGTGCAGAGGAGGGGGCGGTGCCGAGGGGGCGGTGCCGAGGGGGGCGGTGCCGAGGAGGGGGCGGTGCCGAGGAGGGGGCGGTGCCGAGGAGGGGGCGGTGCCGAGGAGGGGGCGGTGCCGAGGAGGGGGCGGTGCCGGGGAGGGGGCGGTGCCGAGGAGGGGGCGGTGCCGAGGAGGGGGCGGTGCCGATGAGGGGGCGGTGCCTGTGCTGGCCCCGCCCCTGGCGGCACAGGAGGCGCAATGGCGGCGGAGCGGGACCGCGAGCGGGAGCTTTGCTTCTACCGGCGGCTGCCCAAAGCGGTGAGCGGCGGGGGCGGCGGGCGAGACCCTCCTCTGGCGGCAGCGGGCTGCAGACGGACAGACAGACAGAGCGACAGACGCTGCTGCCGCTCACAGTTCTTCCAAACGCGCGTTTCCGAGGGCCTTACCCCACCGCAAGATGCAGTCGGGTGTTTGCCTGTCCGGTTTGTTTACAGACCCTAGTGGCTAATCTAATTGCAGTTAAATCAGTTGAGCGCGATTTTAATTTTCTCTCTTTGTCCTATTTCCCCTCAGTGTAGCCAAGAAGTCTGGCCCAGATAAGGCTTTCTGTGCATGTCCCAAGGGTGTGCCTTCCTTGTGGCGTATCAGTGCGAGCCTCCCGGAGGGCTGGTGCGGATTTATCGGGTCCTGGCAAACCCCGGGGCTCGTACCCCGGCACAGAGCCCGCACAGGCACTGCCCGGGCACCGGCAAACCACTTCAGCCACGCCATCCTTGCATTCCAGTGCTCCTTTTCGCTAAGTTGCTTTTCAGGGTGTATATCTAATATCTGACAGAATTCCGTGAGGTAATTGTAATATCAGGCAGTTGTAGCACTGTGTATCTGGCTCAGTCACCAGAAGGTGTAAGCAGCCACAGCTCCTGGGGCGTAGTTGGAGTTACAATTTTAACACGTTTCCCAATGTAAGGCTTGAAGAGAGGTATTTATTGACTTTTTCTTTTCTTATTGAGAGTGGATGTGTAGAGAGAGAGGAGAGGTAGTTAACAAAGTAGATGCTTTGTAGATACATTTTGAATGAGTTGGGGGGGCACTAGAGACCTATTCCATAAAGTCAGGAGCCAGGTGATAAGAAGGAGTGAAGGTGAAGTGAGGAATGGAGCTGAGGATCAGAGGTTTGGAGCCCAAAGTCAGGGTGGCCGTAGGAAGTCAGGCAGAAAGAGGCCTCAGGAAAAGGAGTGCAGTTACTGCAGCTGCTGTTCATGGCAGAGTCGTGCCACATTTCTGAGTTTAAACTTCAGAATATGAACAAAAGGAAGGAGTGGGCAGACACCTGTTGCTATTTTTGAAAGATGACCATGTACATTTAACTTGCAGGGGATGGGAGAGTCCTTACTGTACTATTTGTAACTCTGAGGCAGCTGTTGGCTTCCTCCTCATGTTGGATCCCACCAAGAGCTGTCTGCAGAGCTCTGCTGGGCCAGCTGTGTTCCCAGTGCCAACAGCAGCCAGCACGTGAGAGGAGAGAAACAGGGCAGTTCCCAGCTGAACCAGTGCCTGCGAAAACCTAAGGAAGTTATTGTCAGCCAAAATACAGATAACTGTTATTTCAAACTCAGAGTGAAACCATGATGTGGGTATGAGAACAGTGGTACAAACAAGGTGCAGAAGCCATCCTTTTCCTAAGTCCATAGGATTTTTATTTCTGTAGGAACTCCATGCCCATTTGAATGGCTGTATCAGTTCTGCTACTATGAAGAAACTGATGGCCCAGAAGCCAAACCTTCAGATCCAGAATGGCATGACTGTGATCGACAAAGGAAAGAAAAGAACCTTAGATGAGTGAGTATATGCATGTGTGTGATGAACGTTTACCAAAGGTTTTTTAATTAAGTTGAAAACAGAAATGTGTTTACACACTAACTGCAGAAAATATAGCTTTACACACTAACTGCAGAAACTATGTTTTTAAGTTTTACAACATAATCTCATAGATCTTTTTTGATTTTTGTATCTACAGGGTAATTTCTTAGGTGCTTGCAAACTAAAAGGAAAACTCTTGTTGATTAATTCCTTCTTTAAAGGATTGAAATTTTTCATTGAGACCACACTTTTCAGAGAAAATTGACTCACATGGTTTCCTTTTTTTGGAAACTTCTTGTTTTCCTTTCCCTTCAAAAAGCTTTGTGGTAGTGACAACTTTTGTTGTGAATGTAGATTTTTTTTTCCTAAATACTCATTCAGTAATTAATCATTTAAATTTTATTTTAGATGTTTTCAGATGTTTCAGATCATCTATCAGGTTACCACGAGGACTGAAGATATTTTACTGGTAAATTAATTAAAAGTTCACTTAAAACAAGCAAGCAATACACACAGTCACAATCAGCTGGATTAAGAGCATTGGGTTCCAAGTAACAATATCAGTTCAAGGTCAGAATAATTATTGTAAAACACTTGAACTCTCTTCACTATCCCTGAAGGAATCAAAGGTGCCTCCTGTGTGGTAATATTTCCACAGACATGGGAACCACTAAAAACACATTGAGCCTGAAAACACTGCAAGGGTTTCAAAACAAAATATAACTGGGTCTTTTAGTTGTAAAGGAAAACATAACTAATTATAAGTATCACTTTTATGATGTTGGATACACTTTTACTTTACCAGATAACTAAAGATGTCATTAAAGAATTTGCTGATGATGGTGTCAGGTATCTGGAATTGAGAAGCACTCCAAGAGAAGAAAATTCCACAGGTACAGTCTGTGGTGGTTTTCAATTTGTGATCTTCTTGCACTATAGAACTTAGTTAAAGACTATGTTAATAACAAGTACAGTCAAATTTAGTTGGCTCAATAAAAATATTCTTTAAATGTGAAAGCTAAGATTTAACCATGTAAAAGCATATCACTTTCCTATTAGATTCTTCAGGACAAAAATGTTTTTATCACAACTCTACAACCCTCGAGATTGGGTTATGCACTTGAGTACGGCATCTGAGTCAGCTAGTATTTTTAATAGCTGATATATTTTACTTTTGTTACTTTGGTTTTTTTCATCCTGGAGTGGTTTTGTAGAAACACATAATAGAAGTCCTATTGCAATTCTCTGGTTCACACAAACTCATTTTAATTTTTCCACATGATTAGGAGGAGGTTTAATTGAAAAGTGTGCTTCACAGTAAAGCTATATTTACAGACAGAAATAGAATTACATGGCTTAGAAGACTGTATGGTCTAAAATCAAAGGTGCAACATGAAACTTAGGAGACTAGAGAGCTGGGTCTGCAATATAATAAAAATAATTTAAAATATGTTTGTTCCAAACGTGTGTGTGTTTGCAGGTATGACCAAAAGGACGTATGTTGAAACTGTACTTGAGGGTATCAAGCAGAGCCAAGAAGAAGGCTTGGATATAGATGTAAGGTAAATAAAGCATGTGGAATACCTCTGCTTCAAGGTTCTGCGTAGTCTGATGCTTAGTTGTGTTTGCAGAGAGGTTTACAAGGCATCAGTATAGGAATGAGAATTGGTTTTAAACCGGATTACATGGAGTGGAAACAGGTAATTCATATGGAAACCTGACTTTTTATCTTCTTTTTTACTGCTAAAGAAGAAAACTGGGTAAAACCTCTCATCTCTAAGACTGTCCATTCTTTGCAACACTTTCAGGAAAAGAAGTGTTTTTCATAGACTTGGCTCCTTTTTCACAGCTTAGCTTCGTTGCAAAAATTTTGTTTGAGTAACTGTACAAGCAGCCTGCTGTAAAGAAGAGCTGGTCCTGAGCAACAGAGAAGTTTCAGAAGGTGTCAGTGGTTGTTTGGAGACAATTTGCTCTCCTGTCTTTTTTAGCCTCAGTAGCAACCTTTACTGGATTTGTGAAAACTGAAGAATTTTTATCCTTCATGTGTGGTATTACATATCATGGACCAATTTATTTCTCTGTTTGAGTCCCTCTGCACTTTGGTACCTTCATTCCTAGAACAGTTCCTAGACAAATACTCTTTATACAGAGCCTTGAAGGATATGAAGTGCTATTTTTTGTTGGTATTAGATCTGTTGAGCTGCTATTACAACTTGTATATAATTTAATAATTTAATACATTTCTGTCCAAGGCTGTTAATAGCAATAAACAGAAGAGATGGCCCAGAAGTTGCTAAGCAGACTGTTAAACTTGCTGAGGAGTTCCTGCTTTCCAGTGATGGGGTTGTAGTAGGACTTGACCTCAGTGGTGATCCCAGTGTAAGTCTTTGGTTTATTTTACTATGTTCTTGAAGGCAAGTGTATAATGTGTAACAGCAGGTGTTAACCATAGCTTTTTCTCACAAGTTTTTGTCCAATTTTTGTGCCTAGCAGGAATGGATTGATACTGGGTTAATCCCTGTTGCTGTTAAGAGGCAGATACTTTAACAAAGAATCCTTAGATTAGTATGTGACTGAGAAAAGAACCATTGAAAAGCAGAGTTCATGTGGGAACTTGAAGTTGTCCCAGTCAGATTAAGTGGGTGGAGGCAAGTCATCAGTAGTTTAAATTTTGTTTAGCTGCACCAAATGCTCATTTTGTATTAAGAAAGCAAAAATGTTTGAGGACAGCTGTCAAGCTGAAGTGAAATAGCTGTAGGGGGTAGCTGTGTAAGAGGTACCAAAATCAAGACAAGTGGCTCCAAGTCTTAGGCATCATCTGAGCTCCTGGTGTTTGATCCCTTGGGCTAAACCAGATGGCAGAGGGTTGTTTGACTTGGTGCATTCCAAAGTGAAGTCATGGGAAAAGTGGAATAGTCAAATGTAACTGTATTTGAATGTAGTGTTTGGATATTGCTAGACTTCTTAATTATGGTAATGATGGGGATTTTGTCAAACAAGCTGTAGAATAGTGATGTGTCCCTGTTTTCCAGGCAGGACGGGGTCAAGATTTTTTGGAACCGCTCTCAGAAGCAAAAAACGCAGGTCTGAAGTTGGCTCTGCATCTTGCTGAGGTAAAAGGTTTTTTTATTTTGGTGCTTCTCTGTAATTATAATTTTGTAAAAATCTCGATGAAATGACCTTCTGTGCATTTTGAACTTCTCAGGCCAAAGTATTCATGGTTTGGGGTGTTTGACAAGAGACAAGAAAGCAAGGAGAAGTCTTCAGCCTTTTGTTCTGAATCTGATCAGCCAGATTATTGTTTCCTGTATTATAGCTATTGTGGGTTTAGGTGTGAAACTGAAATGAGGAGCTTTCTAAGAGATCCACTGCTTTCTGCCTGGTATTACCACGTGTAGTGAAATCCACACAATTTCATGAGCTGTGAGCTCTGTTAGTTCCACTGGTATCAGTAGAAGGAGTTGGGTTTCTGCTCAAAAGGCTGGAACTAGCTCTGAGAAGTCCAGTAAATACTGAAGATAGTTATTTTTTCAGGAAATTAAGCAGGACATATGATGTTATCAGCATATTTATACTTGTTTCTATTTCACTAACACTTTCTTTTGGATAAGAGATGCTGTGAAAGTAGAACTGAAAGTCCATTGTAATGATATAATGTGCTGTTTTATGCTGCCTTGACAGAATGTGAAATATATCCTCTCTAGATTCCAAATCAAGAAGAGGAGACCAAGATTCTCCTGGGTCTGCCTCCTGACAGAATTGGGCATGGAACATTTCTCAACTCCACAGCAGCTGGTTCTGAAGAGATCGTGTCACTGGTTCAGCAGAATCATATACCTATTGGTAAGGGAAAAAATATTTACCATGACTTGATTTCTGGGTATCAGAACAGGTTCTGCACTGCTGGTCTAGTGACACCAGTTTTTCTCTGACCAGAGGTGACTTGGACAAATGTGGCAGTGAGACTTGCCCATAAAGGTGCACTCATGACACTTCTGGGGGCTTTGGCACCTCTGTGGCAGCAGACAACAGCTGATGTCTCACATGGAAGAAAAACCAAATCATAATTTATCATTACTGTACAAGACTGTGTGGTGGTTCTGTATCTGGTTTGCAAGCTACCTAAATTTTATATCCCAAAGAAATTGATTAGCAAGCTTTTCTCAAAAGAAATTACCCAAGAAGTGTAGAAAATCAAGGAAACAACAGTAGCTGATTTTAATTTTTATTCAGGACCTTTCTAAGTCAATTAACATGTCTCTTGTTTTAATATATGCCCTCATTTCTTTTTTTCCCTTAGAATTTTGCGTGACATCAAACGTAAAATCTCAGACAGTGCCTTCCTGTGACAAACACCATTTTGGATACTGGTACAGCATGGGCCATCCTGCAGTGCTTTGTGTAAGTTTTTTTATTTTTAAGCATGTATTTAGGCAAAGGGCTAAACTTGTGAAGTTGGAGAAGTCTTTCTCTGTTTATGGATCAGAACTGACTTACGCTTTCTGACCTTGTAGCAAAGAATTTGCTTTTAGGAATCATAATGTTCTGTTTGAGAAAAGCTTTTAATTTCAATGGGAATTGGTAGTACTTAACTTGATTCTATTGTAAAGCCAAGCCTTTTTGCTGTGGGATAAGATCATCAGCTATACAAGCAGTGAACTTCATAGCTCGTTGCACAGTGACAGATTTCTCTTGAGAGCCGTGGCTCCAGTGCATGCATCTGCACCTCTGCTTACCTGGGTGTTCACTCTGTGGGGTGAGAGCTCCTGACAGCTCATGAAGGTCTTTAAGCATTGAAGGTCCAAAGCACTTGTGCTGCCACTGGCAGGGTTTTACTATTGTCCTGTTAGTTTAACCCCCATAATCCACAGCATTGTCCAAGTGTGTGTGTGTATATATATATTTTTTATAGCACAGTGCTTATCTGGGGAAAAGGAGAAGGGAAAAAAGGAGACCTGCACATACTGACATATCCTGAATAGATGCAGCATTTGATAGCCATCTTTCTACCAATTATAGAGGAAATCCTATTTTCTTGATAAATTGTGCCATCATTTAAAGAGGTTTGAATAATTCATTAATTTTTAGTGATAATAGGGCAAATAAAGAATGAAATAACCATGCACAGATGAAAGAACAGTGGAATAAAATGTGGGACAGCAAGATAAGACTGGTTTCTATGTATAAAAAAATCCCCTTTTGATAAAGAAGAACTAATTTAAGCTTTTTTATTTCTCTCAATTTACCTCCAGACTGATGATAAAGGCGTCTTTGCAACCGATCTATCGCAAGAATACGAGCTGGTTGCAAAAACATTTAACCTGACTCGGTCACAGATGTGGGATCTGTCCTATGAATCAATCAACTATATTTTTGCTTCAAATTCAGTAAAATCCAAGCTAAGGGAACAATGGTGTAAGCTGAAGCCAGCTCTGTTTGATTAATTAAACTGTTGTTCTAAATAGCTCAGGTGTATTAGCTGAGTTAATAAGCTGTTTTTTACTGAAGTCCTGGGCTTTTTTCAGACCTCAGGGTTTTAAACCCAGCCACAAACTGCCTGTGTCAAATGAAGGCAACTGGAATGCATCCCTTGTTACTGGGGACAGAATTAAATGTTGTTTTGGTAGTTGGGAAGGGCTCTCAACCAGTGGCTAAAATGCCAAATGTTGCCGTCTTGTTTCTCTTGAGCTGATATGACATTTAAAAAATACTTAGTTGAAGTTTGTCATCACTATATAAACATTTGAGAGCTGGAACAAAATGAAGGCAGAGCAGTTGGTGTTTAAAACATCTCTGTTGGCAGCATTCCGCCAAGCAGTTTGAATGTGTGGTGTGTGTTTTTGGGGTTTGTATTGTTTTTAGATTTTGAGCTGTTGATTGAATGTGAAGACAGAAACAAACTCAGGGAGAAGGAAATATTTATCCCAAGGAATTAATATTGTATCTGTTTTTATTGCTGTACATGTATGACTGAAACTGCTGTGGGTTGAGTAGCACATGGGGGTCTCTGCTGGTGCCCTGGGCACTGGTGGTGTGCAGGCACTTAAGAACCTTGAACACCTCCAGTAACTGAGCTACTTGGCAAAGCGGTCTCATTCTTAAAATGCTTTTTAGAGTTGCTGTTTGTTGTGTAAAAAAAGCAATAAAAATCGCCTCAAGCTCCATGTTTTTGAAACCACCACTTGAAGGTGTGCATGTGTGTGTTTGAGCTCTGCAGAAGAGAAGCAGGGCTCTGTGGGGTGAGGTCCTGGGGCAGCCTCTCCCTGCTGCTGTGGCAGCCCCGGCTCTCCTTGCCCTTGCAGGGCTCCCTCTGCCTGTGTGCTGGTGCTGAGAGCTCACCAGCTCTCTGAGTGTGCACATGCTGCAGTTTGTGTCATGGGAGTGGGGAGGTCACCTGGAGGATCCCATCTGAGTGCACTAAAAGAACCAGGAATGTACAAGGGTGGCTGAAGAGCAGCCCACAGAACTGGCATTTCTGTATACAGGAGTCTAACCGTGTGTTACTGCAGTTATTTACACAGGAGAAAGGTTACACTCAGGACAGGATGTGCACTTCTGGAATGAAGAATCACCATCTGATGAGACCTTTGTTGTGCACAGTTCCCAAGATGACCATTGCAACTTGAAACATTCTTACTATCCCTGGGCTAGCTTTCCAGAGTTTCACTTTTATAGGTAAACTGCAGTTTCCTTCTTTGACTTCATGTAGCATTATAGTTAATTTTAATTTAAGCACTCCTTGCTGAGCCTGCTTGTCAAATTCTCGGTTAGCAGTGACATAACCACTGTTTAGTTTATAATATTGTATAGAAATGACTGTGAGACACAGAGTGAAGCATCACCACAGAATTAACCATCAGTAATGGGGCAGAGAAGATTTTTTTTTTCTCTGAATGCAATGGAAATTTTGAGTAACTGCTACCAGAATTTCATGTGGTATAAGATGAAATTTAAGTTTTCTATTTATGTGCAGCTCAACTTATTTTTAAAGTAAACAAAATAGATCTAGAGTTAATATTTTTATTTCCATCTGATTATACAACAGAACACTTCCAGAGCAGTCTCCAGTGCTCAGTCTTTAGTCATAAAAATGCACACTGGTCCTTTTGAACAATACTGCTTTGGTGATGTGTGTGAGAACAACTGCTCACTGTGGCATTCACTGGTTTCTCAGTTTCTTCTGAGGCAAACACAGGAAGTCTTCCAAACCTCAGTTCCTTATGATGAGACTGGTAACATTCCACAGCTTTTCATAATACAACCTGTAAGTACACACTGCTCCTCAGGATCCCAGCCTGGCAAATGATGTACTTACATCAATGATTTATATGCCTGCTTGAGTATTTAGGTGTTTCAAAATAATACATTAAGAAGAATGGATGCAGGTAAGGGCCCTGCATTAATTAGCTAAGTGATTCAGCTGATTAAAAGGCTGGCATGTCCCTCCTGCGAGGCCTAGAGAGCGGGCACTGGTTAGATTGGAGTGGAGAGGGCTCTGGGGGAGGATCTCATCAAGGTTTATAAATACCTGATGAGAAGAAGTAAAGAAGATGGAGCCAGGCACTTCTCAGCATTACCCAGTCACGGGAAAAGGGGCACAGACTGGTTCTGTGTGGGTGGTTGAACATGGGAACACATCACCCAGACAGGCTGGGGAGTCTGGCCTTGCAGACACTCAAACCTATCAGTGACTTGTAGCTTCAGCAAAGGAGGTGGACTGGGCAATCTCCAGAGATGCCTTCCAGCCTCATCTGTTCTGTGAAGAAAATATACAAATATACAAATGATAAAGTCTCTATATAAATACAAAAGCTTTTAAAATTAAATACTGACTTAACTGAGTCACTCAAGCGACAGTTTTTCACCAGGCTTGGTCAGCAGCAGCTGGCTGATTTGTGAAACTGTTTTTAAAGAACAGTCTATTCCCCTTTCATCGCCTTCCTTCTTTCACAGCCGTTGTGGAATCCTTTGGTGCCATCAGGACCTTTAGGCAGCCGCAGCACCCCTACAGGGAGACCATCTGCGTTCTGTATTTTCCCAACCAACATGGGACTGCTGACAGGACTCTTCTCTTGTGTCAGAGTTTGGGCTTTTCTTCTCTGCACCCAGGGGCTCCCAGAGGGAGTGATGCTGCTATCTGAGGAATAATCAGTGTATTTCCTTGGAATTTCAGGGCTAGTGCTTGGGTTAAGCTTGCTGTCTTCAGCCAGCGGAGATTTTTTGGTTACTTTTCTTAGTGAAGATGGGCTGTTCCAAGGACTTGATCTGGGTGACATATTAGGACTCAAATGGTTGTTTGGGTGGATGACGGGGCTCAAATTGCTGCCAGTATTTGCTGTGGTACGTTTGCGTCCCGACAGCGGTGATGTAGGATTGCTCTCGGGGTCAGAGGAGCTGTTTGCTGAAGATTCATCACCAGCAAACTGAAGTTCCTCAACTCTCTTGTTAAGGGATCGAGACTTCTTAAGGCTCTTGCTGGTGTCTTCATCACGGTTCTTGTCTTTGGGAACTTTTTTCTTTGGTGGTTTCATGCCTATTAGGACAACCTTCATGCTGATCTCTTTGTTTTGAGCACACATGAAATCATGGGCACGCACGGCGGCTTCTACTTCTTCAAATTCTACAATTGCACATTCCTGGGTTCCCAGCTGGGTGTACCGACTGCTGACCCGCCTGATATCAGGTGGGAGATCCCTGCCAGGCTTGAGAATACGGACTGATGAAATTACACCAAAGGTTACAAAGGCTTTGAGGAGGTGCTCCATTATCCTTTCTTGCATGCATCCATTTTCCTCTTTGTTAAGGGCCTGCAGCTCAGAAATCGTGTGGATATCATACACCAGTAGCATCCTGGTAGGGACATTTTCACTTGGGAACACTGGAACTGGAGTATTTCTTCGAACCTTTTTGTTATCATCGTTGAGCTCCAGAGTGCTGGAGTACTTCAGTGCGTAGGCTGTGGTTCTCCAGTCACGGGTGAGGTGTTTTACCTTCGGGACAGACACAGGTGAAGCACCACAACTGAGCAAACCCCATCAAAATAATCACTGAATTTTAAGACAGATGCAGGTTTCAGTCTACAAACAGAACCCTGGATTTAAGTTTCATGTAGCAGACTTAGTGAGAAAGTAAACAGTTTTCATGCTGTAATGGGCATCCGTGAGCTCCTCTAAAGCTCATGTCCTGTTGAATCGAATGAGAACAGGAACTGGCACCAAAGCTCAAACTGGAAATCATTACTACATCTGAAAGCCTGCTCAAGTAGTGCTTGGTCATTCCACATCTAGGCCTGAACCATGATCAAAATGCATGTTCTAGGGAGGCTACATTTGCCAAACAAGAAGTTTTGTTAAGTTTAGGTCTTCATTTTATTAAACTGATCTTTCCTCCCTCAAAAATCTCAGTCTAAAAACCATCCCAGTCTTTTCCATTTTCATTAAATGTTCATAAAGAGTTTATCTGTTACCAATATAATCTGTTTGAAGTGGTCTGAAGAAATTGAGAGTGCCTTAACTTCTAGATAGAATAACTCTGCAAAATGATGAGATTTAGAATCTTGACGAAGTGTTTCTGGTGTAATTCTAGAAATCGGTTACATACAGATGTACACTGGTCTTTCAAATGTAAGGAGAAAACAAAAGAAAAAAGAAGACAACTCACTTCAAGTTTGAGGGACTTTTGTTACCAGATACTTTATACTACTCTTCATTTTTGATTCTCTGTCCAAAAGTCAGATTCACTGTTGCTCCTCAGAGACAGGAATGTAACTTTACCAGGACTACCCAGCTGTTCATGAGTAGTTACTGTGGAAATTGATTTCATCTAATGCCCTCCTGTCTCCAAGAATGATAATTTAAAAGCATACAGGCTTTTAAGTCAATGATTTTGCTAGCCAGTCATCAATGAGTTCAGTAGTTAAAATTCTGGATAAGTACAAACCTAACCATCATAGCAAAACCAGGCAGATAAAGAGAAAGACTATAAAGTTGCCTGTGTAAAATGTTTCTTTAATCTCTTCTATTGTTTTTAGATTCATCAGGCTTGCATGAGACCCTTCAAGTCTTAAGAAGTTAGCTTACCTTCTTAAATGAAGTGAGGAGTTTAACACTGACATAGCCCATCTTATTTCTTCTCACATGCTTCAGAAGGAAGGCGTCTTTCTCAAGGTTCTCATCTGAGAAGTAATACTCAATCTGTGCTATTAACTTCTGGATCAGGTCATTTTCTGGTGGTTTCCAGTTCTGGTCAGAGTCATCATCATTTTCCCCACCACTGGAAAACAGTTAAATCATTTTATCAACAGATCTTCATCTTCTATTAGTGGATTCAAATAGCCTTTCAGAATGAAAAGGCATAACCATTAGGCTGGTTCCAACTGACTTTAGATGTGGGCACTGGGCAGGTATCACCCACCCAGCTGAGCCAGCTCAGAGGATGAGGCTTTCCAGTCAGCAAAGGGAGCCAAGTCCTTGAGCTCATTCCAAGAGCTGATCTCAGTGCAGAACAATGAGACATCTACACTAATGGCTTGAAAGCACTGCCAACTCAAATCCTCCACCAAAACATGAAATGAAGGTCCACTGGCACTTGATACTATACAAAGTTCCTCTAGTGACAGTGTTATATTTTTCAGTATGAAGCTATTAAACATCGGCCTGACCTTTATGTGCTTCGTGAATAGTGTCACATACTAGAGAATGAATATTCTGTCTTGATGCAGTCATGGTTTCTTAAGCCTCTTCATTGCATGAATGCAGGAGCTGATATCTAGGGAGTAAGAAGGACTGACAGGACTGTTGCACATTTTACAGGTCACTGCCAGAGTGAGAGTAACATAACCAGCAGTCTACCACAGGAGCTAAACTTGCCAGCTCAGAAATAGGTTTATATGCACACATGCAGGTTCCTAAGAAGTCATTCTCATTTCTTCTCTTTGCCTCCCATCATATTGTCTGGGTACTTGGGCACCATGGCGCACTGTTGAGCATCCCAATCCTCAAAAAATACTGCAGCCGTGGATTCAAGGTAATCTTGCCATGTGCAGTTACAGCAACATATTTGTTGCTGAAACAGAAATGTCCATTTACAGGTGACTATAATGGACAAGTCCATCTTAATTAGAGTCATTTTTTCAAGCTGTTAGTGGTCTAGTTTTGTTGTGGGATCATCATGAAAGTTTCTATTAAAAACATAAAATCATCCACTAAGTACCCCATAAATCATGTATTAGTTTGGTCTCCCAGCTAAGTTAGCAAAATAGAAGGAACCATGCATTTGTCCAAAATTGTCTCAAGTGGTTTTTGCAGGCTCTGAAATCCTTAGGAAAAGGAGCGGGCATCCCACTGGAGTGCTGTGAGGGATGAGTGCAGGAGGGATGCAGCCTGCTCTGGACAGTTCTGTGCTGCTCTCTCCAGAGAGTGTCTGGGGCAGTGGGCTCTGCACAGAACTGTGCCTGCTGCTGGGACCAGGTAACAGCACCTCTCTGGGACCTGGCTTTTTGAAGCTTGCAGTACCCTTAGCTATTTTATGGTTCTGATGATAGGGTAACACATCAGATATATGGGGATACTCACTTGCACAACCCTAGAAGTCTCCCTGTTAAAAATCTCCCTAGCCTTTAATAGGGTGTGGTTCAAAGGAATGACAAGAGTGAGAGAGCAAGACAAAGAATTTATGTTATTTGGCAAAGGCAGAAGTGGAAGATAATAGATGGAGTTATGAGTATGATGGTAAAAAATATCTAATGCCCAGCTGTGGCTGCTGGTTTCAGAAGGAAGCCAAAACCAATGGTATTCTTAATTCATGATAATCCCTTCCCACTATTTCATTTACTACCAATTCAGAATTAGTCTGGGTACAAGAAGCTTGGAACATTTCATCCTTTTTACAAATCCACACTCTGCTAGGAAAAGCTTGCCTTTAGTTCAGGATGGGGCTTATATTTGTTTTAGGGGTTTATTAGCACAGATCTTTGCAGGTGTTTATTTAGAGACAAAAAGGGGGTATTGTGCTTTGGAAAACAATAAAAAGGAATTGCATGTTTGCAAATGAGATTGCAGAGATTGGCACCATCCTTACCTACAGCATTAACATACTGAATCAGGGTGAAACAGGCCTCATTTCACCTCTCAAATATTGGTCACAGTTTGACCTATACTCTGTTTCTGTGTGTGGCAGACAAGTCAGCTTTTACAAAATCTTATGGGCTCTTACAATAGCCCTCACTAAATCCTATGGAAATAGCACCTACCTACAATAAATGCAGAAATTTGTAACTAGCTCCATATTAATTTGTGATAATGATCAACTGTTAGCACCTCTAGGGTATCAACTGTATTACAAAAATAGTTGACAAATAATTCAGTCAACTTTGACAAATAACCAAACCCTAGTAGTTATTCACAGCTTTATTTTTTTTATTCAGAGCTTTGTGATTATATGCTTGTAAACAGAATGAAAAGCAATCTTTTACCATGGTGACTCATCTGGCCATTAGTCACACAAGAAACTAAACATATCTACAGAGAGAGCAGATTTGGAATTTTAAATATCAAGACTCACAAATAATATATTAAATTGTTTGGATAGTGTCTAACCTTCTGAAGATTTTAGCTGAGTTTCCAAATGAATAAAGTATTGTATTAATAAGCACTATGTGGCAATCTAATTTACAAGTGGAAGAGTACAATCACTCAAGGGCAGCCCACGTTTGTCAACAAAAACATGAATACAGTACTGGGTGCCTACTGATGGCAAGCTGTCTGCAAGCTTCAGCTGGAGAGTGAGATGGCTCATTCCCAGCAGTTTTAGACCATGCCTAGTAATTTTCCAAATGTTTGTAAATAATTTCCTAAGGGATGCTGCATTCCCCAGATGGAAATCCTTAGGTAAGGTTATATGTAAATAGCAGAAGTATGTGTAAACTCCATTCACCTACTTTTGATGTGGAGTCTTTACAGTTCTCTCCATGGCAACACCTCTGGCCTTTCTTGGATCAGGAAGAGGCCATTTACAAAAAGGCAACCTCCACAAGAACTGAATATACATCAGCACATTTCTGAAGACAGCACCTACCGCAGAGGATTAAATAAGTGACATTTAAGAGTAGCTATTGTCTCTCAAAGCTTGAAAAAATAACCTTTTTTTTCCTAGTCTAGGCCAGGGCTAGAAGCTCTTCACAGAGAATACTATCGGAGATAAATGTAAATAATATCCCGATTTTAAGAAATCAGAAATTGGAATGCAATACTGTAGGCTGCTGTACATATTTATAAAAATACGAGTCACGTATGATTGTGGGATAACTAAGCTGGCTCAGTTTAAAAACCTTAACTGTGCTAGCTATGTTCAACTCCTATTCCTGTAGTCCACAGTTGACAATTTTGGCAGCTACAGAAAATTTCTCACTCCCCTATTACCCCTCTGTAATTTAAAATAATACATTACAGTTCATTCTGAGTCAATGCTGGGTATGAAGTTAGAAAATCAATTAGAAACAATAAACGTTCAAACAGAATAGTGCATTCCTTGCTACTGTAGCAAAATCTTTATGTGACAATTCATGACTCCATCTGCAGCTTTAGTACAAACCACAAGATAAACTACAGCTAGTAGAGCTTTGTCTCTCTGCAGTTTGCTGGCACAAAAATTCTGCATGTTCCTTTTACAAGTAAGAGATTCTGGTAAGCATCAAAACTATTTCAGGCCACCAAGCCAAAACATCAAACCTCAAAACAAGACTCCAAAACACAGCTCCAAGTAACCTCCGAAGTCTTTCTGTAAAACGCAGTGAATTGGCAATGTCGCGGGCATCGCAGCCCGGCGCTGGTCGCTGTGGGGGAGCCCCGGCAATCCCGCCGGGGGCGGCCGGGACGCGGCCCGGGCGGGGCCATCGGTGCGGCTCGCTCCCTGCTGCCGCGGGCTGTCCGTGCTGGAGGGCTTCCAGCGTCTCCCACCCGCCCCCGGCGTTGCATCAGCCGGGCCCGCTCCGTTCCGGGGGTGCCCGCGGCGGCCCCGCCGCTCGCCCCGCCCGCACCGCGGCCGGACCCCTGCCCGGGGGCTCACCTGGAGCGCCCGCACCGCCCCGAGTCCTCCTCGCTGCAGCTGGGGCACGGCGCCCCGCCGCCCCCTTCCTCCTCTTCCTCCTCCTCCTCCTCCTCGGCGGCCGCCTGGACGGCCACTCGGATCTGCACGGGGCCGCTCCCCGCCGGCAGCTCCGGCCCCGCGGGCGCTGCCCCGGGCTCGGCCGGCTGCGGCTGGGCCATGGCGCTCCCCGGCCGGGCTCAGCCCGCCGCGACAGCAGCGATGCCCCGGGTTGCGACAGCCGCCCGGCCGCCTCCCCGGCTGTCCCCCCGTGTCCCCTCCCGCCGGGGCGGCGCTCCCATCTCCACTCCCCCGGCGCGCCCGCACGGCAGCGGGAGGGTCCGACCCTCCTCCAGCCATGCCGCCCCCGGGCCCGCCGGGCAGCGGGGGAGTCCTTGTCCTTGACGGCTGAACGGGGACTGCTTTTGTTCCATCACACAACAACGGGCTCCTCGCCGGAAAGCAGCGTCTCGGCTTCTCCTGGTACAGCCCTGGCGCTCCGCCGCTGCTGCCTGACCAGAGCGCTGCGTTTATGAGAGTCACAAAGGTTTCGCTGGGGTAAGTGTGGCTTAAATGCCGAAAGTGACATTTGGGAATAAGATACACGAGTGAGCAAGGACATGGCTGGATACGTGTTGGTTATGCAGAGGAGTCTTCTCTATAGTCCTGCATGGCACTTAGAGAGAATAAAAACATTCCCCCTTAAGAACTAATTAAAATAGAGTCTCTTCTGAGACACTTAGGCCATGATTATTTTGTTCTTAAGACTATTGCACTATATTTCAGTGGACTGTTTCAGCTACTAAACTGAAAATAACATTCATGTGCCAAATATTAGAATCAAAAACTTTTCAATTTATCACGTAAATACTCATTCTTCACTTAAGGAAGATCTTTTTTTCAATACTGTCTCTACCCAAACTGTCTTTAAGTCTCTACCCAAACTGTCTTTAAGTCACAACTTCATTTGTGGCATCCATTGCTTCAATATTTTCTTCTTAAAAATTTGGATGGACAAAAAGTGAGACTGCACTCAGGGCCAGTTCTTCTCATCACTGTGGCAAACAGTCCTCATGAGTCAGGTTTGCTGGCATGGACACATTTGGAGACCGCCCTGCCTCAGGCTGCGGCTGGTTTTTAAATGTGCCTTAAGCAATAAAATATTTTGTTTATGAAATATGCTTACAAGCATCGCTAGCCAGATCTCTAGTTCTCTGCTAATGGAACATTCTGTAATATGTCTTGGGTAAGGCATCACTTGGCTATTTATTTCAGTGGATGCAGAGGTACAAACACAAATTACACATTCTAGGCAAGAATATAGACAGGGACTGTGGGTCAGATTTTGTACGAGTTCATGGAAGCTGTTTGCCTCCCTGGGCATGAACAAGGTCAGGAGTATGAACAAAGAACTATTTTGTGCTACAGCTAACCCAAATGATGATTGAGAGAGCCCTTTCAGTTTATCTGATGTATCTTTTTGTCAAGGTTAAGGGAACTTGATTTTATAGCAAAGCACACTAGATGTGTTTATTTGTTCTCCCAGTGGTCGCAGCATAGAACTGGCCTTTGGCCAGATGAAGACTGATGTAATTACAAACACTGTGTTGATTAGATCTCCATTGAAATTACCAGACTAATGGTTTTTTTGGTTCGTTTGGTTGGTTTTATTTTCCTTTTAATATAACAGTGCTCTATAATGCTTAACTTCCAGTAGAGATAAAGCAGTATTTGTAACCATAGCAAAACTTAAAACTAAATGTATTAACGTAGACAAGTCCCTTGGAGGGAAACCCATGGCTCGATGGTACCCAGTAAACATTGTAAACCTCAACTGCATGACCACAATCTGCACAGATTTCTTATGGTGCATTTATTGTTGGTACAGCATTGTCTACATAACATAAAAAACCAAACAACCCAAGCAAAAAGAACAACCCCTCACATATTTTGCATTTCTCACAAAATATGCTGTAATTACTCTTCTGTTAACCTTTCAGCAGATAGAAACTAAAATGACAATACAAGAAGCTAAACCTAGAATATTTATTTGTTTGTGTGGCCATTGGAATAGGTTGCCCAGGGAGGGGTTTAAGAGCATCTGGATCTGCACTGGATCATGTGGTTATGGTTTAGGAACAGTTGCAGGGCTGGCATTTGGACTTGATGGTTTTAAACGTCTCTTCCAACCTTGATGAGTCCATGATTCTGACTGGGGAAGCCGCCGTGAGGCAATTCACAGGCCTTCCACCCATCTTGACAGCCACACCGTTGCTTCTTTAACCACTAATTTCTTGAGGTGTGTATCTAAAAGCATCCACTATGCATCAGGGGAGCTCCTGGGTTCCCTGCTGAGGGATCAGCACCAGGAGCTCGCACAGGTTGAGTGTCACCTCAGTGACGGTCACATTTTGTGACCAGCCTGTGCCCACAGAAAGCATCCAGCTTCTCGCCCTGTCATGGGTTTTCACACGCAGCCTCTTGCTTGTAGAATTGAGAAAAATACAATATAATAGCGGCTTTTTACTATGGGGCAGCGGGGTGGGAGCGACCAGGCACAGCAGAACAACCACAGAGCGCTTCGCCCGTCCATCGGTCCCCGCGCGGTTTCCCGCCCCGCGCGGTTTCCCGCCCCGCGCGGTTTCCCGCCCCGCGCGGTTTCCCGCCCCGCGCGGTTTCCCGCCCCGCGCGGTTTCCCGCCCCGCGCGGTTTCCCGCCCCGCGCGGTTTCCCGCCCCGCGCGGTTTCCCGCCCCGCGCGGTTTCCCGCCCCGCGCGGTTTCCCGCCCCGCGCGGTTTCCCGCCCCGCGCGGTTTCCCGCCGCCCGGCACCGCCCCACACGCCGGGCGGGGCGGAAGCCGCGGTCGCCGCGGTAACGGCGGAGCCATTTCCGACAGGGCGGCGGCGGCGCGGGGCCGTGCGGGGCCGCGGGGTTCTGTGGGGCCGCGGAGCCCCGAGGGACCGCTCGAGGCTGCGGGGCTCTGAGCGGCCGCCTGGGGCCGAGGGGCTGCGCGGGGCGGAGGAGCCGCGGGGAGCCGCCCGGAGCCGCGGGGAGCCGCCCGGAGCCGCGGGGAGCTGAGGGGCTGCGCGGGGCCGTGCGGGGCCGTGCGGGGCCGAGGGGCGGCGGGCCATGGTGCCCAGCAAAGGGCGGCCCGGCCGGGGCCCGCGGGCCGCGCCCGCAGCGGTAGGTGCTGCCGGGGCTGCGGCTGCCGGGCGGTGGCGGCTCCCCCGACATCGTTTGTGCTGTGCTGGGAGGTGCTGGGAGGTGCTGGGAGGTGCTGGGAGGTGCTGGGAGGTGCTGGGATGAGCCCTTCGGTTCAGTGCTCCTGTCAGTCGCTTCGGGTTTGCCACATAGGTGTCAAGGACCAGCATGTTGTGCCTTTTTAAAATACAAGGCATATTTAAACGTGAACACTCGTTTTATTCATACTGAGTTGTATCCCCTCGGAAGTCACCCTTTCAGTATATTTTTTATGTTAAAACCAGTATGATTTTTGTAAACTAAAAATTTGGTGTTACTTAGAGCTGTGATGTCTACTTCATAATATTTTGCAAAATAGTACCTTTCTTGGCAGATTTTACTGTTGAAAATAGTGTTATTGTTTAAAGAGCAATTGTATTTATATGCAATAAGCAATTGATATTGATAAGCAACAATTGTTTGATATTTCTGAGAAATCTAGCGTTTAATTTCATTTTCTTCCAATCTGCAGGTTAATAATTGTGGTCTCCAGCTGGTCATCCAGACCTCGTCAGTACCAGAAAAAACCAAACCAGTAATTATTACCTTTTCTTGGATACTTATATTAACTAATGTAGTTGTATGATACAAATTTGACTGCTTTCAGATAGGAAAGATCTTTGCAATAGTCATCTGTTGACTTATAGTATCTCAATATCTAATGTACCTGACAGTGTTTTGTTAATTTATTTCATCCTATTAAAATCATATACAATAAAAACATGGGGTTGTACTATAGCGTGCCATAAGCTTAATATATATAGATATAGATATGTGTGTGTGATTTCTTGATCTTCTATCTGTATCTCTCTCCTGTAATTGCAGCATCCCTCACAGGGTGGGGTTTGTTTTTTATTTATTCAGTCAACTGCATATAAATATACTGGTAACTTCCATATTTTCATTTTGGTTTCCAACAGTGAAGCTTTTTAGTTGTGATGTCTCAAAAGAATGAATACACCTTTCACCAGAGAAATTATTTCAGCTCTTTTTTTTTTTTCCAAAGCATTGTAGAAATTCCTGAGAACTGCTGTTAGTACTAAGGCTGTGTTTGTGTAAAGACATTATTTGCATTTGAAAACTCAAACATTTGTCTATAATATTGTGTTACAGTTTGAATTCAGGATAAATAAAGAGCAGTCATCTTTTCACAATAGACTTCTGCAGCATGATCTGGAAAAAAACTACTCAGGAAGACAAGGTAATATTCAATAGGGTTTGGTTTGTTTGTCTTTTGTATCTGTTTTATTATTTGAAAAGTAAAGAAAGATGGTATCATGATTAGAAAATGTAAGAGTCACAGTGTTTCCTACTTGGCTACAGTAATTCAGTGTAATTACTGTTGCATGATGTCCTGAACCCACTATGCTGCTGCCTGGCTTTTTTCCCCCTTTTCCTTTTTTTTCCCCCTCATGGAAGAGCATTTTTTCTTCTACCTACAAAGCCACAACCTATGAAGTGCCCTACTGTTCCCTCAGTAGCCATGCAACTGTCTAAAGTAACATTTTACTGGATGTTTAGCATCTTAATATATTGAGACAAAATTAATTTCTAATTTAGAACTGTGATATTAAGAGATAATTTTTCTGTTGTGCTCGAGTGCTCTTGGCTTTGCAAAGCAAGATATTGGTGAAATCACTGCTGACTGTGGTGAGGACTGGAAGAAACTTGAAACATTTCTTGCCAGTGTTGCTGCTGCTTGCCTGTGATTGGCATGAACAGAAGATCACTTTAGTTATCGTGGCAACTCTTTATTCATTCTGGTAGGAAATGAAGGCCAGTAGCAATTCAGAATGGGCTGACTTTTAGGGATACTCTACAACTTATGGAGTGAATGTAAGTTTGGTTTTTGTTCTCTGCACAGGAGACCAAAGAGTAATAAGTCCTTTGGGGCTTAATAAGCAGCTCTATCTCCCAGTTCCATCCAGTCTGACAGAATTTCCTGGTTTGGCATTGAAGCAGAGTACAGGTTCTTTATCTGGACTTGGGGAGGCTTTTATTTACACCCCTACAAAATCCAGAGCCTGACAATAATGATCTATTTTGACCAATATTTTTCAGTGGATCATTTTCCAAAAGCTCACAGAACACATTTGTTGATAAATTTTGCGGGTATTTTTAGATGTCTTCCCTTTTTTCCTCTTATATTAATGAAATACATAAGGATGAGTAACTTTATAAATATATTTTCAAAGGCTGCCTGTTTCTTGATAATGGAGTGAAATATTAATGATCACTAGGTATTGTGTGCACTTACCTTTGAGAGACTTTGCATTTATTTGTAGTTCAGTGGGAGTGTTTCAATATTTTGGTGCTCTATTTTCTAGTTCTATCAACATCTATTTGATCTGTGTCTTTAAATTTATCTGAAGTTGGATAATGTCTTCTTTAAGTTCAGATACTGAAACGGTGAAACAATTTTACAGTCTTATGTTAAAATATCATTGGGTAATTCTAATCAAAATAAAGGCATTTACAAAATATCTGCTTACAACAAATTGTTGAAAAAAACCTCAAAGTAAAGAAATGAATGTACTTTGGAAAGAGGATGTAGAGGGATATAGTCATAAATAATATCAGGAAAGGGACTTGATAAATCATAGTCCTGAATGGAGGCAAAAGGCACTTTCATGCTTTACTTTTTATAAGAAAGCAAATTTTGCTTTTATCACCTGTAGTTCATGACATGCATCTACAGAGAAGTATATTCATATTCATATATTCTCTGTGTGATTTTCGCATAGATAACACGAACTTTGGGAGCAGTTCATCAATAACATTTCCTGTATTGCAACGTACTGCTGAAGAGAAAATTCTGAACTCTGACAGACTTACCCTGGAAAGGTGAGAGGGTGACAGAGCACACTCAGGGCCCTGCCCCAGAGTGACCACAGTGACCAGTGCCCCACTAATGGCTGCACTCAGTGCTGGCCTTGGGTGGTTGGGTTTTGTGTGTGTGTGTGTTTCTGAGAGAAGAACTGTGTCCCATGGAGAAATTCTCTGTGAGTGTCCTTGTGATGAGTTATCCATCCAGCAGTCATCCAAGGCAGGCAGATTTCTGATCTGAACAGGCTGTTCATGTGATAGCTGAAGAAAAACTTAACAGATTGGGAAGCTGCATCTGTTGGAGTTTTATTGTGGTCACAACACAAAACTTCCATGTAGTTTCCATGTAACAAGCAAATCTCTGAGAGGAGAGATGTTCAGAAAGTTTTAGAAGTGTTTCTGCCATGTTTTCAGGCTAATTTTTTAATAGGTAGGAGTTTCTGCTTTATGTACAGAATTTAATTAGCAAACCTAATTAGTGCTACCTCAATCAAGATAATACACTTTTCTCTGTGCAGAGTGAGTGAGCAGAAGGTGGGTTACTGATTTGTTACTTACTTGTGTGTTCTGTTTTTTCTTTTTTCTTCCAGGCAAAAACTGACAGTGTGCCCAATTATTGATGGGGAAGATCACCTTCGTCTTTTGAATTTCCAGCATAACTTTATAACTCGAATCCAAAATATTTCTAATCTTCATCATCTTGTTTTCTTAGATTTATATGATAATCAGATTGAAGAGATAAGTGGGGTTTCAACTCTGAGATCCCTGAGAGTCCTTCTGTTGGGAAAGAACAGGTAAAAATAATGAAACCTAATTAAGGCACTCTACCTCCTATGGTGTAACAATTGTGATTTCCCATTGTTTCTGTTCAGTTTTCAGTTTGTGATGTTGCTGTCATACCAGTGGGACCAGCCCTAAGATTAGCTAAGTGTCAGGGATCCCACTGAGCAAGCACACAGATTTTGTGTGTCGTGTTATTCAAAACTTCCTTTCTTGGTAAATTTAAGCATCATTTCCAAAGTACTTCACATCTAATCTTTTAATCTGAACAGTTATTAATTATGTGTTTCTAGATTTGTGTGGCATGTTGTGGAATGTCTTTTCAGATCAAATGTAGTATTCATTAATTATTTATAACCTATTCAAAATATTTCTACCTGATGTATTTAGCTGGGGAAAAATACCAGATAATGACTCATGGATTTTAATGCTTATTTATTGCTTCTAGTCCTGTAGCCTTTAATTGTAATAATTTAATACATGTATCTGTGGAATTGCTCACACATCTAAAGGTTGTGCTCTGTCTTTTTAAATTTTCCTCATTTCCATATATTCAGTAAAGTGAGAACTGGTGAGCAGATTTCAGCTATGTGCAGGTTATAAAGAATGTCCCTCCTAGTTCAGCCTGTATTCAAAACTGACAAGTTTCAGTAGTGCAGTATGTTACTAGAGCTAAGAGGTTTTTGTATTCAAAACCTCGCCTGTAGAAATCAAATTTGTTTATAGTAAAATGTGGGTACTACAGTTTTAAAGTGCTTTGAGGAATTATTTCCTCATCATAACCACGCTGAGTGCAGTTTACCTTAGATGTGAGGTGCTGAGGTAGTTAGGACTTTGCCTAACCTGTGAGTGAGTGTTTAGACACCGTTGTTACCAGCTTGTTTTTGGCTTGGTCTGTGTGTATCTTTGATTACTCTTGAAGCAAATGCTTAATACACATGTTTAATGTCATCAGCCAGTAGATGATGCTGTTGGGTGTATAATAGCCTAGGTCTGGAGTCTGACAAAATAGGACAGGACAGAGAAGTTTTAAGACAATGCAGTTGTTGACTTTGGTTTCTAGTGAAGCAAGTATTCCATCCTTTTCTTCTTTCTAGAAGAGCCACATAAATTCTGCTGCGATTGAATTATTGACAGTGAGAAAGGAAGGTGATAGCCTTAAAATCATATTCATTTATCTATCAATTTTCTTTTCATGGTTCAAAATTTTGTTATTTTTCTACTACTTTTGTTGGTCAGGAAAAAGAGGCTTAATTTTGTCTTGGCTTGAAAATGAAAGATACTTTAAATCTAATATTGAAAATAATTGTCATAATTGAAATATTGCAGAATAAAGAAGATCTCAAATCTGGAGAACCTAAAAAACCTTGATGTTTTAGATCTTCATGGAAATCAGGTACAGTACAATAACTTGATGGCTTATGTTTGTTGTGTAGACATCATGTATTTGCTGTGTCTTTTACCAAAGTATTTTTTTGTGAGAGGGAACTGGTGGCAAGTTTTGCAGTTCTTGAGGTCATAGAAATCAGTAAGTTAATAAAAGTTGCCGTGATATTTATTTTGAATGTATGTACCAGTCTCTTGTGCTTCAGGAAGGCTACAGTGATTAAAATGCTGAGTTAGCTGAGTGTAATGGCACTCACACCTAGCACAAGTGGTTGCGGTGTGGGTAAAGTAACACAGCCTTAGAAATGCTATAAAATTTTTAGGTATGATTGATGGCTGCTTCTACTGCTGGTGGGCTGACAAAAACTGATTCCCTACATATCTGTAAAAGAGAAGAAAAAGACAAGTTAGCACTGTAGGGACTTGTTGTTCTAAGTGATGCAATAAGTTTGTGGCTGCTTTGAGTCCCATTGGTTAAACAATGTGCACATTGTGCAGTGGCAGGGGCAGTGCAGGAGCAGTGATGGCATTGCCCTTGGAGCCTTGGCCATCTCCAGACAAACTCATTCACTCGTGTCTGCTTGAACAACACAATCCTTTTTGTATTGCTGCTGGAAATTTGTTTTTGATAAAAATACTTGCAGACTAACAATGCAGCTGTGGAATTCAACAGATTTTCCCAGCTCAAATGAAGGAATCACTAATGAAAATGAAGCTCAGCTTGCACAATTCTTACAAGTGATTGGAATGTAGATCTGACTTTTTTTTAATCTTCAAGTATCTGTATAACTCTTTTTATTAGCTGGACCTTTACTAGGAGTTTTGGGCTGGTTGTTGCTGGATCACCTTCATAATGACAGGATTACTTTGATCCAGAGACTGTAACAAATTACCCTGTGTCAAGAACTAACATTAAATCTTGGGGTTCAGTAAGTTATTTTGGAATTCAAAAGGTTTTCACCATAGATGTACATGCGAAGGGCACAAGTGTTTGGAAATGGAGTCAATTATTTCCTTTTTTGTAGGTTTAGTGTATTTTTCATGTAAAGACCAAATAAAAGCTATGAACTTATTGTCCATAAATAAATTATCTTTCTCTTCCTTTCTAGTTCAAAGATAAGGAAGTGTTCCTGTTTAAGTTCTTCTTTTCCCCCTGTCTTTGAGGAATTCAAAATTTAAAACACCAATCTGCCATCCATAGTATTAGTTATTTTTGAAGGATTAATGAAGAAATGAAGGGAAGAAATGCTAAAAAAACCCCCTAACACTAATATAGACACATAGACTTGCATCATTCAGGGACTCTACACATGCATTTTATTCCAGAATGCTTTAAATATGAAATGTCGTTGGAGTAATTTCCTGTGTCCTGTTTAATTCTGTGAATCATTTTTCCTTCCAAAAGTTCAAGACATAAGTAAAATTATGCAGCTTGATTTTTTATGCATGATCTTCTTTTCATTCATCTCAGATTTTTTTTTTAAATGATACAGCTTTCATTTGTGTAATGTAATTATTGATGGGTGATTATTTGATGCATAGCAACCTATTTCTGAATTCTATTTCATACTGAGATATTCAAAGATACAAGCAAATGAGAAAATAGTATTTTTGTTCAGTGTTTACAAGTAGACTTTGACTTGTGTACTACTTTCTTTTTGGTATTATCTAAGTGTTATTTGAAACATCCAAAAAGAAGTGATAACAGCTTGTATTATTTCTTACCTAATAGTCCACATGAAAAGCTGGTGTACCTTCATGTGTGCATGCATAATTGAAACAGGCAATTCAGCAGAGCTTAGCAAAGTGGTAAAGAGTATCTCTATATGTTGCTGATGAAGTCATTATCTTTGCAATAGTAGTGAAATACCAGGATTAATATTCTAGCCTGTAATTCTAGCTGGGCAGACATCAGCAGAGGTCTGTGCTCTTCATACCAACTGTCTGCTCTTGGGGTTGCTTTTAAAAGTCTCTCTGTATAAATATGTTCTTTTAAATCATGATATTTTCTGTTCCTCTTGCTGTAATATTTTTGTATAAAATGCACATAAATGGATAGTTTAATTAGCAGTTGAATCAAAAGTTTAAGCACTTCGAATCAAAGATGTCATTTAATTTTGGCCTTGCTTTTGTCTGCTTTTTAATTGAGGAATTGCTGAAGTATTTCTTACAGCAGCATATTCCAGTCACAGACTTTAAATATACACATAGATGTGTAAGGATATATGGAAATTACCTTCCTAAACTGTTCAATAATGGCCACCTCACTTACCCCTTGTGTTCCAAGAGGTGCCAGGCACTTTCTGCAGGCTGGCATGGCCAGACTTGCACTGGTGGAAGCAGCAGAGGTTCCCTGTGTGAGACACCAGGCTCTGCTTTAGTGCTCTGCCCCTTGGCACTGCTGGGTGCTAAAGGGCCTTACAGAGCTGCAGAGATGCTAATTCTCACTGACAGGGAATGATGTGTTGGGAGCTCTTGGCACTGCCAAAACCTTGTGGCTGCTGAGGTATTTTCCACAGGACATCCTGCTGTCCTCCTTCTGCCACCCGGCGTGGGTTTCACTGAGATGACCATAGGCATGTCCCTTGTGCAGTGGCAGTCCTGCTTCTCCCTGTCAGGCATAAATTCTGCAAAGGTGCTGGAGGACAGATCCCACACAGCCAGGAGAAACAATTATCTGGATAGAGAGCCTTGTGTGGATCACTGGGAAATATTAACAACAGGAAATGAACCCATACTGGATCATCAGAGCAATAATCAACGCCTCTTTAAAATACAGTAGTATTTCTAGAAATAAAAACTCAAATTAAGGATCATTAGCTATTATTGCTCCTTTTATGCTCTTTTTTTTTTTTTTTTTTTTTTGCTTTGTCATTATCACCTGAGTCTTTTAAATAAGGTATTAAGTAGAAAAACAAGCATTTGCCAGCTGCCTATTTACTGCAGTTTGGTCTTTGTTAGGTTGCTCCCTTTTCTAATCCCAGGAGGATAATTGAGTGTCTTTGCAGACAAATTAAGGCTCAGCCGAGCACAATTTCCCCCGTTTTTGGCATACTACAGTACCATCAGTGGTGTCTTGGCTTTATGTCTTTGAGGTTACTGCTACAGAGCAGCACAGCTGAAGTAACCTGATTTGGGATGGGATAGAAGGAAATGTTGACTGAATTTTACTGCAGGATGGCAAGAAAAATGCAGGTGAATATTGTTGTGGATCTCTGAGTATCATGGTTTAGACAAACACAGGCATATGTTGAAGCTGATAGGTCATGTATGCTTTTAGAAAACACGTGTGCCACATATATGTATTAATTTATATGCATATGAAACACAGTGTGCATGTTTATTGTATCTCTGACAGATTGCTAAAATAGAAAACATCGGGCATTTAAGTGAACTGAGAGTGCTAAACCTTGCCAGAAACCTCCTAACTGTTGTAGAAAACCTGAATGGACTGGATTCACTCACAGAGCTCAACCTCCGTCATAACCAAGTCTCTGCTATAGTAAGGAGCAAAACTCTTGTCCTTCTCATTTTTCTTTTTCTTTTCATTTTCTTTGTTTTTGAGAAATACGTAAGTCTAACTTGTTTAAACTATATCAGTGTTTAAGATTTTTGACATCTGTCCTTGTCTTGTGTTGCTTATATTGTTCTGCTGCAATACTTAATTCTACAACATAAAGGTGAAACAAACATGGTCACTTTTGGTATTATTTTCTTTAAATGTTGTCAGGGAGACTGGACTTAGATGACCTTTGGAGGTCCCTTCCAACCCAAAGGATGCTGTGATTCTATGATCACTTGTGGTGTTTCAGATCTTGAAAGCTCATGATGTTCCCTGGGGAGGGGGGAAGAGATGTTGAAAAAGCTTTGTGGTTCTAACATGCAAATTTAAATACTCTTCTTCCATTCACGTTCATGTTCTAGAAACAGATCATCTGGATTTCTGTAGGTTAGTTAAGCCATAAGACCATCTTAAACTTCAATTTTAGAAAGTTGCTGGGGCAAAAGCCCCAGCAGGTATTGATTGTAAGAGCAGAGTTTTCTAATGGAAGCTTTAACCCAGCATTTTAAGTCTTCATATGCTAAAAGTTAAGCTTTTCACTTTGCAATTTGAGTTATAGTTCAGGTATGGCAAATGGATTATTCAAACAAGAACTTTTTGAAATAAAACTCTTTACTTAGATAGGCTACCTTTTTCTGGCCTGCGTAGTTTTTTCTGTTCCTGGTCCCCTTTTGCTGCTCAGCCTTTCTTTTCTTCAGTTTCTGCTATTTGCCAAGTAGGAATTGTTTTTGCATCTCAAAAATAAGAATTTTCTGCTCATTGCTGGTTCTGTCACTGTGCCTTCCCCTGTGTCAGTGATGTTACCTGGAATTCTCTTTGCTTGTAGCTTCTGCCTTTTCAGTCCTCTCAGGTGCAACCTGTACTTTCTGCTATCACACGTTGAGAGTCAGCATGAAATGTCAATTAGTGACTGACAGACTTGGACTCTGTGCTGTGTCTCAATGTTTTAGTGTTTCCTGGCAGACAGTGCTTCAGAAGATGATGTTCTCTTCAGGGAAATATTTCTTTTGCTTGTTGGCCTGTGGGGTTTTATTTAAGTGTTGTTGTTGTTGCCATCTTTTTGGGTTTTTACTCTGATTAAATTCCAATGAAATATCATTTTGTGAGTGTGAATTGTTTTATTTTTCATTGAATGGTAATGTAAGCAACTATGGCACTAACTCTGTGTTTAAGTTTTGGACACGTTATACTGTCTCAAACCCTTAAGTAAATATGGCTTATAAAAGAAAATATTTTTTTCTTATGTTAATTATAGGCATTGTCTTTTTCTGTGTGTACAATGATGCGCATGTATTTATTTACTTACATTTGCTTTATTTTTTTAAATGAAAATACATTCCTTTTGTATGGAAATTCAGATTCTGCTGCAATAAGAAATTACTAAAAATGCAAAATTATGGAAAGAAAGATATCATTCTATGGAAAGAATATCCAAGATATTCAAATATCCAAATATTTGGATATCCAAGAATATCCAAATATTCAATAGCTTATTTCTGGAGCACTCGAGCAGCTGAGGGAGGGGGGCTCTTTTTCTTTAGGATGAAGTTTAAGTTCATGTGGTTGCAGGTGGAGGAGATATTATAATCATGATATTGTTATGATGTAGCTCTTAGCTGCAAAATATTCACTCCTAAGCTCATGAAAAGAATTTGGTTACTATGCTTTAGTTACTCAGTTACTGTGACAATGCTCATTATGAATCAACCTTTTAAAACTTGATCATTCCTTCAAATGAAAGAATCTAAACACAATTTTAAAAATAATTACTGTTCTAAAATATTTTTTTAAAATTTGATTTAGATGACTTTGCGTTTTTGGGTGAACCTTCCTTATTTTTCACATACCTCCCTTCAACCTGCCCTGAGTGTATTATTTTTGTGTAGGAAGGATGATGATCTTATTTGTCAAACAAAATAATGTTCCGTATTGAAGTCTCTGCCCTTTGCAGTTTACTGTATTGAATAACTGAAGTTATCCAGCTGGGTTGTAGTTGGTTTGAGGAATTAAATCTGCAATCATCCTTTACAATCCACTGGCTTTGGACTACCAGTTTAGGGACTGGTTTTTGTTTTTGAGCTTTTCACTACAGACTGAAAATCCTTGAATCATAAGAAGTTATTTTTGTAAGGATGAACTGTAGCTGATTGAAAGCTGTAGCACTTGCAGAGGCAGTCCTGGGGCTTGGTTTACAGCAGAAGCATGTCACAGGATTGAAGGGCATTCAGAGAGTCTGACACTCAGGAGAATAGCAAACAGAATAAAAGATTACAAAGAGTCTGGTATGGCATCTAAAGCACAGATCTATATGTACCATGAGTTATGAAATATCTACTTAATTTCTATCCAGTTGTGAGTTAGAGCCTCTGTTAGGAAGATTATCTGTATTTTTCTTTGAAAGACTAACCTGCTTGTTTGCTTTGAGGTATTAAAAATTTAGCATTTTGGGGTTTGTCATCTGCAGCTTGATCTTAGGCTTGAAGGAGGACTGGTCAAGGTGTTCACCATTTTTTCAGGAAAGAGTTCCTGCCCTCTGTCCACCTCACTATAAGACTTTGTATCAAAATTGAAGTAGCTGGAGGGTTTTGGTTTTGTTTTTTTTTTTTTAAACATTCCTCTCTATTGTTTCGTGCCACACCGATGAGACTTGAAACATGTTTTACAAGACAGCAACACATCATGCTAGGAAATTTGTCTTGAAGGGTAATGACTTTGTGTTTCCCGGTGATGAGGTGAAATCATTGCTGCTTAAGCATCACTGCCCAGCCCTGTAGTGCCTGTGTGTCCACCTGGGTCATGCACGCCCCCAAGCAGCCTTGGGGACAGAGGGGTACCCAAATGTGCCTCTGCTGGGGACTCAGTCTTTCCATGGTCTGATCTGGGGGCGCTCAGGAGAGCTCTGAACCAGGATTGGCACTGCAGACCAGATCACACAAGCTCTGCTCAGGGGATCCAGCAGTGGCTCTCAGCAGCTTTGTTGGCTTAGGTTTAGTGTTTCATTGACAGGAGCTGCAGGGTTTGTTTGAGCTGCCTTTGTTTACCTGTGTGGAATGAACTGTTCTGGACTGCTGTGTGGACATGTCAGAAATCTGATGGAGGGAGGAAGAATTGTAGGCTAAAATCAAGATCCTGAGCTCTGATGCTCCTTTCCCTTTCCCAGGTTTGTGTGCTCTGGTTTCAAGTTGGGCTGTGGCCATTGTTAGGGTAAGGAGATGCAGACTTAGAGCGGAGGGCTTAGGTGTGAATCCCTGCAGACTGTGCTGTCTGATATGGATTTATATTTCATAAATGAAGTTTTATCTTACTTGTTACGTTTCATCTTACTAATATTCGAGCTATTTGCTATTTAGAAGTTTTCTGCAAAGGCTTTTAGTGTCAATATTAAATTTAGAGTTTCCTATTTGGTAAACTCGTACCTTCTTTTAAATGTGAACTGTAAAGGTTGTAAAGGTGACAGAGTCCTTTAGATCATTCTCTGGCTGGAGAGTCACTGCTGTTTGGCAGTGCTAATTGCAATGCTGTATTGCACTTTAAAAACCTTATTTCAGCAAGGCTTTTTTTTTTTTTAAAGCATGTTTATCCTGCAGCTTAAATGCTGAGACAGCATCTTGGCTTATATCCCAAAAGCCTGTTCAGAAAGCAGCAGCAGCCATACCCTCCTTTTCTTTAACATCATTTGCTTTGCAAGTGATGCAGCGTGTTCTGCAGAGTGGGATCTGCACGGGAACACTCCCTTGCAGTCTGCATTAGGGAGAGATGGAGCTGCACGTCCAGCAGAAATCAATGTTGCAGCAAGGTTACAGCATTTAGAGATGAAGGCATTTCATCAGGCCGAGTAAAGAGGCTCAAAAGACAGTTTCAGCTGCTGAATTTATGCCTGTCTTTTTTTTTCTAGAAAGATGTGGATACTTTGCCCTGTCTCCAGCGTCTCTTCCTCAGCTTCAACAATATATCTAGGTAAGGGGAATAGTAGTTTGCTTCCTATCAGTTATTTGAAGTATCCTACTGGAGCTGTGTTTCATGAAAATTTGAATTCAGACTCTGTGAGTAGAGATCTCTTTTTCCTTCCCTAACATGTCAGATAAAAACACAATCAAGCCATTGTGTATTTTTCTACTTTAAGTATAAAAATTCTTGAAACCCTTTGCATTTAAATGTAGTTGTACTATGAGTATTCTACCAAGAAACATATTTTAAATTGATTGTTATACTGTTTATAGTGGTCAAAATTAAAAGTGGATTTGTAAATATGTTGTTTTGCTGTTAACCTAGTTGTCTGTTAAAGAAGTATTATGCAAGGTACAAACTATATTTAACATTCCATCACTGTATTTCTGGAGTTATGCAAACTGCTGAGTCAGATTCTGCTTGCTATGGGTAAATTATTTCATGCTTGCATTTTACTTGTCCATGCATTAATAAAGTCCGAAAGGTATATTCATGGTTCTCTTTCAGACCAGATGGCAGAAGCAAAATAGCTCAACTCACAAAGCTGGGCTTCTATAGTTTCAAGTAACTAAGAGCATTTTGTTATAAATAGAAATGTTTGTCTTCTGTGGCTTTTCATATTAATGCATTTTTGAAGTTTGCCTTTATACTCGTGCCAGTATTTGAAAAAAAAGCCAAGTGCCTGCATTATCTTCAGTTTGGTATGTCCTTTTTTTAATCCCTTGATCACCAGCAGCTTTCTTTGTTTAGAATCAAATAATTAAATGTGGGATAGGGAAAGATGCTTCATGTTCTAATTACTGGAAATGCCATGCTATTATTGTGGTATCTGCTTTCTCTGTAAAATGTACTTAGTAGGAGCTTTTATTGTAAGAGCTACTCAAACATTTTATATTGACCTGCATTATGTTATTTGCAGGCAGCTCCAACCTACTTGTCTGTGTTCCTTAGGTCCTTAAAGTACAAATGCAGTACATCTTAAATACTCATGGCTGTTAAACATTTAAAAACAATTCAGAGGTGAATGCAGGAGTCTTTCTTATGCTCTTCCCTTAGTTAATTGCTAGTCTTCTTATTTTGTTTAAATTGTCATAGTGGAGAGATTTCGCTTCTGTTGAATCATTTCCAGAACTGAGACTCGCCTTTGTTTCTGGCTTTCTAAAAAAAGTCTCAGGTTGGCAGGAGCAAGGAGGGGACTGCAGCAGCTTGGCTCTCGCTGTCAGGGAGCATCACTGCAGTCAGGGAAACTGCTGTGTCTTTTTATGGACTTGGTGTGGTTTGTGTAGCTATCTGACTGCTTTCTCATATTGTTTTATGCAAATTCATGTTATTTTTACAGTGTTCAAAAAAGGAAAAATGTTTGGGAATTTCTGTGAGCTTTTGATAGATTTCTCAAAGTTTGTGATCAGTAGCTTGCTTCTTGGTACTATGTCAAAATTTTTGTCCTTTCTTCATGGCGGCTTTAGTTGGTCTGTTGCTAGATCTAGTCTTAGGTTTCATGTAAGCTACAAAACTTATCTAGAACATATATGGAAATATATAATTTGGTTTGAGTTTGCAGTTGGAAAAGGTATAAAAAATGCTAATGTTAAACAAAAGATATTGCTCTTCTACAAATTTTGTATATGCAAATGGGTAGACAGATGGATGAATAACTTAAACTCTCTATTTACCTGTCATTATTTTAAAACTCACAAATGAAAAATTTCTTTTAATCACATTCAGCTTGGATTTTTTTCAATAATGAACTTTTACAATATATAGCAGAAGGCTAAAACCCCCTGTAATTCCTTTTTTAGAATTATGTAGTAGATGTTTTCTATCAGGGAAGTAATTCAATATTACAAGTATATTCTTGACCATCTGTGTTCTGATGCTTGGCTTGATACTTTTTGAACTGACTGAGAGAGTTCCATGCAACCATAACACCAATGAACTGCTGTGCTCTATCTGACCATTCCTACACCCTTTAGAATGGTTTTAAATGCATTTGAGTCACTTACCCTGTTTACCCTGGGCCACAGGGTAATTTGAAAACTGATTTTTCCTAAAAACAGCTCTGTCTATATACCTGAATTTTGTTGTAGGTGCATAACCGCCCCCATGAATGAAAACAAACAACAAAATTGCCAGAACTTGAATGTATTTGTTACCATTTCATTGCAATATTTTATTAATGTTCATTTTTTAAAATAGCATTTTGGAGGCAATGCTTCCGTGGAAAGATTTTCTTGTTTCTATTTTTGTGTGAAAATCCTTGAGTCTTAAATTGACACAAATGACATTGAATTAATATTTCAGTAGAAGACTCAGGAATGCCATTAGAAATTGTCACTATTTTAGGCATGAGGATCTACCACGGGTTTAATCGCTATGTTCTTTTTACCTCATACTTCAGAGAAAAGCTCAGAATGCTGCTGCTTCTCTGCAGAATTTTTAGTATAAAAGGATATATTGGCAAGATAATGTAATCTAAATCTGAACTTGATGCTGATAGGAAACAAAGGAAGTCCTGTTTCTGGCTTCAGTCCAAAAAAATCTTAGCAGTTACACACTGAAGGTGTTTATACCTGATGGCTGAAGGCAATGTCTATATTTAGAACTGGTTATAGGAGAAAATGGGAGCAATCCCATTTTTAATTTGTCATGTGGCACAGGGAAGAGATTGCAGTAACATTTGCAGGAAAGATTTGCCACAAAGATTCAGAAAGAAAGTTGTTGCTCATATTTGAACATGTGAAACCAGGGAAGACCATTTTTTGATCTTGGAAACAAAATACATATTTTTAGTGTTAAAATGCTGTCCAGGTCAGCTTTATGTTGGCCTTTTCATTTAGTCTCAGCATACGGAATAAATTGGATACAAGCTCATGTAATTCTTGTTCTTTGTTTGGTTGCTGAATTAGAAACCTGAGAGAAGCAATGTTCTTAGCCTAATGAAAACAAGAAAGTACTTTTTTACTCAGCAAGATGAAAATTTATAAATGCATTGTGAAATGCTTGAACCAAAGCAGGTAAAGGGGAATGAAAGGTTGATGATAGTTACATCTGTTTTCATAGGAGTTTACTAGTTAGAAACATGGAAAAACACAAATTTTCTTCATTGGGTGTTTTTGAACTGTATGTTCACTCTTGGGTATTCTTTCAGACTATAGTAAATATGTTGCCTTCCTTCTCTATTCTTTCCCTTTGTGCAACATGCTTTAAAAAATTGATGCAAATGTGTAGAGAAGGAACAATTGTCTCCCTAAAGAGGCAGGTTAGAACAGAAGATAAATATTCCTGTGTCCTGTGAATGTGTGTCACTGGTGCAGGGTGAGCTCCAGAGTGCTCTGCTGTGAAGTAATTGCCCCATTCTGATATGAGGCAGGAGAGGTGGGTTTGTCTCCCTTGGGCAGAGGGGAAAACTGGATGCAGGACACATGAACACAAGATGGAAACCAGATCTATTCTGAAAAGATTTTCAGAAAACACTTTCTGATAATTTGGCCCAAATTCACAACTTCTTTCTGTGTTGCTGAAATTACAATTTTAGCAAAGATGGTTTATGTAAGAAGAAGAGGAATTGAATGAGAAGTGGTTGTCTCCTGCAGGAGCAGATCTTTTGGAAGGGGAATCAGACATTCCACTCGAGAAGATTGCCTGGGGCAGTGTGACACAGACCATCCAGAGCTGCTCTGCATTTCCTGAGCAGGTTAAAGCCTCCTTTGTGGTGAGCAGAGGCTGGGGAGAGGGAGCCTTGAGACGTGGCCTCTGATTCCTGCTGGGGGCTCTGTCCCAGCAGTCAGCACGCTGGGAAGCCGACAGAAGCTTGGTTGTAAACTCTGCAATCTGTTTGGGAATGCAGCACATTAAGGCTTTACTTAGTTTAGAGTTGGGATACCAGTGTGACAAGTACAGCATATAAACTTTTCTATGTGGAATTTCTAAAGCTCTGGGGTTTTTATATGTATACAAAGATGTGAAAACTGTTTTTTGCACTACTGTTTCTTTCTAAAATTGAGCTGCTAATAGCAGCTAAAAGCAGGATAAAGCAAGCACATCTGTTTTTAGGTCCAGAGTGAATGTTCTGGCATGCTGAAGCAGTGAGAATTTCAAAGCACAGCAGTATGTGTAAGTGGAAGGTCTTGAAAACACACTAGCAAGCTTTCAACTTTTCTATCATTTCCTGAAGAAATTGTTTCTATTAAAAATCTGTAAATCATAGGTAATGAAAGAAGTACTGTTTGGTTAAATGTGTAGTAGTAAGTACTTGAATTAAATATATTTAATGCTTTTAAATATATTTGCACTGAAAAATAGTTTTGAAGACCAAAGGTTTCCATATTTTTCAAGCAAAATGTGTTCTAGCTCAATGGAAATTCAGACTCTGGGGTTTTTTGTTCTAACATGTTTCAGTTTGTCTTACTAACTTCTGTGTCACTTGAGAAGAGTATCTTTTATCTTTAGGACATATTGAATATGTATTTTAAATAATATGTCAGGCTGATCTTCCGAAAATGTGCTTCATAAGCTGTTTTCTGGAAGGGAAACAGGATCATAAAAAAGGCAGAAAATTGAGCTTTAGCTACATGTACCAAACAGCCAATTGTCAGATATCCTAAGAACTTTGTCTTTTTCACAATCTACCCACAGTTCATGTTCCATTGGTTTTTAGGTTGTTTTCATGCACTAAGCACAAAAGCAGTAATATCTTCCCCTTTACGGTCATTTTTCTGCCGTGCCCTTTGTGCAGTGCAGGAGCTACCAATGGCACAAAAAGAGTTATTGCGACTTTATGCAATGACAGTGTTAGAAATGAGCATCTGTACTGCATATGATTTCTGATCACTGAATTCAGGGCATACTTAAGGTTTGACTTGGCTTCAGGCAGACTTTTGAAGGCCAGAGGACATAAGGATGGGTGCAATGTCGCACATACATTACAAACATATTATGGAGTCTTATTACCATAACTCTTCAGCTTTTTTTATTAAAATCCGGTCAAATAGTTCTGTGTTGCTTAAAAATACCAAATATCTGAGCTGCTTTCTTTTCACATTTCATTTTCAATTAAAGGAACACTAGAGGTTATACATCTCTAAATGTATTTTACACAGGTCAGCTATTTTTTTGGCAGGTAACCAAATCTGATGTATTCAAAGAAGCCAGCAGGTTAGAGTTTGTAGACTAAACTCAAAGTAATGGACTAATCTGTTGTGATGATCATGGTGCTTTTGTAGTTGTTTTACTTCCAATATTAATGATGCTGCAAACACCTAGGATCATTCTGTGATATTTGTGCTTGACTTTCTTTCCTTGTACTGTCCAAGTCTTTCATGCTGCCTTTGATGGCAAATACGCCTATTTATATTTCCGATTATGCATTTATATGTATCATAGTTTTGCTGGGAGTTTGATTCAAATAGTTCTCTTTACTCTGCATCTCTTTTTACCTGTATCTGAAGGGACTAAAAAGTTTACCAGCTCAGCTGCTGGTATTTCAGAATATTTGTATTTTTCATATGCAGTATTGATGGGTGGAAGTGTTTCAGTACAGTTAAATATTTATGTTCTGTCCTTAAAAAATAACATCTTCCATCTCAAAATTATTCCTACTCCATGACATTAAAACTTTAAACTCTTTTGGTTACAGTTTTGAGGATATTCTGTGCCTTGCTGATTCCTCATCCTTGTCAGATATCACCCTTGATGGCAATCCAATAGCTCAGGAGACATGGTACAAACACACTGTTCTCCATCATATGATGCAGCTCCGACAGCTAGATATGAAGAGAATCACAGTAAGAAATTTCTGTTTTCATCAAGTTTAATAGATACTTTAAATCAGAAGTAAAATGCAGAGTTTTCTGTGTATGTGTGTGTATTAAAAATAGAAACATTTTTCTTAATTTAGTATGGAATGGGATGGTGAGTAGACATGACAATATTTAAAACTTTAATCCTTTTCTTTAGTTGAATATAAAGTAAGGGTTTGCATTTTTACTTCATTTAACCTGTTTATTTTGAAATGCTAGAACTCTTCAGCAGCAAATGCTGTATGTTCAGTTCCCATGTGACATGAGAGAGCCTGCAGAGCTTTTGGTTAGAGTTTTCCTAACAGCCTTGGCTGATTTGTTGTCTGGCTGAGAAGGAACAGCACACTTCTTCCAAAGGAATGGTCTGTTTGCCCTAAAACTGCTGTAATTGGTATCTTTTGCTTAAGAATTTAATTGGTTTCTTTAATCAGCATCCCTAGGGAGATCTGGTGATCACACAGTTTGTGTGTCTGTATTCCTCTCTTCCTAACCTACTTTCCCTGATAATTTCTGTTTCTGCTACTCAGGTTAAAGTAACCTCAACAAGGGAGAGAGGTCTTGCACATAACTCAGTCTCCTACAGGCTTCTTGAAAATCCACTTCATGGGATGAAGGACAATCACCAGGGTCTTACCATAATGCCACCTTATTTTGTCTTTTAATATAGGAATAGTCTTGCTAATTCTTCTGTGCTTACTCCAAAGTGATGTGTAAACATGATTTCTTACCAGAGAAAACCAGCAGCAAGCAGCACTAATACAGTGGTAACTTTTGTACCAGGTGCTGGTACACACACATTTTAAATGCTCATTTGCTTTGTGCAAAGGCTGTACAGCATTGTGCATTGCATTGATTCTTTTTTATAGATCCAGTTAAGCTGAAAAGTGTAATTTGTACGTGGAAAACTTTCATTTTAGAAAGAAAGTGCTTTGGGACATGAGAATTTTGCTCCTGTCATTGAAAATACTAAATACTTGTTTGGTCACAAATATTCTAAGCTTCAGGGGGTTCTATATTTTGACTTTATACTGACTTAATAATGCTAATTACTTTGCTTTTAAAAACTTGTTTTATCAGTATTATTTCAGAAACTTGAGTTGCATAAGGAAAGTCTCTCTCCATCTCCCCACCTTTACCTTTGTCAAGAGGGAATGGATCCTGGTGAAAATATCAGTGATGGGAAAAACTGTAGGAAGAGCTCAAATTCCTTTTTAGTCTCTGTGAGATTTGTCAGGGGAAAAGTTGTCAGAAATGCACAGCCATGGGAAAACTTAATCTGGGTTTGCACCTTGTTAAACATCAGAGAATCAACCACAAAGACAAAAAGCCATAGAAAACCAGGCTTCACCAGTTGTACTGCTCATAAACCTGCTTGTAAAAATAGTGTGTTTTACACTCTTTATCTGCCTTCTGTTTTTTGAGTCTTTTAACATTTTTCTCCATGTAGAGGGTGCTGTGTTTTCTCCAATAAAAACTGTTACCCAGATAATCTGACTTAAGTATGACTTAAGAAACTAGGATTTAAAGGAAAATAACAAGTGTCATGAGATTTGTGGTAAAATGAAAGAGCTGGCGATCCCAAATCCAGCCATTCTGCCCAGCACTGCAACATGCTGTTGCCATCAGCTGTAAAGGTAGATCTAACCTGGTGGGGGAATGGACTTGCAGTGTTGAGTATGTGATTTGCACTCTTGATCAGGGTAAGAAAATAAACTAAACTCTAATTACGTTTATAGGTTCTTTTCTTCATCAGCCTGAAGAACATTTAGACCATTTTGAACTTTAGCATTGCTTTGTCTCATAACAGACTGAGAGCTGGATGATTGTTGGGTTTTTTTCTGACTTGGAATCCTTCAGTAACTTGTTCAGAAGTTTTTCTGCTCAAGAACTGAGTTTTACACAATTGTTAGCTCTGATAGTAACTTTTCCTTTACTGAAGGATATTTTCAAAAGTTTGTATGAGACTTGGAAGCTTTTTATTCATGTTTGGTTTCAAGAAGACACATGCTCTTTGGTGCCAGGCTTTTTCCATAGGATTCCCTGGAGAAAGGAACCCTGGTGCAAAAATTTAATGACAACTCTCTGCCTTAGGGCACCATTCAGAAACATAGAGCTGCCATGAAAACCAAAGCCACTGTACTTGGAATAAAACATTTGTGCATTGTAGTTGTCCTAATAACACTTAAATTGGGGTAGATTTGCCTTTAGGCAAGCAATTCTATTGTATTATGACAACTTGACAACTCTTAAACCTTATGACAACTCCTGACCTGTGTGGAAGCTGGTGTTTTCTTGGCCACCTCATTTCTAAGGCACTTTTGAACATTAGATTCAAGCTCTTGAACCATTGAAGCATACACCCAGTTGTGCTGAAATCAGTGAAGGTTAAGCACCTGTAACACTCTTACTGTCCTCACAAGGTGATTTTCAGCTGAAAACCCAACCACTTGGTGTTGTGTATCTAAAACATGAGCTCAGTGGAAATCTTTTTCTTTCTTGACCCTTGGCAGCTCAGTCTAAAGGCTTAGTGACTGGGCAGGAGGCTGAACTACCGTGCTGGGTGGACTCCTGTGCTCACTTGTGCTCCTGTCAGTAACTCACAGTTACACCTCTGCCTCCCTTAGCTGCAGGGTGATGGCACTGGGTGAACTGGGCTTGTGCAGAGCCTGACACTCAGAGCAGGCTCAGGCTGCATTTGTGATTATTTACTTTGGTTAACTGAGCATAATGGTTGTTTTTCTGGGCATTGAAGCTTTTTCCTGTCTTGTAGTTTGAACTTTTTCAAAAGTGGGCCTGCCCAGTGGTGCTTAGAGTTTGACTGGGACCTGTTTCTTTTCTTCCACTCTTTTGTAATAGTAAGCAGATATTGTCTGCAGATATGTAATAAAGTATTTAAATATCGTTGAAATATGTACATATTCCTTACTTAGGAGTTACATAACTAGGAACATTTGCTATCTATCACTTTAAACAGACTTCCTCAAGAGAATTTACTAAATGTGCATGTATTCCTATATGTGTGTGTAAATATGATATGTAATGCAAATTCTTTTAAATGTTACCAGATCGAAAGACAAGCTCTGTCTTTTTAGAAGTAAAGCTTTGCAATTTTCATTGAGGTTTTATATATTTTGGAAGCCTAAAGTAAGAGGCCTGTGTTTGGTTTTGATTACTTGCTTAGACATCTCATTGCTGATCATGGAATGGGTTCTACTGCTTTATCCAGCATAGAATTCATTACTGTATTCTGTCATTACCATGAAGTGTTCTGAGGCTGTTTTTTGTTTTTTAAGGAGGTATCCCTAATGTTGGTTTTTTTGGGTTTTTTTTTCCACTGGGAAATAATGTTGCATTCCCCTGGGGAATGGTTTCTTCCCCCTCAGAGAACCCTAAAGCCTGTAACCATGTAGTTTAACCCTTCCTCCCCTTTCTGACCCTATTGGCTGTGTCCCAATTATCCCTCCCTGGCAGAGGCCTAGATCAGACCCTCTTCTTCCGCACTCATCCTCTTTCCCCTCTGGTAACCACGCGGAATAAACGTCTTGAACTACATCTGGGGGTCAGAGCCTCTTTTGGAATCCTTTGTCCTGTCCCTGAAATATTCCTCCAAAGCCCTGTAAGGTCTGAGCTAGCATTGGAACATTGGAGGGGCTACAGGGGCATTTATTTCAAAATAAGACACTTCAGTGTGCCTCATTAGTTGGAAGGCCCTTGTGTGCAGGACGTGCCCGCAGTGCGGTGTGCCCACAGTGCGGTGCGGTGTGCCCGCGGTGCGGTGCGGTGCGGTGTGCCCGCGGTGCGGTGTGCCCGCAGTGTGCCCGCGGTGCGGTGTGCCCGCAGTGTGCCCGCGGTGCGGTGTGCCCGCGGTGCGGTGCGGTGTGCCCGCGGTGCGGTGCGGTGTGCCCGCGGTGCGGTGTGTGTGCCCGCGGTGCGGTGTGCCCGCGGTGCGGTGTGTGTGCCCGCGGTGCGGTGTGCCCGCGGTGCGGTGTGTGTGCCCGCGGTGCGGTGTGCCCGCAGTGCGGTGCGGTGTGCCCGCGGTGCGGTGTGCCCGCGGTGCGGTGTGTGTGCCCGCGGTGCGGTGTGTGTGCCCGCGGTGCGGTGCGGTGTGCCCGCGGGGCGGTGTGTGTGCCCGCGGTGCGGTGTGCGTGCCCGCGGTGCGGTGCGGTGTGCCCGCGGTGCGGTGCGGTGTGCCCGCGGTGCGGTGTGTGTGCCCGCGGTGCGGTGTGCGTGCCCGCGGTGCGGTGTGTCTGCGGTGTGTGTGCCCGCGGTGCGGTGTGTCCGCAGTGCGGTGTGTGTGCCCGCAGTGTGCCCGCGGTGCGGTGCGGTGTGTCCGCAGTGCGGTGTGTGTGCCCGCGGTGCGGTGTGCCCGCGGTGCGGTGCGGTGTGCCCGCGGTGCGGTGTGTCCGCAGTGCGGTGTGTGTGCCCGCGGTGCGGTGTGCCCGCGGTGCGGTGCGGTGTGCCCGCGGTGCGGTGCGGTGTGCCCGCAGTGTGCCCGCGGTGCGGTGTGCCCGCGGTGCGGTGCGGTGTGCCCGCAGTGCGGTGTCTCCGCAGTGTGCCCGCGGTGCGGTGCGGTGCGGTGCGGTGTGCCCGCGGTGCGGTGTGCCCGCGGTGCGGTGTCTCCGCTCCGGGCGCCTTTGCGGAGCCTCCCCTGGGAGCGGGGCCGGCGCTGCTGCAGGGGCGCGCGGCGGGCGGAAGGGGGCGCCACGGGCACGGGGAGCCCTCGGGCCGTGGTGGGAGCAGCCCCGGGGTGTCCGCAGAGAGGGACACAAGGGACACAGCGACAAAAACAGACAAAAACAGACAAAAACAGCGGCACAGCAAACAAGCGGGGCGGGGCGGGGGCTCCAGCTCCTCCCAAATCCTTTCTTCAAGAGAAGGGGTGATAGCAAAAGTGAATTGTGGCAAGGTTGCGCAGGGGTTTGTTCCGAACTTCTTTGGTACTCTGAGGGGTTTTTTGTAGATTCCTGGGATATGTGTTTTTAAAGATTGCTTCCATGTGTTGTGTGAGATTAATCAAGAAATGTATACGTAGATGTGACCTGTGAACTTTATTCAGAGATTTTCTCTGTCACTCTGCTTTTATGAATACTGAGTAAAGCTAAGGATGTAGTTTATTTTTTGGCTGAGTGAATTTCTTTTAGAAAAGGATTAGTGTTTTCCAAGTGTCTGTAATTAGGATAAACTCTTGCTAATGGACAAAAGCCTCATCCAGTTAATACTCTTGTCAGAGCGTAGTTTGCATTAGTTGACATTGATCTTTGTATGGAGACCTTTGGCAGGGATGGTCCAGGACTGACCTCAGTGGGGCAGCAGGCCCAGTGCCATAAGGTTACAGTCTGGGCTGGATTAGGGAAAGGCTTTGGGAAGCAAAATAGAGTCAGAAAGATCTGTAGAAGCTGAGAGAAAACTGATTTAGGGAACTTTATGGATGGTTACTTTAAAGCTAGGGGGAAAAAAACCACAGCAAGCTGTTGTAGAACAAATAAAATTAATGAAGGCTAATTTTCTATCCATGCAATTTTGTTATCTAGTTCTCACCTCCCCAAGTGCGAAACACAACACCAGCTCAGTTAGCTTGAAACTGAATCTCTGATGAATGGCCAGATGTTTTCTGCCAAACAGAATGGATAGTTTCTGCTTCCTCTTCCTTGGTGGTAAAACTAGCTTACATTTCTCTTCTTTCTACATACCAATTTAATATAATCAAACTTCTAGGGAACAAGAAAAATCCCTTAATTTAAGACTTCTAAACATACTTTGTTATTTGATATGTTCAATGTGTTGAAAAGTCATTAAAGAAGACGAAGACAAAAATTGTAAAAAGCTTGTTTCTTAGGAAGCCTAGTTTAAAAGCATAGCTACACAGTCAGATGAAGTGGTTTAATTAAAAAATGAAAATTCCCTGAAACAAATCTAACCTGCTCTCTAAAGAAAGATATAACTAATGTAATTTGCTAGTGTTTACCTTTTATTTTAAGACTTGTGTTTTTTACACAAAACACTAACAGAATAATGTAATACATAATTGGGATAAACAGCTATAATGAGAATAATGTTTGCTGTTCTTAAAATTCTGAATCATATCTTGAGGAACAGTACATTTTTACTTTGCATTATTAACAATGCATTCATATTTGTGACCTATTACCTGCATGGAGTTTATTTAATGATTTTCACAGCCTGCCTCTGAACCATGCTGTTCATGTGCTGGATTTCATTGTGTGGTATTTTGTTACAGTGGCATCTAGAAGGCTTTTATTTTGTTACTCAGTTACTGGTGATCTCCTTTAACAGCACTATGGAAGTCCTCCTAACCTGGATTATGCTGTAATTCCATGGCACTAGCCTCTTGGAAATACCCTGTTTAGGAATACCTTAAAAGTAGCAGAGGATGCTGCCAACACAACTTCACTGGCAAAAGACAAGTTGCTTTGAGAATAAATTAATAATAATAATTTCAAAAAAGAAGTTAGGGGCTTTCCAGTTAGTGTTCCAAGGAAATTCTTGCATACAATTGTGTTAGAGAAGCTTACTCTGTCAAAGCCTCATGCCTTACTGTGCATTGAGGTACTCTTCTTGTTTAATATAAGATATCAGGAAAAAGTCACGAGGGAGGGACAGCTTGAAAATTTGTTGTTTAACCCCTTTTGAGACCGATGCCAAAGTCCCTGGTGTGTCAGTGGGTTTCAGGGGGACTGTACACAGATCAGAGTAAGTCTGTTACATGCACTGAACTTCTTATGCTTTGGAAATTGTTTTCTTAAAAACATAATGGCCATGCTAAGTGTGAAGTTCCTGTTTTATTTTATCTTCCAGTAAGCACTCAGCCATGTGCTTAGGGGTTCTTACAATGCTCTAAACACAGCATGTTTTATTTATGTAGAAATTCTGACATGTCAATATGTCTTACTGGTTGATGGTGCTTTCTGTTCATTTTTGTTTGTTAATTTTGTTAACATATAACTTTTCCACAAAATGAAAAGGTTTGGACAGGAGCTTTCTGTTTTGAGGAAATGAAAACACTTTTCATATGTTCTGGGAAGACACTTCAATAGAAAAGCCCAAATGGCATGTGAAGTAAATCAAAATAAGTTAAAGTATGCTTCCCAAATATTTGTGTTGGAAGGACTCTACACTTTTTACTTCATAGTGAACATTTCTTTTGTTGGAAAATATATGTTCTAAAAATACTGTGCTTTGAGAATGTTTAGACTTCTGTAAACAAGGGGCATCCAACCTAATATGGGTGTATTGCACTATCAAATTGCTGTACCAGCAAAATGAAGCAACTTCACTTTCATTGTTTAGAAATCAATGGCTTTCTTCTTGAGACTTCATCATTAGGCAATAATATTGATGAGACAGAAGGGTCAGGGAATAGCTAACTTTGAAAATGTATTGTTCTTCTCAAGTTCTGTTGTTGATTGAGAAAAGCCAGGCTCTGGAAACAGTTTATAATGATGAAAATTAATCCTGGATTATGATTCAAGCATAAATAGAACCCAGCTTTTTTGCTCTGTGTGTTTTTTTACAAAAAATCCTGCTAATTGCAAAAACTACTATAAAGGTACAAAGATGTATTGCACTGTTGTATCTGAAAATCTTTTTCGTGGTTGTACTCACCATATGCTTTGTACTTTTTCAAAGACTCTTACATATATTACTTTTAACTAGCATTATCTTCAGCATTTATATCTGATTAGTTATTTATTCTGGTTTTCTTGACTTATTTATAATGAACAATTCCAATTGTTTTAATAATATTTTGAAACATTAGGATGATAAAAATTCTAAAATCATGTTAAAATGGAAATTTACATTTCAAATACCAACACAAGAACATTATTTATCAGTAATACTTTTCAGAACCGGTTTAGTTCCTCCCTTTAAGAATTTGTTTTTGTCTTTTTCATCCAGGAAGAAGAAAGACGTATGGCATCTATTGCAGCAAGGAAAGAGGAGGAAAGGAAGCGTGAAAGCCATAGACAGACCTTGCTTAAGGTATTGTCTGCGGCTGTTCTAAGGGTACTGCAAACCAGTTTACAGCAATAACTTACAGCCAAGGGGTTTTGCTGCAGATATATTATATTATATATCCCAATATGCCTCCATCTATTTTACAGCTTCAGCAGTGCACTCCATGACTGAAACTCTGTTCAGTCAAGGGTGCAGAAAGCCCACTTCGAACACAAGTGTGGTACCTGTCAGTGCATGGCAAACTTCATTCTCATAAATACAGGTTCAAGTAAAGGACCTCTGCAGTGATTCACATTCCTTGGTCTCCCCTTTCAGATGAACACTCTGACTGCAGCCGTGCAGGGTGTTCTAAAGTAGTTTTCCCTCCTTTCTTTCCTGTTGAAGTTGTTCCTTTCTGTGGATGGAGTGAAGGGCCCTGAGGCCCCAGCCAGGCTCCAGCTGTTGTCTGTGCCAGCAGAACTCTGATCCCCCTTATCTCCCAGCCCAGCTGGCCGGGCTGGGCTGACACACGAGACAGAAGCGCCCCACCAGGGAGACCCAGGTGCCCTTGTCGTGGTTGTGGGGGGAGGTGAATTTTTCCAGGGGAATGTGGGCAGGCCAATCCAAAATCCTGGATCAGCTTTTCTGCTGGCACCTGGATTGGTCACTCGGAGGTTTGGACACGCCTCTGAGGACACGAAGAGTTGAAAGCAGGACTCCAGGGGGGCTCGGCCTCTTTTAGATCCCAGTTTCAGCAGAGAGAGGTGTCAGGCCTCCTTCACCTGCCCAGCCACGAGGCTGGGGGGGGAGGGGAAACACGTGGTCGGGCTCAGGTAAGCCGGAGCCCCGGGGGTGGGGAGAAGAGAGGGGACAGGACTGGAACTGAGCTGCCCCGTCCAGGATGGAGGGGTGGAAAACTGTGGAAGTGCCTTCTGTGTGTGCTCACCCCCCTCCTCCCCCCTAAACTCCGGGAGAAGGTGCCCATCCAGGTGGGGGTTGCCCAGCCTGGGAGTGCCTGAGCCTGCACCCTGCCGAGAACCAGAAACTGTTAACCCTTGCTTGGCAGAAAGAAACTTTTCTTAGACATTGATTCTCATGACTGGTAGTTTCAGAAGAGAGAGAGAAACAGCCTGAGACCGAGATGATAAAGGAAGATGAAAAATCCTGGATGGGCAAAGAATGAGAGGAGTAGCTTTCTGAGCTGGACTTTTCTTGCATAATGTTAGCCATAGACTGAACTTGAGTCTCTTTTGAACATAAACTGCATTTTGGGGTGGATGTGGCCAGCTCGACTTGCTGCAGTGGAGCGAACAGAGAAGAGAGGAAGAGGGTGTGGTGGTGCCCTCTGCCCTCAGAGAAGAAACCCTCGGCCCCAAGGGGAAAAACGGGGAGAGCTCGGCATGCAAGCATCCTTAAAAGAGCCCTGTATGCAGCTTCAGCCTATGGACAGCGGTGAGAGCGCTGGACATAGGAAAAAGAGAGTGTCACCCTGGCAGACTTCTCCAGGCAGTGCCAGGGGTGACATGGAAACACATAAGGGGTGGACCCGTGTATTCTGGAGAACAGTCTGTGGTGCCAGAGAGACTCCTCTCTCCCTTGCTGAATTGAAGATTGGTTTTTTTGAGTGGTGATTGTTTGATCTAAAACCCAAAGGTTTGGTCTGGGAAGAGTAATGTGTGGGGGGTGGAAACTAGGGGAAGAGAAGAAATGTTCTGAGAAGTTTTTATTTCTGTCTCTGTGTGTGTTTAAGAGTATTTCTGTCTCTGTTCTTATGTAATGTAATAAGGTTTTGGTTTTTTTTTTTTTGTTTTTGTTTTCAAGATTTAAGCCTGCTCTGCTCTGTTCCTGATCACATCCCACAGTAGCTGTTAGGGAAAAAAACATATTCATGGGTGCATTAACATCTGGCCAGTGTTAACCCATGACAGCCCTCCAGAGTGCTCTTCATGGGGCTGCTGACTCCATGAGCTGTGCTCCTTACAGGAGACTAAACTCCAAGAATCTAAGAGTATCTAAATTCCATTTCCTGTGTGAATATCACCATGTATCTCCAAATCCTTTTTTTTTTTTTTTTTTTTTTTTTGGAGAAAAACGATGCCTACTTTTTTTTGTCAGCCAGTAGTGCCTATAGAAGCAATCTCTTTCAATTTGGAAGTCAATTAAACAAAAAATGTTCATATCCATATTTAAGTTTCCTAGGTAAAATCATATTTCATGATGGGGATTAGACTGAGTTAGTGCAGGAGGCCATAAGAAGTGTAGCAAACATATATAACTGAAAAATAAAAAGACACAAACAGAATGTTAACACTATGCTGAAAGATGTTTTAAGTATATCAACCCCCCCCCAAGAACCTAAACATATGAATGGGGGAAAAATTTCATGTCCAGTGACTAAGAATATGTTTTGATTTTCTTTATATTTGTATCATTGTATATTTCTATTTCATTAAAAAATATTGATATAATAGAAAAAATACTTATATACAATTTGGGGGATTTTTTAAAGCAGTGTTGTTGTTTGGTTTTGGTATTTCTTCATTCCTTATAAGATATTGATGTATTTAAAGTGTCTTCAGATTTGGAAGTGTTGGTGCCAGATCTTAGTAGCATAAAGAAGTGGAAAATTAATAACTAATTTTCACACATGGCATTGTCTCATGGTATTGGAAATGTCTCTGGAAGTGACCAGAAATAAACCAAGTAGGTATTTATTTGTAGTTCATGTTCTTAACCATTGATGTAATGTTTCCTTGTAGCAGAGGGATTGTTTGTCTTGGTGGCCTAGATTTTGAGGTGCTTTTTGCTAGTGGAAAATTCCCTTAGAAGAAAAAATATTTTTAAAGCCTTGTGCCATCATTACTCAATTTCAACATTACATTTTTGGCTTTAATTTAATCAAAGTATATTTCTTATCTTCAAATAGTTAAGTGGCATAACAGACAAATACCAATATTTTTCTTATGACTTGATGATTCTATAGATCTTCCCTTTGTAAATGGGTTCTTAGGATTCAGGCTTTTTTCCTGTTCCACACATTTGAATTGAAGGAATAAATATGCTCATAGATACAATGTCCAGCAAAAAAACCTGGGAACTACATGTTTTCTTCGTAGTTAAATCTGAAAAAAGTATTTAGAGAACTATGTCCTGCAACTCTCTTTTACCATCACGTTTCTCCAACATTTCTTACGCTACATGAAGTGTAAATGAAATTATAGGCACTCGTTCAGTAGCAAACAATTGTTGTTTTCCTGTATGCACTGCACTGGAAATGTTCATTTCAGTAATGTCATCTCTTCTTTTTCCCTTGCTGATACTTGTCTGCCCAAACAGCAGAATTTCTTCATCTCTTTTTCCAGACTTCTCTTCTGGGAGAGATTGAGATGTACTTTGAAATGTATAGAGCATGTAGTTCCTTTCCAGCAGTGGTTGGATTTAGTATTTACTGGAACAAGAGAAAGTTACTGCTAGCAGAATCTTCACACTTGTAAAATTTGCTTTTTGTAAAAGGAGTACGTGGAAGTTTTTGAAGTTCTGTAAGAATCCAGCAGCCCACATCTGAGGGCTAACAAAGCAGTAGAGCTGTACAGTAATTGAGGTTGAGACCCTAACCCATAAGAACAAACAGCATTTTCTAAAGATTGTTCTGATAAAAACCACTGATGATTCCAACTTCCCCTCCTTTCTGTGACAATGAGCTCAGCCATGGTGGAAGTCTGTAAGTGTTGAGCTACTAGTGCTCTCTAACCAGAAAGCATCAAAACTTCCTGGGCAAATGGAACATGAAATAGAGTTTTGAGCTCTTTAAAATGGAAACTCTTGCAGAAGTAGCAGTTCCATGTCCTAAGTAGCTTAACATCATGCTTTCGTAAGTTATGGATTTGTTATGTTACTCTTCTTGTTTCTTTATTAGAAATTTTGTGAAATGATTTGCTGGCGCTTATGCAAAATAACACTAGAATGATGCATAGATGCTAATGCATAACCACCAACCACTAGTACAGTTCCTTCAATCTGGAACATTTGCAATGTTTTGGTTAAGCAGCATATTTCAGAACAAACACGTGTGTTGATCCTGCCCTGTCAGCCTCGTGATGATTTGTGTGTCTTGTTTCAGGAAAAGAAGCGGCTCACGATTGGTAACATTGCTCGGCAGTGGGAGATCCAGCAGAACAGAACTGCTCTTGAGGCTTCCTTAAACAAAGATAAAGAGAATGAGCCTTGCCAGATCAATGGCAGTGCTGCATATGTATTTCCTGAAGAAAGCAGGTATTTTCATTGCGTGGTACTTTTCACTGTTCATGTCTTAAGTTCCAGGTTACTGCTTCTCACCTCTGAGATCTCACTGTGTTTCATTATCAAAAGTACTATACGTGCAAATCAACCCTGAAGAGATCATTTACTTTGCTTTTGACCAGTAGTGATATGTAACATGTTTAAAAAGAAGTAGAACAGCTTGCCTAAAGAAGTGCAAGCTAAATTATTATGTGACTTTGCTAAATAAAGGACAACTTCATGTTTACAAGAAATGTTAAATGTGAATTCCTGAGCCTTCTTGAGGCTGTTCATTTCCTTAGCAGCTTAGATTGTTGCCTTCAGTTTAAATGAATAAAATGAAGATATATGAGCATTATGAAGATTTGTAATATCTTTGTGTATCAAGAAGTTTCATAGTTGTATTCAAGCTCTTAGTTTGAACTGCAGCATCTTTATGGGACTGCTTTCACACTCATGCTATTTTAACAGTAGCAGTTACCAGACTTAGTTTTATTCTCAAGATAATTTTAGTATTCTTAGTTTAAGAGATGTTATTTTTGCTTATTTGCATCTAAAATGGTGATAACGTGGCCAGAACCCACTGCAGAACCCACTTAATGAACACTACATGCCTTGGACTGGCTAAAACCAAAGTCACACTTCAACCTTGGTTAGCTCAGGCAAACACCTAAAAAAATAGTCTGCACAAATTGAACAGCAAGTCCAGCTTCCCGCTGTCCCTGATCAGTGCTGGAACTGTCAGGGATGCTCAGGAAGTCTTTGTCTCTCTACAAGTAAAACCCATCTGAGTTTCACTCTGTTATGATGAGAACTGGTTCTTATCTCCAGTCAAGTGTTACATCTTTTTGAAACACCTTTTCCTTAGCATTTTTAAATTGCCATCATCTTCTTGTGCTTCCAAAGCTTTCCTGTGAATGCATTTACCCACTGCTTTCTTGGCTGCTTGATTTCTTTGCCATTTAGTTCAGTGTTGGTAATCCCTCCCCCATGACCAAGTCAGTGTAACTATGGTAGTTTGACTGTTGTTCTGTTAATTAAAAAATTCTCCTTGCTTGAGAAATGATGCTGTTTTGATGTATGTGTTTTATCATAGTGAAGAATTTCAAGATGAGCTACTAAGCAATAAAATTGCAGGTCAAAGTCAGCATAGTTTAGTAATTAGAGCTTCACATATGAAGTGGTGGGCTCTCAGCATTTTGAGTTGAGAGAAATTTTAGAGTTGTGATTGTTATTGTGAAAAGAACATCAGTCAAATGATTGCTACTAGTCAAAATAGATTGAAGAGACTAGGAATGCAGTAAAACAATAAAATAATAACAATCATGACATAACTTTCTAAACCTGTAATTTGTGCTTATCTTGAGTTCTCTGTACACTTTAGGTCCAGCCAGCTGAGTATGTCATGTTGGAAGTAGGATAAAAAGAGATAGGAGTCAGGAATCCCTGGATTTATTGCTCAATTTTAAAATTGCTCTTATTAATTGGGAAGGCCACATTATTTGAAAGAAATAATTGAGTTATTGCTTATGTCCACTTTTATATTTCATATAGCAGACAGAATGAAGGAGACATTGCTTAAACAATTACATTGTTTCAAGTTTTGTTTAGATATCCAAAGCAGCACAAAACATGCCAGGTTAGCATTCTGAGCTAAAATTTTAAAGCTGATTATTAAATATGAATGGACACTTTATTTAATTCGACCCCACCACCAGCTCAAGTACACCCCGAGCCTTTCTGCTGAAGAAGTAGAACAAAAACAGTGTTACTTAATGGAAGAAGGGTTTTCCAGCCTTTAGTGTATTTGAACCAGATGTGGAACTGAAAATGAATGAATGCTGAGAAATGCCATTGTATTTGACAGTTGAGTTTTGGTAAGAGAAAGGACTGTTATTCAGTAGAGTGATATTATTTCAAAATCATCTCATTCACATCACTGTACTTTTTTTTCCTCTACAGATCTCTTGATACAATCCTGAGCAGTGCAGTACAAGGCTTGTCTGTTCTGGAGTCTCATTTGGTGGAAGTGGAAGGAGATACTCTTGGCTTGTATGGTGCTGGGGCACTGGAGTGCCTGGATCGAAGCTGGAGTGTTCAAACAGCTGGAATTATTGCCACAGTCTCCTTTATGTTCATAGAATTCGATGAAATTGTTCAAGTGTTAGGAAAACTGAAGACAAAATTTCCTAACTGTGTGGTGAGCATGCCTCATGTTTCAGCTCTGAACAGCTGTGGAATATGGATTGTCTAATAGCACCCTCACTAAGTGCCTTCATGGAAATAGAGGCTGTTAAGAATTGCATATTTCCTTATGCTATAATACTAACCTTGATACTTAAAAATCAATAATTTAAATTTAGATCTCTTTTCAGTCTGCTTTTTATTTCTTTTAATTCCTTTGACCTACCTAATTGTTTTTAAGTTGCAAAACTTGTGTGTAAATACAGTATTGTTGTTCTGCACTATTATGGATCTATGGTATCAGGAAGACCTGATTTGTGTCGTGAGTTCAAAGAGCAAATTGCTGACAGGATAAAAAGATGAAAATTAGAATAGCTAACTAAATCAGCACAGTCCATGAAATTCCTCAGTTCTTGATCAAAAAAAGCAACATGAATGAGAAGTCTCTTCACTATGTCTCTTTTTTTTCTTAGTCATTCAAATCAGTAATTTTGATGCAAATATTAAAATAGAGGTAACAAACATAAGCAACTTGTAGCTCAGATTGATTTGCTCTGGAGCTCCCTGCTGCTTCTCAAGATTTTGAGTGTAACAGAACTTAATGGTTTAATTGGGACTGATAAATTTGTGTGGAGCTTAAGACAAATTTATCTGTTTTAATGAAACTATAGTTTCACTGTGGGTGGGGCAAAACTTGTGGGTGATGGCAGAATCCCAACTAAATTTTTATATTCACCACCCATTTTTCCTCCTTCCTCTTCCCACAGTAATGCTACTGTTAGTATACACCATGGTCATAGGAACATTAGTGTAGGGCAGAGTATGAATTAGGCCAGCACCCTTGCCCAAAAAGGGCAGAATATTTTAAAAGCATGTATTGTGCTTACTTTTATGTGTAGATATTGCAGGTGGTTTACTTGCAGAATTAAAGTAGACATTGTTTAAGTAGTATCATTGCTTTTTGTAATATTGAAAATGTTCCTGCTTTAAGTAAAGAATTTATAAATTGTGTGGGGCATGTAACGTTGGCATCTCTTAGTACATGTAATATGGCACTCGGTTTGATGGGTTCTGCTAAGATGAAACGAGCTCAGTTGCTTCATCAGACACATGACTGTTACAGTTTGAAATCTGAGTGGCACAGAATAGGAATCACTGCGTTCACTCTTTGTTTCCTTATTTGATTTATGGGGGTTTGGCTGTTTTTTAGCACCTGAAGTTTAAGGAGACCAATCTGGTGGCGCTGCAGCAGTTCAATGCATTGGCTGAGATGCATCGCATGGAGCAGTTGACAGTCGATCCTCAGGGAAATCCAGTTGTCAGCTTCACTTTGTGGAAATACTATGTTCTGTTCAGACTGAACCATTTTAATCTGCAGAAGATAAATGGAGTGAAGGTAGGATGGCGTTGCTTCTTATAATTGGTCTTACAGGATAAATTAGTGTTGTTTTTGAAAGAGCAGATGAATTCCTAATGAAATGAGCAAAAGCCTGTCAGTGTCTTCTCAGTATTAAGAGGGGAAAGCTATAAGTAGACTTCACCGTGTAATTTCTTGTGTAATTAATATTAAAATTAATGTTATTTAATAAAATTATGTCAAATTATTATTAAAGAACTGCACAATTTCACTTGATTTTAAGAAGCACTTTTTAATTGTTTTTGAGAAAATCACATCGCTGACATTGAATACTTATGCAAAAATGTATTTGACAGTCTCCTTAGTAGTTTACTATATATGATTATTTATAATTGCCAGTTTACAAAATACCATGGAATCATATTTTCTGCTTTAATCCTGTCACAGAAAAAGTCCGTCAAATAGATTTTTTAAAATTTTTTTCTGCTTTCTATGTACAAGATCATTAGGGTGGGGATTTTTTTGTTGTTGGGTTTGCATTTTAGGTTTAAATAAAGTTAGTACTCAATATTGTTGTTCTTTGTATTTTGTGTTCCCCTTTACATTAATTGAAGGTAAATTTATTCAAGCATATAAAACAGCTATTTTATACTTGGACTTTGATCATAAAGGGGGTGAAAATAGTTACAATGCAACACAATGTTTGAATGCACATTCAATTTTAAATGCTAAGTAAGTTTAAGAGATGTTATGGAAGTTAATTAGAGCAAAAATAATACACAGCTTTAGCATTTAGATCTGGTATTTTAATTTGGTCATCATCATATGTTTTGGATTAGATATACTTGTTATCTGATCCAGCTGAAGCTGGATATTGTGGTTTACTTGGTTTTAGTTGTATAAAGCATATATTAGTTGCTCAGAAGAATAAGAGTGGGTGAAGAGCTTAGATGAATTAGCTCACAAGGAAAGGATGCATGCAAATAGGATTTACTCCAACAGCACAGTATCTTGAAAAGGAAAAAAATATAGTGATAATTAGTAATCCCATGAAAAATATGGAATAACTTCAAATGTAGTACTTTGCTGGAAAAATACTTTTCAAAATTGATTTTAAAAATATAAAGTTTGTTTCTTTTTTACTGTATCATATTTTCAAAATCAACACTAGTGATTCAGATGAAAAGCAAATAGAAGCTAAATCTTGCATGTTTGATCTTTAAAGAGAAAGAAAGAAGCTAACACAACCGTTTAAGTAGACTTTTTGTTACAATCTCAAGGTCAACAAGTTCAGTCTCTGAGGGAAAATTTTGTATTTAATACAAATTAAATGGGGACTAATTTAGTAAATGGAGCACATGTAGCGCAGCATGATTTTATGTAGGACATATCAGATCTTAAATATGTATGACAAGAACACTTTTGTCCTCAACAAACTTTTTCAGCCAGACCACACTACATAAAGATGTGCATACAGGAAGTTTTTTCTAGTGTCATTAATCATTTGAAAAGTGTCTTTGCTAAGCAGAAGAAAGAGATGAGCTCTGATTCCTGGTTTTCATTACCCTGCAGCAGAAGTCATGATATCCAGCTTTGCAGATGTGTGTTACCTATTGGATTAACATGAGTAATAGAAAATTCTATTTCAGTGTAAAGAACACAACCCCTGAAGTGATTCTCAGACCTTAGGTCAGCCCCAAGTAGCAGTTTCAGATGACAGGAAGGGAAATGTGCCTATTCTGCTCTTCTGATTACCACTTGTGTGCAATGTTTGTGGAGACTATTGTGCTGTCAGCTCTGAGGTACGCAGAGCTGCAAAGTAAAGACAATATATACTAACTGAATTAACTAAATAAAATGCATCACTCTGACTTTTATACTGTAGAAAACTAAATAAATTATTATTTTCTCCCCAGCCTTCCCCCTCCATTCCAGTTAATATTCCAGGCTAGAAGCTGAGTGTTGGTCTCCCCCTAACAATGATTGTGTGTCCTTGTCCAATTGTTACATTTACAAACTGTGAAGAAGCAAATTGTCTTGAGATACTGCTTGAAGTTTGTCCCAGTGGTAGTAATCTCAGATTAATTCTAATTTGTCAAGTTGAAGTTACCAGGCCCTCCAGCCTGCTGTCCACGCAGTGGCGTGGAACAGAGTGTGACAGATGCGTCCCTTTCCCTGCGGCAGTCGGTGCCTGTTCTGTGCACTTGGCAAGGAGCAGGCATAAAGCCTTACATTTGTGTGATACTACCGTTAAATCTTTTTGTGATTAATGGAGCAAACAATGCACTGCACGAAGATAGAGAGCATGAGTTTGTGTGAGCTGGGGAGCGTATTCAGCATTGCTGTCTCTGTTGACCTGGTCCTTATGCTTCTCTTAACATAAATAAATACATTAAAATCACTTATTTCTCCAGCAGGCATTTCTGCCTGCACTGGGCTTTGTTTCCCTAGCTGCCTTCTGTGCTCTTTGTTTTAGACCTTGCTTCTGTTACAGACTGTTCAGCAAGGTCATCTACTCCTAGGCTACTAAGTAAGACTTAAAATTTAGTGAAAGTGAACAATTTCACTGTAAAAATGGAATTATCTTTACAGTTCTAATTCCCTGATCTGTGTTTTCACGGAATTTACCCCTGCATTATGGTATTGCAGTATACTTCAGGCAAGTGTAGATTGTTTAGTCTTTAAACATTGAGCAAGAATACAACAAAGATCTATTAATGTGGATCAAAATTCCATTTTATTCACACATTTCAATAGAGCAAAATACAAAGTTTGTCTAGAAGTGCTTAGTAAATATTGTGAGTATGAAAGTGGATTTAATAATGGGTTGCGTTCCCAAAATATGTTATAGGATGAATGGAAGTTAAATTTCATCCAGAAGTTAAGAAGTCAGTAAGTTTCATTGTCCAGTGTTATCCAGGTCACATTTAGTGGTCATAAAGATTGCTTCTGCCCTCAGCACAAAGCCAGGAGTGCAGAAACTGTGCCAACAAACTTTTGGCAGTAGAAGTCAGTTCATAGTCTGGCCATCAGGGCAGGAGAAACACAGGCCATGGTCTCCAGAGGTTACAAGCCAAGACAAACAAAAGATAGTAACCACCACCAAAGAATGAATCTCTTCCCCTTTCTTTACACTTTTCAATTTTACATAAAATGAATCCTGAGAAATTTTCAACCATTGCAAGTTAGTTTAAAGAGACAGCTGGAACTTAATATTGAAACAACAGTATGGTAGACATTTAGAAAAATACAGTGAGTTAACAATTATTTTCAGGAGCTGAAAAATGCAGAGAAAAATTTTTCCCTCTAAAGCCTCTATTTTATAAAGCCTTTTCCATGATGCTGCCAAAATAAGAGAGTCTGTAAGTTATCTTTTCACATATGCATGCCCAGAATCTTTCTGTTTCTCCAGCATAATTTAATCAGAAATTTTCCAGTAGACCTTTTGTAAGTGCATGCAGTATGGAGCAGAATTAATATGTCTGGCCTTCAGAAAATAAATGTAAGAAACCTTTATAAAATTCCTCATTTCACAAAGACTATCATGAAGCACAGGTCATCATGTATCTACATTAAAATATCCAGAATAACAGAAAATAAAATAAGCACTGGTACCTCATTTAGTTTATTCTAAAATATATTTCAAGTGCCAGTAAAATCAAGTCTATGTTTTGGAGATGTGCCCACAACAGATCTGTGATCAGTGTTCTATATAATAAATTTCAGTTAATTCTCAGTGTACATATGTAATGAAATATGAATGTGCTAATTTTGAAATGTAAGTTTTTCTTTTTCCTTCCCTTCCCACTCTCCCCCAGGTTACTGAAAGTGATGTTGTAAAGGCAGAAAGGCTCTTTGGCATCCTGGCGTACGTGGCATCTTCGGAGCTGCCGCATTCCCGCATGCTTTCATTGTTTGGAGAATCCAGGTGAAATACAAGAACACAACTGCAGCTTGTCCAGAACATGTTGGTTAACTCTTTTGCACACTGTTATGATAAATTGTTTTTAGGTAAAAAGATAATAACTTGACAAATACCATCTTCTAGAAGATAGGTCCTCTGCATAATGCACAGCTGTTACCATCTCCTGGTCCATGGAGCCGGAGGTTTTCCCAGAACTTGTATGAAGTCTGCTGAAGAGATGAACGTGCACACAAATGAACTGCATGTTCAGTTCTCCTTTTTTACTGGGATTGCTGAACACTTGTGGATCTTCATGATGAGAACTGGTTATTTTTAGTGGGTATTTTATAGTGGGTAATTAACGGTTCACAGATTTAGGAATTGTACTGTAAAGAAGGGTGCCAAACCCCCCTCTTTTTAGTCTTCTATAGACAAATACTTAATAAAAGTCAAAACTGCAAGACTTCCTATTTAGGAAGTGCTGTGTGATAGATATCAAAGTCAATTGTTTAGAGACAAATTAATGAAGGAACATCTAGAGTCGTATGTATTTTGAATAACTTGAGGATACAATATACTTCAAAGCTCTAAAGTGTATGTTCAAAAGGAGACCCCCCCCCTCACAATAGCTAGAAACATCTGCACTTAAAAGTTTTTGGTAATTAGGATTGTAAATCTCATTTCACAGGAGGAAACAATTCCATTATCTGCTGGAGGGAAAGGGGAAGAAATCTGGGGTTGGGAGTGAGGAAAGTAGTGATAACAGAAGAAGTGGAGGGGAAAGCACAGCTCGAGCAACGTTGAACTACATGACAAAGGATTTTCACATGGAAAAGCTTGAGGTAAAATATATCATTACAAAATACTTCCATTTTCTGTTAGGTAACCTTAGGCTACTGCTCATTGAATTGATCTGTACATCAAGTTTCAGTAGTGCTATTGAGAATGGTGGTTTTAAAAGATCACTGCTTAACACACTTACATGTCTGATCAAACATTTTATCTAACTGATCTTTTTCTCAGAATAATGGAAAATGCTCAGTTTCTGTCTTTGGTGAAGTGATTCCTGAACAGTGCCACAGTCTCAGAAATACATTCTCACCTACAAGCCATATGGAGTGAGCACAAATTTTTTAGGAAGAAGAATGTATGTTGCACATGTTAGATTTTCCCTGAAAGAATTGGCGAAGAACCCTTTCAGACAACATGTGAGATAGTGCAGGCTGTAGTAACAAAAAGCTGCTTCCTAGCTCTTAAGTGAGCTACAGAAAAAAAATATATAGGCAATGTATTAGGTTTAATTATTAATAAAATTGCAAGCTGGCTTGTTTCAGACAAGGGCATCAGTCACGCTTGTTTTAGTTTGTGTTTCTGATCTGTTCACTCTTTTGCTTGGACAGACGGAAATTGTTCCCAGGGAGAATATGATTTTTTCAGCCACAGTCTCCCTTCTGAGCAATCATCCTGAGTTCTAACTGTAGGTACTCTGCTTCTTGTGTTTGTCCCATTGTTTGCTTTTTGATTATGTGGAAATACATAAATCCTCTAGAGCAAGAAATTAAATCAGGTTCAGTAATCACTGAATTCTCTTATTCCATTGTGGTTTTGTTATCTCAGATCCACAGCATAAAAAGGAGACAGTGACTGCATGTGTGGAGAGATTAAATTAAGAAAACATTTTAGGCTCAAAAGCTGTGATAGTAGCTCTTAAATCTTTGCATGGCATGGAGTAAGAGAGTGAAGTATTCCTGTCCTTTACCATGGAATCAGCCCTATAATAAAATAAAATAAAAATAAGGTTAGTATTTGTGCAGTTCATTAAATAAATACGTTATTTTCTCTTACCAGTGCAGCAATTCCATCTTGTCCTCTGCTGTAGCATTGTTCAGGGTATCACAGGAGTACATCCTGGCAAAAAGGTCTTCATCCAGCTCCCCAGCAGCAGTAAAGTAACATCACAAATGTGACTGAAGAAGTGTGATGCTAAAGATGACAGTCGTGGGTCTTTAATTAATAATTTGGGGTTTTAGCTGAAACTGCTGGAAGGCATATTCTCACCTTTATTATTCATTGAAGAAAACTTTTGTTCTGGTGGCCTGAAGAGTGATCTAACATTTTTAACAATGCCATCATCCAAACTAGTTAGATATTTAGCTCCAATATAACTTACTGTTCAAAGCTTAAAGCATTTTATAGAAACTTTGTAGAAGCAGGGATTAACACAGTTTGAGTTACTAAAATGCAGAGCTAGTAGTTGCACAAATAACAGTATCTTTTTATTATTTTTAAAGGTTCAGCTTACTTCAGTATCTAATGTAATAGACATTAGGAACCAGCACTTGCCAGAGTGCCTGTGGAAAAAAATGAGTACTGGCATGTTTTTCTACAACAATGTTCTTGTTAGGGCAGGTAGAGAAACATATCCTTTTCAACTGTGTACTATAAGGATGAAATTCTGGGAAGGGAGAGAAGGAAAAGCAGTTTATTGCTTAATAATTTCTGTATTTTCACTGCTATGCTAGAAAGCAACACAAATTGTAATGCTGTTAACAGATCCTCATATAATTACTTGAAAGCTAATTTTGGATAAATTAAAGACTTAATATAGTATGAATATTATGAATACATTAAGATTCTGTGGCCACACTTATAAAAGCTGGACATAGACTGGGGCCATGCAACTTAAAACCAAGGGGAGAAAGTACATGATAACATCTGCCTGCTAATTGCTGTGTTCTTTAATTCATTCAAGTTTTGAAAGGGTTTTTTGGATTTGCTCTTGTTTAACCTTTTTTTCCTTTTTCTTACCCATTGTGTAATTTTTCTCTCATGCAGGAAATCAAAGAAAGAAAAACATTTTGCCAGACATACGTTGAGAACTTGGTGAAAGAAGCAGCTGACATCAATATGAAAAATGAGTTGTTGCAGAAGCTCTGGCCTCAGATGTTCATTGAACTTGTCAGAGACGCAGTGGTGGAAATCCGCAATAAAAACTCCTCCATGAAGCTCTGCCTGCAGCGGATCGCTGACCACAAACAGTAGAGTCGCCGTGTTGTCTTGCAGCTCTTGGGTCACTGTTCTCTCCTGTTTTACAAACATAAACCAATGGAATATAAAGTTATCGTCATTGGGGCACGCTTCACTTCCTCCCCCAAAGGGATGCCTTTAAATCTTAATTAACTCTTAATAGTTTTGAAGTCAAAGTTTACTTTCGTACTGCTTTACCAATGCTTGCTTGGCTAACTAAAGTGATACCACAGAAATGACTTGGTGATTGTTTTCTGAAGTTCTCATTTATTTTTTTCTGCTACCCTTGATTCTGTAGTGCTACAGCATTGATTTTTAAAGAACAAATTTACAAAGCTTGCCTTATTTTTATTGAACACTTTTCAATTGTCACTTTTTTGACTGCTGCTGTTTAAAAAACCCAAGAATAGTAGCTAATTTTTTTATGACCGGAAGCCAATAAATTATTTTTACACCCTGAACTCAATGAAGACTTATTATTCTTGTTTGTCAGATTATAGAACACATGAGAGTGCTCAGAATATTGACATTTAATCGGCCTAATTCTCAACTGAACAAATTGCCCAAAGTGAATTTCGAATTTTTTCATTAGTTTCATTAATAAGGTTGTGTGAATTGTTATAGGTAAAATGTGATTCCAAGGTATACTCACTTGAGCTTTATTTTTGTTTTGCTAAAATATGTTAATATATTTTATTTTGTTTCGTGATTATTAACTTATTCTGAGGTTTGCCAAGATCAAATGAGCTAAAATGCATGTATTACATTTGGTAGGGAGACTGATAACTACTATTCAGTTGTAATTCATTTTTGTGACTGTGTGAAAATTTCATATTATCAATAAAAATAAATTCTTCACTTTTACCTTTCACAGATACTGTAAAGAAGTACTTTAGAGTAGTGTGTGCAAAGAAAAGACTTCTCCTTAATGCTGCGTGAAGAGATGAGGCACTTGCCCCATAATCAGCTGAATAGGTGAAAAAAACCCATTCCATAATACAGTAACTGCCACAAGGAACAGCTTGCCAGCTTCTGTCCAGAAATTGAATTTAGGAAGCGTTAGCAAATCCAGCTGATTGCCATGGGTAAGCATTCAGACGTTGTACAAGCATTCAGATGCAGATAGAAAGTTGTGCAGTTTAAATTGATTTTTTAGTTCCATTTTATCTTAACTAAAACAATCCAAAACTTTTGTACACTTTTTTTACTTTAATAAAATTGTTCTTATTTTACTGAGGCTCATTTATAAAAAAGAAATTAAAGACAACTTTCTGTAAGGGTTTCTATGACTCAAAAGTAAATTTATTTTTAAACTCTGCCTAGAACATATTTTCTGTCAAAGCAGAGATGCAGATACAGTTTAATGAGCTTTTATGCCCAGAAAATCATGGAAGGTCTGGGTTGGATAGACTTTAAAGGCCATCTAATTGCAATGCTCTGCCAGGGGCAGGGACATTTTCCACTAGAGCAGATTGCCCAAAGCCCTGTCCAGCCTGGCCTTCAACACTTGAGGGTAGCCACAGCTTCTGTGGGTAACCCATGCCACAGCCTCACCACCCTCACAGGAAGAATTTCATCCGTTTGTCCAATGTAAATCTTCCCTCTTTCATTTAAAGCCATTCCCCCTTGTCCTGTCAGCCCATGTTCAATGCCCTCTGCAGCTCTCCTGGAGCCCTCACAGGCACTGGGAGCTGACTCTTGTCCAGGCTGAACACACCAAGCTCCCTGAGCCTTGACTGAGTAGCAGGAATGAAATGTCCCAGGTATTTTGGAGAGTACAATCTCCAGCATTCAGGTCAAGCTGGTGCATTGATGTTGTCTGAGAGAATCCCATTTCAGAGCATGTGCCAGGTTAACAGTGATGGAACTGTTCAATGCCATTTCCCATTGGGTTCCTGTTGGACTTGCAGGTAGTTGCTTTCAGTCTGCAGAATGTGGTGGAGGTTAAGTCACTTAAATTCTAAGGAAGTGTTAGAATTCCTGAAGAAACTGCTCCAGCAGTTGATAGAATTTAATGGAAACAATCACCTATCTGGGCTTTTTGACCTGTTTCACGGAATTTATAATAAGATTAGTTTATTTGGTGGGATTTCTGTTTCCTTTCCATTGGAAAATTGCACTCTCAAGTTTTATGGTGCATTTTATTAAAGGAACAAATTAGTGCTCTGCAAAATGTGAGGAAAAGAGAGTTTACATTAGAGAAAGAGCCAGTATAGAAATGTACATGCAATAGGTTTTTGGATCTATCATTTACATAATTTCAGTGCCAAGGGGGTGCGTGGAGCAATTCCAGCTTCTGCATGGGGACAGAAAGCTCAGCAGCTGTGTGAAAGTGCAGAACTCTCCTGATGATATAGCTGGAACAGTTGGGCCCCTTTTGAATCAGATTCAGCAGCAGTAAAAGAGTGGAAAAAAAAATGTTTTAAGAAAGTTGCATTGGTCTAGAGGAACAGGAAGTCCTTCATGGGAAAATCAAGAGAAAAGCCAGACTTTCTGATATTGAGGCTTTAGAAGCATAATCCTGCTTTGAGGCTTTAAGGTAGGCTCTTAAAAAATGAATCAGAGGGTATTGATGGGGAGTTGTAGAAACATCTTAAAATGCTCTGTATTCCCAGTGGCGTGTGAATGCTGCCAGTTTGGACTTTTTTCACTAATAGCAGCTGTTTCATAACAGGATTGCTAAATGGCTGAAGTGAGGGTAGGTAGGCAGCTATTATAAATGAAGGAAAGGTTAATGTTGAGCTCATATGTTCTTTTCACATAAAACCAGTAGGAAAAAAAAGGAACTTACATTTTCAGTAATTCTTTTTAGGGAACAAGTGATGGATTAAAGTGATGTTAGACCTAAGAATACATAAAATTTTTAGCAGATGGAGGATCTTGAAATTGTTAGCATGCTATACATTGTTTTTGTGGTTACACAAATTATTTCTTAAATCTTACAGACTCATGAGATATATTCCTGTAGCTGCTTATTTGGGAGTTCCCAAGTACCTAAAAATGTGAAGGTCATACAAGCAGCAAATTCTTAGATGTTCTGCAACTTATGTGCCATGTATATGAACTTTCTGTGGCTACAGGTGTAAATTGATGAGTTAAAATAGCAATGATACTGAAGTTGGGGACCTTTTAATAAAACTTTCCAGTCTGAAAGCAGTTATTTTTTTTCTTATTCAAAAGCCTTTAAATGCTGCATAAAACCAAATTTTGATGTTGTTCATATTTCACTTATATCTCATCCAAAGTAGACTGCGATCATCTCATGTAGCCTGATTTCTGCACAGGATATGAACTATTACTTTAAAATATGTTAACTAGAAATCACCTTGAGGGTTAAAAAGATACTGTTTTAAGTATTTTATAAACTTTTTGGATTGATTTTTGGATTCTTTCTGCAATTTACTTATTTCCTGAGACAAATTTCTTCCATGTCCAGACAAAAGCAGATAATGATGTATGATATTTTTTTCAGTTTCAGTTTAGCTGTCTCACGCACGAAGGCCCCATTATGTCATGCAGAGTCACTGTTTGTTATGCAACTGAAATTTGATCTTGAGTAAGGAGACTGATGAGGAGCTGTATTTCATACATTCCTTTTAATACTGGATCTGAAAAAGTAATAGAGCTGCATATTTGCTGCCACAGTGGAGCAGGGAGCACAAATTCACTTGATGCAAACCAAAAGCTGATGCTGTCAGTTATGAGGAAGAAAAAGGTTTTAACTGAGCATAGAGGTAACACTGCCACACTGCCTGGGACCAAAGGATAAATCAGAATCCAGAAAGAGCTGAAAACTCTTTTCCATTATAGAAAAGTGAATTATCTTGTTCCACCACTACAAATGTATTCTATCATGTAAACTACTTAAAATAATGGCAGTAATAAAAAGGCTAATGTCTTAAAGATCTGCACATTATGTTAGGCTATTGTGGGAACCGTAGTGACTCCACAATCTGTGCATACATTTCATAATTTCAGGACAGGTGGATGCTCTTTTTAAACCAGAGCTATGGGCTGTAAAAGTGACAATGATGCTTCCAGTTTCTACTTTTTATCATAGTGACACATCAGGATGAATTGGGTTTTGTTAGCTGATTTATTTGAAGAAGCTAAGGCAAATATTTGGTATTTCTTCTTATTAAGTAATAGTCATAAATACGTGATTTAGATTAGGAGTCAAAATCACAATAGCAGCTATTTGGTTTGATTGGGAAAACAGACTCCTTGGATGTTTTTCTGTTTCCACATCACACAAACTTTGCTACATCTTGAAGCCCAGTTCCAGTGAAATTATTTTTTAATTGGAGGCATCAGATTTTTTGAGATTTGTTAAGTCTTGGTGTTTTGCTACTTATGTATAGAACAAGGAGTGGGAAAGAAGAGATTGGTTATCGCTTCGTTCTACTGCCTGATAAGGTGGCTTTTACTCCAAAGTAAATATGAACTGCTTTATTTTTTGCATAAAAAAAAGAGTTAGTGTGGGCTACGCTGACTTGAGACAATCTTACAGAAATCTGAGGGATATCTGCTTACACACACCTCCGAGCTGGATTTTCTTGAGCATGAGCTAAAACTTGAATCCAAGGGACTGTTTATTCAACCAAAGTATTAACTTTGTTGGCAAGCTTGGCTAGGCTTTTGCTCTCAGGGGAGGAAGGAAAAGCTCATCTGGAGGAACTCTTGTCTCTGCTGTGGAGAAAACAGCATTTCTTTACAGGCTGTGTGTTGAGCCTTATATGCCATACTTCTGTACAGATGGAGTGGACAGACACTTCTGCCTGTTGTATCAAACATCAGGAAACACTGGTGAGGAACTGAAAAGTCTTAATGGGGAAAAAGTGACTCTTCTCAAATTGTAAAATGTGTGGGTTTGGTGGGGATTTTTTTACAATTATGGATAGATGTGTTACAAGCAGGAATAAATTTGACTGATGTAAGTTCACGGAGATTATGAAAAAGTAGAAAACTGAAAGTTAGAATATTTATACCAAAGCCAGCACTAGAAGCATCCAGCATGCCCAGGAGATGTGTTTGTACAGGGGAACCTCACACTGGCTTGAGGAGACCCTCATGGATGGTAGTTCTATCCAGCTTTTTGGAAAATCCAGACTGATGGCTTCCTGGTTGCTGTGGACTTTGCTTGGTTGGTACACTATAAAATAATGTAATCAAGACAGCAGAATCAGATTTCTTGGTGATGAATTGTGTTGGTTAATGGCATGACTATGCTTAATCCCATCTTTTGTTGCAATCTTCCCAGTTAGGTAGGCACTTGCATACTAAGGAAAATCTTGTGTGCAATCTTCATTCTTATATATTGCTTGGCATCTGGTATGTCACTACATCCACAACTTGGACATTTTCCCATCAAATTATTCCTTTCACTTCTGTTTGAGTAATATGGGTATTCCAGAGGTTAAAAGCTGCAATTAGCAATACTCCATTTTACACTTGAAACTGGAACTTTTAATGAACCCTGAGCAGGTCATAAATAAGTTCATTCCTTCTGGAATTCTAGACATGGATGACATAAACAGCATTAACCTTTTCAAAACAGCAAGAATGAAATCTTTCAAGAGTACAGGTAATAATGCAAAACCTTTCTGGAGGTAGTATTGAAAGCTTAACGCTTCAGCACAGAAGAAGATATCCTGGAATGATAATGGCTTCCATCTATTTATAAGTGTATCATTAGACAAGAGACTGTAAAATTAATTCTGACTACAGTGGTGAAGAAATTGTGACTGTGAATGTGATGTTTGCTCTACATTCTCACACAGTCCAGACATCTTACTTGTTCATGCAAATAGCAGTGGTCACACTCAATAAAAGAAATCATTGCAATATGTAGAGAAGCTGTGACTTTACAGTGATAAAAAATGCTGAGTTCATTGATTAGCTATTATACGACTCTTAGAAATTATACTGTGATACAATATGTGTTGTGGTTTGTGTTCTATTTGGATATGTAGCACATTTGCTGCTTATTTGCATTAGGCTTCAATGATCTCTACTTCTTCATAAAATAAAGAACTCATTCTGAAGAGTGATGAAAGAAGCACAGAGTACAGCTTTACTCAGTTTCTAATTCAGCAGTGACAATAGAGTATATTAGGCTTCATACAACTCTTGTATCCTGAGTAAAATACTCATGTCGGAGCTCTCAGCCATCTGACTGTGAAGCTGAGTCCCCTCTGCAGATGTACTAATGCAAGGTGACACGCTGCTGAAGACTCTCCAAGGTATTTGCATTAATTTATGCTCTTTATCAGGATGCATGATCAAAACAAGAAAATCCAAACTAGATAACCTGTGTGAACTAAAACCTTGTGTGAACTAAAACCTTGATGCTGTTGAAATTGTTGCAATATTCCCAGTAATTTGAGTGAGGATTTTTTAATATATATATGATAATGACAGTTGTGTCTTGGGTCTCAGATTAGAATCTTGAATAGATTCGAAGTTCATCTAGATCCTGTACTGGCTGGAGGAAAATAGACACTTCTACAGTGTAAAACATCTGCTTTGTTTTAGATCTCCATATTTTCAGTTAAGTGAAGTTGTTGGGTTTTTTTTCTTTCCCTGTTAAGATTGTGAAGATAATCTTCCAAGCGTTGTCTGCAAAAGCTTGGGTTTGTACTGACAAGTTCCATCCTTCCCACGTGTTGTCTGCTTCCCTCTCGTGTGACCCAAACCAGCGTGTTCTGAGCCAGCCAGAGCCCACAGAAGCAGCCCACTTGAAGATGAACAGGCATGGGTTCTAGTTGGACTGGGGGCAAATCTGAGTGTCCTAGACTTCCAAAATGAGAACTGCATGCCTGAAGTCATGCTAGACTTCAGTGAAATGTAGATCACTAAGTCCTTTTGTCACATTCAAAGTGACCTGGAGGGCTGGCACACAGGTTCTCTCCTTTGCTGATTTGAATGCATTTTTTACCAAAGCAGGAGAGTGCCATGTGGATAGGGCAGGAGACTGAACTGGACTAGACATTGTTAGACAGTAGATAACTGCTTTTTCACTCAAAGCAGTGCAATAGCATATGTCTGTGAGTAGTAAAGTGTTGCAAAATATGTTAAATGTTCTGGGTGACAAGCCAGAAATGCATGTGTTAAACACGTCAAAATAACCAAGATATCTCATTTGTTAGACACAGCCATTTCCCTGGTGCTGAGCTCGCTGGTTGCAAGGCAGCTGCTGTCTCTTGTACAGAGATTGTTACGTGCTGGCAACTGTGAAGAAAGTAGGTCATTTGCAGATAATATGGGTGTTCAACTTGTTGAGCAGATTCTTCTGATACATTCTGCAGAGTAGCATTCTCAGTATTTTCAGATTTATTTAAAAGAAAAATTTCTTCAGAGATGTGAAGGATCCTTTAGCTTTAAGATTGTTTTTTAATTTGTGTGAATATGTGTCTCATTGAAGAAGAGAAGAAGAAATCAAAAAAGAAGCATAGGTGGTCTGAGAAAGTTGTATTATTTGCTCTTTCTTCTTTGTTGGTGCTGAACTTTTGCCTGTGTTTGATGATGCTGGCTGTAGCTCACTCAGGGATTAACTATAGTCTGTGTCAGGAAAGTAATAGATGTAGGTGTGCTCAGGGCAGTTTCCAGAGCAGTCAACATACATTGCAATCTGAGATTAGTAATTTTGCACATTTTCACACCTTCCATCAGCACCTCCCTTCTACAAACTTTGTCCTGTTGCAGGGAAAAACTAGCCTTTTGATAATATGCATCTCAATATGTGACCTGTGAATGTGTTTGATGTCTTTCTGTGGAGCAGATGAGTGTCAATTGTAAAGATTCTCATGCTAAGAATATTTAGTGTAAGACATCTGTGGACCTTTACTACTGACTAGCTCTCATTTTTTTTTCCAGAGACTCCTCCTTATTAACTACACTGGTCAAATTCCTCCAAACTGGTATTCAGAGGAGACCATAAAATAAAACGCCATGCCTTGAAGAGGATCATCCCCTCATGACCTACATTTTAACAGGAGTAAAATTGAAAGAAAAACACTTTGTTGCATTAGATAGCTGGTAATGAGCTGACGGAGGCGTTAGGCCAGCCAGGTGCTGTTTATCTCATCTGTACTGTGTATTAAGTGTGGGGCACCTACACAGAGTGAGCAGTCTCGTGTATTTTTAGAGGTGTGAGAACTGTTATGAGAAGCCAAATACTTCTTAATTTTCCCCTCCCATACTCCACTTAGGAGACTCTCACTTTAGCCACCCTTTGTTTCCAAGCTGCAGTGCATTCTGTTGTAATTTAAGGACAATACTGTCACCAGCCATTGCTTGTGGCTCCAGTGTTTGGCCCACAGAAGGCAGGCACAGGCAGCTTTGGCCTTTCCCAGCCTCTGCAGCGGGGAAGAGCCCAGGGAAGCTGTGACTCAAGGGGTGTTACTCATGGGTGTAGAGCAGAAGTGGCATCGCTGTGTTTTGTGGAGAGGCTGGGAAGTGTGCTGGAGGTACAGGCACCTGTCAGTCTGGAGGAAAACACTTCTAGCACGTGGGATGTGAAATTCAGTGGAATTTTTTTTTCCAGCTCCAGCTCTTTTAAAAGATTTTTTTCTTGCTCTCGTTTCAATTGAACCAGCAGATGAGAGAATCGCTAACTTGTCTGCCACTAACACATATTTCATTAACCAGCACACTCACCAGGTCATGTTTATTTGCTTTTATTTTTTACACTAGTTTATGTCCTAGGGAGAAATCATGCCACTGTTTTGGGGTGTTTTTTATTGGTCATTACACCAATGGATGGAATTTATGATAGATAAAATGCACTGAAAGTACATATTTTTGTGTGAGCCTATGTGCTAAATATTTAATATCTCTTTGAAATATTTGTTGATTTAGAGGAGTCTCATATTCTTGATTTCTTCATACACATTTGTTTCAGAATGTTATCAGTTCAGTGATTCCTAATCAGAAGCATTTGAAAATCTACAAGGTTGCCAAGTTTTTGCTTTTGATCTTGCAGCATGTTCCTTTTTTTAAAATGACAGTTTACATTACAGCTAAAAATCTTGCAAAACTTTAAGTGGGTTCTTGGAAATTGTCTTTAGCACTTCCAGTAAAATTTATTTCAAAATTTTGGATGAAATATTTTATCGATTTTGGAGAAAGCTTTCAAAGGTTTATTTTTCCTCAAGTGTTCAAAAGACAGTTTTGTGATGTGCTCAAGACTGCTTCTTTCATGAAGTACATTTTTTCAGAAGGATTTATGGAATGTTGTAGAGATGAGCTTGGTGACTATAACTGCTTCTTTTGTTTTAATTCTGGATTAAAGTAGTATGATGTCAGATGCTAGTGGACTTTCCTTTGTTCAAGCATTGTGTGGTGACATCAGTCTTCACATCAGAGACTATTAGACCTTAGTGGTACAACACGTTCTTGGCAGGAGTTGTGGTACTGGGATCAAGGTTTTGGCAAGGGCAAACTCCAGAGTGATCTCCTGGAAGTGTTTCTTGGAAAATTGTGGTTCTTGGAAAATTTGTATCTACTTTCAGATCTGAGAAATGATTGCCTGCATTGGTAGCAAATTGTATTTCTTTCCTAGAAGGAGCTTGGAAAGGCCATGGATTCTTACAGCTGTCTTTCAAAGTTTAGATACATTCTTATCATACAGAGATGGAGGAACTGGTTATTTTTGAGGCTGCAATGGAGATAAAGGAGCAAACTAGCTCAAAATTTGTAATTTTGGTTTTCCTATTTTTACCTTTCTGAAACTGTTGCAAAGGGGAGGAAGAATGGGTAGGTGGCCAAGAGTAAAGGAGTTTGGGCTATGAGATAGGGAGGGACTGTAGTGGCAGTGTGAAATTCAGAAATCAGCTTTTTTGAAGGGCTCTTCTAGAAGATGGGGAATTTGTCAAACCAGCTGGCTCTGGGCACAGTGGAGGGAGTGGAGGGAGGCCCACAGTCCTGCAGAGCAAGTGAAGGAGAGCTGGACACGAGCAGGAGTGAGCTGGGAGCCAGGATTGCAACTTTGATTTCAAGTCTGTAGAGCTTGGCAGGTCTCTGTAATTCTGAGTGAGAAATATGTGCACCCCAACCTCAGTGAACATTTGTCTTTTTCTCGTAACATTCTTTAACTGTTCTCTTTGGTTGCTCTCCCAGTGCATTCCAAGAAGACAGCTTTCTGCAGGCTGTGTTAAAAGAGGATGCCTCTGGCCTGTGTCAGCTCAGGGATTTACATCACCATTGAGTATTTGGTACTCCTTTATTTACTTTAGGAATGCCCAGTGATCAGTGTATAAAAGGACACACAATAGCTGTATCATATGAATACCTGTCTCAGTTTAGAACGGGTAGGCCCGTTACAGATCCTTTATGAGCAGTGTCGATAATCCTTGCAATGTCAGATCTTTTTCCTGGTCCTCCACCAGAGATGTTCTCAGACATTCCCAGCATTGCCTCTTATGAAAACCAGTAACTGCTTGAACTTTTCATGCAAGTCTGTGGCACTCATCATCTTTCTAGAGGAGTCGTTATTTTCTCACTGCTTTTAAGGGGTTAATACATTTATTGAAAAGCATTTTCATATACGTGAAATAAGTGGATAAGCTCAAGAGAAATTCAGGCTAGATCAATTGTTCTGTTGGGGCAGCAGCTTGTTCCCATCTGCTGCTTTTGCTGAAAAGTTGGCAGATCTTTTCTGCAGTGATAAAAGGCGGTGTAGTGGATAGAGTCCCCCTAGCCCTAATTTGAAAAGCAGTGCAAGTGGCTGAGAAGTTGTGACAGCAGCTGGCTGTCAGCAGACATCCTTCCTTGGTGCTCTTCAGATATGAGCAGAAAACGTTCTATTGGTAAATGCCATGCACATGTAAATCTGCTCAACTCTTCCCTTTCCACATACGTGGCAGGACAGGGTCCAGCTGAGACACCTATTCCCCTTTGGTGGGAAAATTCATGGTTTGAGCTGGCTTACATTAGTGTCCAAGGACAGAACAGGACTACTCATCTCTTCATGGTGACTAAGAGATCATTCCCTAATGTGCCAGCATTGCTCAGGGTCTTCCTCATACATGGGATTTTAGAGGATAGTCTGTTATTTCAGGGTTTGCCAAGACTGTTACGTTGCTGACCTTCAGTCAAATCTGTGCAGATCAAAGGCATCCTAGCTGAAAAGACTGAGTGATGTGGAGGCTTGGAAAATCAGGGACAAACATGCAAAGAATCTTCAAACCAGCCTAAAATGTTTCTTGAACAGACCAATTACTTTATAGAAAATATTTCTGTTACTCCGTTATGCCTCTTCCAAATATTAAAAATAAAAAGATATTTTCTCTGGCAGGACTTGAGCTTTAGGCTATAGATCAAACAGGTTGATACATTTTTCTGGCCTCTTTTTTTTCTAAATTTTTTGATTGATTTCTTTGTATTCTCATCAACATCTACTCATATTGCATTTCAGTGTGGTCTGGCCAACAGTCTTGATATGGAGACAGAAATCTTTAGTCTTGTTTAACCAAGCTGGTAAGGAAGCTGTATTTTCATCCTGAAGTGGGGGATTGTCCTTGCAATACAGTACAGGGGGTTTGTCTCAAGATTTTCAGAAGTTTCTAGACTAAATAAGTATTTAAGTGCTACTTCATTGGCATTGAGGTCTGTTTGAGCTCTTTTTCTCTGGTGCTACAATTAAAATCAGTGATCAACATGAAGCAATCTTAATGTGGGATTACATGTAGTTACTTAAAGTATGTTGCTGCTGGGTTTGATACTCCATAATTTTGTTCTTAAAACTGTACAGCTGGAGAATGCAGCTGGTTTTAACATTGCTGAAATTTGGCTGACTCTGCAACAACATCCAGGCCTTTTTGGACACTATGATAAAAATACAGCACTGCTAGTGCTCTGTTTTTATTATTAGTGGAGGTGCAAGAGCTAAAAATATGTCTTGCTTTCATGAGAATCTAAGCACAGACAATGCTGCAGAGAGCTCCTTTCTGTCTGTGTCTCATTTGCTTGATCTATATCTGGAATTGAAAAGGGCCAGGAGGTTTCCACATAAATCTTTGAGATTTCTATGTTCGCCTCAGTTTCAGCTTTGATATTCTTTCTTTAAAGAAACTAAGACTGTAGCTGTTCTAGTATCAAAAAAACCCTCAAGTATGTAAAGTTGGATGTAGGTGATGCAGACAGAAGTTTGCACAGAGCTTGTAACAATAGTGGGAGGTGTGAACTACTGCCTTTACCTCTACTGAGTGTTAGCTCAGGTATTTAGCAGAATTGTCTAATTGTCTATATTGAGTATTTAATTCCCTAGAAAGAATGAAAATATTAGACACAGCAGAGCTTGATGTGTGGTGGGAGGCATGTTACGTTGATGGCTCAAGCTAGTGGTGTTTGGGAACTGCTTCTGCTTGTTGGTGTTATAAAGGAGAAGTCCAACATTAAACTTCATCAGGATAGGAACCAAAGAGTGGGGATTTTAGATTTTTAGTATCTCTGAGGTATATTTTATTCTGTAGGTAGAAAACCTGTCACACTTCATCTACATTCCTGCTGTAACATTAAACAGAAAACCGTTACAACACTTCCAAGTCTGAAATGAGACACTTCTTGCAGGAGTCCTAAATTCTGGACTGGTTGATTGGGTTGGGTTTTTTTCCCCTGGTGCCTATCACTTGCAATCCTTTTTGCTTCAATAACCTGATCAAACAGGACCATCTATATGTATGAATCTGTGGACATGAAAGGTGAGGAAGGAAAAACTTACATCCACTTCTCCTTGTTTGGGTTCTGTGTTGCAGTTGATTCTTTAGCTTAATTAAGTTAATGAATCACTGGATAACTTGCTGCAATTGTTCATTTTTTACAGTATGCAACTTTTCTATGCTGGAAAAGTTCTTTCCTATTGATATGCTTAAAAAAAAAAAGCATGTAGCAGGTCAGGGCACTACTATGTTGTATGCACACATCAGGTATGTGTTCTGTAAAACTGATTACCAAAGCAGAGTCTGGCATTCAGCAAAGACATTTTAACTGTAGAATGGATTGTAAGCACTTTCTTAAAACTCAAAACCAGTCCTGCATTCAGACTTGTCTTTGCAAGAATAAGAAGAAACAACACCAAAAAATAGCAAAGCGGAACCACTTTCTGATATACATGGTAAACATGGATGATATAAATTTATTCTACTCTTTTCAGATTTGAAACCACAAGAGAGAGAATATTTTCTTCTGTGGTGGGATTGGAGAAGAGCTTATTTCCTTAAATTTATTGTCAGTGCTTGAGAAAATGATTTGTTTTGTTTTGTTTTGTTTTGTTTAGAAGCAGGGCCAAGCAGTTGCAGAGTTTATAACCCGAGACGGTTATTAAACAGACATATAGGCCATTTAGGACAGTGGAACAAACTCAGAAAACCTAGTGAAAGAAAGAGGAAAACTGGTTTTGGGATGTTAGACCACACAATAGGCAAATGACTGCGACACGTCACTTGGAAGCCATTGCAATTTTCTTTCAGGCAAATATGAGGACTCTGATGCATAGACTTCCACTACTTTACAGTTCTTTCATTGGATTATAAATCGTCCTCTTTGCCACCTCTTTTTACCTCAGTGTGATTTATAAATCTCTTTTTTTTTAATCCACAACCAGATTTGAAGCTACGTCTTCAGTGAAATAACTAATGACAGAAAACCCCCTTTGGGTTTATACACCTAAAACCTGCAGTTATTGTGCAATAGTTGTTTGAGCCTGGCTACTGGATGGAAAAGGCAGGACTGCAGCGTTTGTCTTGAGGATGATTTGGTTAGCAGCGTTCCCGTGAGTTTACTGTTGATTTTCATCTGTTTCCAAATTCTTCACTCCAGAGCTTCTACCTGAAAAGTTCCAAGCAAAGTTTCAAGAACTGTTAAATACTTATATATAGCTGTTAAATATAACTGATAAATATAATAATAACTATATATAACTGTTAAATACTTATATGTAGCTTCTCAGGAGGCTTCAAGAAATGAACGAGAAGGATTTATTGTCCCATTTGGACAACTAAATGAGAAAATGAGTAAATGGGGCCAGTTCCAGGAGATAAGAAAAGGTAAAGTAGAATCACAGTAACCCTAAAGCCTTTATCTGAATGTATGTGTGAGAACCTGTATCTTCATAAGGGTCCTGTCCCAAAACTAACAGAATTACCTTTATTTTGCAAAGACAATAAGATTGGGTATTGGAAGTGCAAAGAAAAAAAGGCAAAGCCAGTCCTGAAATTCTGAGGCTGGTTCCACAGATTTTTAAAATTCTGTTTGTTAGTTTTGTTTTTCCCTGCAACAGCAAGTTTCAGGGACACTGTGTTGCATTTTTCCCTCTTACAGGACATGAAAATCACTATATAATATTTATACCAGATAAATCTATTTATTTTGCCCCCTTTCAAAAAAAGCTCATGTGACTGCTGTCACTTACAAAAACAAAGATTCAATCCTCTTACCTTGCAGGATTTGAAGAAAAGGTTTGCTCTATTTTCTTATTCTCTGCCTCAGGGAACCTACAGAGAATTCTTTGGGGTTTTGTGGTTGTGGTTTTTTGTTGGTTTGGTTTGGTTTGGTTTGATTTGGTTGTTTTAATGATGTGAAAAAAGAAGGAAAGGTGTGAAAGAAGAAAAGTGGAGTGTAAAGGAATCTGTTTTTAAGAAGTTAGAATGTTTTTCTCTTAACTCTCAAAGAATTATTTTAGCTATTTTCTTTAAAAGCACAAATACGTGTGCACAGACACCGCTCTGTTTAATTCTATATAGTAATGTCTTTTCCATGTCCTTCCACGGTAGTTCTGCTATCTTATAAAACCTGATATTTTACAGGATGGGGGAGTAAGAAGCAGAATGAAAAGCATGCTAGATGCTGGTGGGTTTTTTTGTTACACTTGGAACGTTTTGTCCAGCATCAGGCACGTCTGTGCGATTTCTGCTGCCTGGGCAAGGGCAGGGTACTCTGAGAACCGTGGTTCTCTTCAGGAGGAGGCTGTCCAAGAGCACTGGGAGCAGCTCTAAAGGCAGCCTGTGAGCACAGCACACAGGACCAAAACATCAGCAAGCTTTTGAAACTCTCCCTTGGAAGGGCTTGCATACTCCAAATGCCAGACTTGTGGATGAAATATGACTCAGAGCACTGATCTCAGTAAGAATCAAGGAAATGGAAAATAAATTATGTGGGAGACTAATGGGTAATTAAAATTTTAGTGATAATTTCTTTTTTTTTTTCCCAAAAAACCATTGTTCTTAGAGCCAAGCAATAGTTCAGGTAACTGCTAAAGATTTACAGAGCATTTATCTTGGCACTGGGCAGTAGGTTATTATTGTATTCTCAAGCATAGTGACAGTTCTTTGTAACACCAACAGTCCTTTTGCAACTACTTCTGTTGTTGCTTAGACAGGATCAGACTGGACAAGCCTTAGAGAAGAAATGGAGAGAGACAAAAAAATTATTTGATTCTGTTTGGCATTCCACTCAAAGTGATCCACAAGAAGGTAAAGAATTTTTTCTTCCATTTCAAGTGTCCTAGAGATTAAGAGCCAAATCCATAATGGTGAAACTTGTTCTTTAAACATCTCTAATATTCTTGATAGTCTCCCAGCAGTTTTAAAGGAATAACTGTGAACATGTGGAGACTGTAAGGCAGGAACTCTTATGAACATACCAACATTCTTGACTGTTGCAGGTACTACTGTGAGGCATTCCAGAAACTCTGTTAATGGCATATTTGGGGCTTGGCTGTGGGGCAGTATCATTGTGCTTCATTCTCCTACATTGCCAGTTCTTCCACACCTGAAGTTTCAAAGTATTTAGACTCTCAATTCCAAAATCAGTGAACTAAGTATTTTAATATCTTGATTAGGATTACACACTAATTACCTGACCAAGACTGGAGGAGTATTTTGGCTCATTAACCTCCTCTGATCTTTACACTGTACTTGCCACTTCAGTCATTACCATTACCAAATCTTCATGTTTATCAAAGCAGGCTGTTCCTCACGTAGAGTTATACTTGGAGACCTTTTATAGAGGTACCAGTATTTTGTACTCTTGGTGCAGTTCCCAAGGATGTGGTGATACTTTGTTGGAAGAAGAAAATAATTTTAGACTTTATATATGTATATATATTTGTATTTCCACTGCAGATCAGCTAGATAATGGTAGTTCTCCCATTCTGGGGAAGCAGTCATTCATGTGTGGTAGTAAAGCTGGAAAGAACTTCCTTGAACTGAGCTCATTCCCAGAACTCACGTGAACAGTGGATTCTGGTGGTTTTTCTGTAGCCTGGGGAACAGGTCCCTGAACAACCTGATCAGGTGTCAGTCAGCTGGGCTTTGAACAAGTGTTGCACCTGGGGAATTCCTGAGACCTGTTAGATTTCCAGTTGTATTGTCCTGTCTTATAGTTCCTCTCATTAGTCCTCTTCAACAAAAAAATACTTTCAAATTTTTAAAGTGTTTAGGCAATTCTAAGTTGGGGTTTTTTGTCTTGAAACAAACAATCTTTTTGTCTGTGTTTCCCTGAAATAACACTTACTTATCTATTAGTAATGGATTTTGAAAATGTATACGTCATCATTAACTCAGTTGCTTTAATTTCACCATGATTATTTATTCTTGTTTGTAGCTGAAAATAGCCAAGCAGCTGTGACAAATTTGGGTAAGGAAATTAACTCAACATTCCTTTGTTCTCCTTTGCAGGTTTTAACTGTGCATTGATTTTATTTTTTTAACTTTTTTTTTAAATCTCTCATGTTTTTCCTAATACAATGCTGTGTACTGAAGAAAGAAAGAAAGGTTTATAAGAGAATTTCCAGATCAAGCTCAAAGCTTGACAGGCTTCAGGTTTTCTGGCTACTGTATACAGGCCTTCCACTGATAACTTAGGGTTGCTCATAGGTTTCAGACTGGTGCAAAGCAGTCATTTTTGATAAATGCCAATCAGTGTGTTTGCAGAGCTAAAATATCAGAGGAGGAGGAGAGTAACTATGGGACACAGCAACACATTCATTTCAGGTGCAAACTACAACCTCATCTTCACATGATGCCTGATTCTGCTAAAACTATCCCCACATCAGTACTGTGAACCTAAGAAGAAAGGCTTTTATTGCAGTGGCTGTTTTCCAACCTGTTCAGCATCTGCTAGGACAAGTGAGATGGAATTAATAATTACTGTAGTTGTAGAATCATTGTCTGCAGTGGTGATTTTAGTTTTGCTTACAGAATCACATCACAAGTCTTAAAAGTGTAGGGGTTTTCTTGAAAAATTTCTGTGGTTGAGGATGTGAACATGGATTGGCTTTTACACCCAAGTGCATTTTCAGAGGTTTTGTGCACTCATAGGGCTTTGACTTCTAATCCAAAGGAATTTATGTATGATTTTAGAATTAAGATGACCATAACATATTGCATTAATGAAAGGAGAAATGTGAATTTAAAATATGTTTCATGCTCACGTATGGCCTTATCAACACCATCAACAGAAATGCACGGATTAAAACCATTGAGAAATTTGGCTTTCATTGACTTCTTTTCAAGCCTTTCAACAGTGGGAGGCAAAATGAGTTCAAGTCAAAAATATTCCCATGGGTTCTGTGGCAAAGTGGCTTTCCCTACTATTATGAATGACACAAGTTTAATATCTGGCAAGAAAAAATACATGTTTATACTAGGAAAATTATCTCTTGCTGATATTAAATGTCAGCAGTATTGCAGCAGAATCCCAGATGAATGTGGGTTTGCTGCCAGCATATACAAGGACAAAATGTTCAGACCCATTTTGGGAACTGGCATCAGTCTGGCACAGTCTGCACTTAGTTTGCAGTCGCATTCATCCGAACCAGCAATAAGGAATTTCTCTGATGTAAACAAGGATAAAGAGAAGAAAAATATCTGAAGTTACAGAAATAACTGGAGAGGTGTTGATGCAGAGTCCAGTTGCTTAATAACAAAGCAGTGAAGCAGCTGCCAAGAGGGAGTGATTGCCCTCACAGAGCTTTTTGGGAGTCTGCAGACACCTTTACACATTCTGGAGTGCTGTGAATAAAAGATCACTATGTGTAGTTTTCTGAGCTGTTAAAATGCTCATATTCAAACTTCCTCTGAGTTTTGAAGTTGTGAGGAATGGTGCTATATTTTGACAATTTGAATGCAAACTGTAGCACAGCTCATTATATTTTCCATAAATGCTGCATAGTATGAGAGACAGAATGAAGATCCTCTAGGGAAAAGGATGAAGACAGCTGGCAGTGAACTGAAGCTGGTGTTTAAAAGACTGTCTTAAGATTAGTGTAGAAGGCTCTTGTAAACTTGACATTTTGAAGAAACTCAGGGAAGAAAGTTGAATGGGGCAGAGGGCTGGCATAGAAGTTTCAAAATGCTTTCTGAAATGCACAGCACTAGAGAAAGCTGCATAAGACTTGCATGCACAATGTGAAGTCACAGGCACCATGATAACATTGGAACAATTGTCAAATGCTCAATAACATGCAGTGGAAGGAATAATTTTAGTCAGTTGTGTAAACTGGCTGGAAAACAGGAAAAAGGTGAAGTATCATTGACTCAATGAAAATAATGAAATTATTTGTTCAATATTAAGCAACAATCAGAGAAACAAACTACCTGTGTTGGAGTTTAAAGAAAGGGCCAGAAAGTAATACTGAGCGTGTAAAGTTTTAAGTTTGCTGCAGCCACACTCATGCATTATGAGGAAATGAAAAGGGACCAAAGGGATCTCGGGTTGCAGAAAGACACACGTAAGAGGGAAATAGGATTGTGACTGCTGAGGAGAATAGGCCTGCCTGGTGTGCTCTGAAATAGCCCACCTGTGTTTCTTTTCACCTTTTCTATAACACACAGGCGAGAACTTTCTTGTAGATTGGAAAGCATTGCTCGTAGAATGGCTTTTTTTTTTTTGTGCCAGAGCAATAAAGCAATGAACAGTAAAACTTGTCACTGTCAGATGTCAGCGAGGCCAAAAGAACTGCTGGATTCTTGTGCCCCTCTCCAAAGCAGTATCATTAGTCACAGTAGGAGGAAAAATAATAGCAGATCTGGCTGGCTGGACTAATAGCCTGATTTACAATAGCAATTCCTGTATTTCAAAATCCCATTTGAAGTGAAACATGGTGGTATTTCTATTTATGTTATATACAAATAGTACTCCTGGTGAAACTTCCCTAAATTTAGTGCACATATCAAGCATTTGTTTTAGGGGTATTTCCCAGCCCTTTCAGTATACTGCCAGTTCTCACTGTTCATCTCACTACTCATCTCATTAATACACTAAAGCTTCACTGTATTTTAGGGCAGTGAGTTATAGATGGTCAGTTTTTAAAAGATTATAAATAAGGATTGCAACCTGGTGCTGCAGGTGAGTTACTCACTAATTTCAGGGCAATAGAATTTGATTCCCTGGTGCTATTGCAATCTTTAGTGATCAATATGGGTGCTTTGTTGCAATTCCTTGAGATGCAGTTGAGATAGAGTTTTACTGTATTGTACTGTATTGTTGACTTGTTTCTGTGAGAAGGTTTATTCTTGCTGGAGTGGAATGGAAGCCAGTGACTGGTTTTTGGGTCTTACAGAATATTGTCTGTGACTTTGGCTTGTTTCAACACTGGACAGGGTTTGAGAACAGTTTTCCTCCCTTTTTGCTGTACATATTCATAGCTACGGAGAGAGCATTTTATTGTTGGGAAGTTGTCATCTGTTGGGTTCAATTACAAACAGTCAGGGTAATGATTCTTTGTTGTTTAGGTTCTTGAAAGGCTTGAAATCATTAACATTCTTAGGATGACATGTATCATAAATCATGACATAGGAAAATTAGAGGGATTCACTCATGTACATGTAATTTTAACTGCAGGGTGTACAAATACATTGTTGTACTTCTGTCCAAACAATTCTTTTTGTGCTCTGGTGGCCAGCACAAAGTTCCCATGATTTCTCTGTCCTGATCCTTGTACTGACCAGAATGAAAAAGGGTAGGAGTTAAATGAAAGGAGATATAACTGCAGCTCGTAGGTGTTCCAGCTGCTCCTCAGAACCCTGTGCTGTCATACAATATGCTTTTCTGACTTGTACCAAAGGACCAGTGCACGAGTAACCCTAACTAAGAACAGACTGGAAGATCTTCACTTCTAAATTGCATAGAAGGAAAAGGGCCAGTGATTCACTTCTGAAATTCTGGCATGGTCCAGATGAATTATGTCATTTGTACTTGGTCACTACACAATGCTTGCTGTAGAAACAGCTGTGTCAAATGTGCTAGGATAGAAAGCAGTATTTTGGAGCTCCCAGAAGGTCTAAATATGTTTCTTTCATCTTCAATAGTGACAGTGCTCTTTCAAAAAGCTAAATTGTCTGACTGAGAGAACAAAAGTTTGGTCCTTAATAGCAAGAAAACTACTGCAAAGTAGAAAGAATGATGTGTGTGGTTTCAGTTTTGATACGAAAATAAATAAAGAGCTTGAATGCTTCCTTAGGGATAATGTATTATTTCTTTGGAAGTGTGTAATATCTTTGTCACTTAGGCTTTTAAGTACAGCTCTAACAGGCAATTGCCAGGTAGATGTGACCCTGCTGTGGGACAGAAGTCCCTAGAGTCCCTGGCATGAGCATTTTCTATGGTTCTGAGATTACAGGATTCATAGCTTCTGTGAGTTTGGTTATTCTTTGAAGTAGAATTATTGGACAACTTAATAACACAAGTAGTCCTATAAATCAAAATATTAAGAAAATTATGGGTATTTTGATGAAATCTAAGAAATGCAGTGAGATTGAAAGGACAGTATAGAAATAGTTTAGTCTGCATTTAGGTGCCAGAATGTCTGCACATGAGCTTTTAGGAATTACTTCTTTTTGCTGTCCATAGCTGATGCTTACTAACTCCAGCTGTGACAAAATTCTCTCCTTAGATTAATGATATCTAGGCCAGTTCCAGGAAAGGGGATCATTTGGAAGTGAATTTAGTATCTGTTGAAGACAAGGAGAAGAGTTAGCCTAAAATGCAGGGTAGTTTTACTGGCAAAATTAAACTGTTGCTCCTGTTCCTTGAAACTTAAAAGCTAAAATGTACTACCAGTATGTAGTATAGGAACAGTTCAGGTGGACAGAGGAATGGCCCATCTCCATCAGTGTTTTCTGTCAGTGGCTTTTATTATATGTCTGAGTAGGGCATAATGCTGCACAATTTACAATGGTACTGAGGGGCTGACTTGATGACTTAAGCTCCTATAGCATATTTTTCTTTAGGGAGACTGCAAAATATGTATCAAATTTCTCAAGTCATATTTCAGAATGTAGTTTATTATATAATAATCTTCAACTGATATTTAGCATTATTTTTTTACTACAGACCTTGAGAAATAACTTTTGGCTTGAACATAAAATCTATGCTAATTTTTGATCAGCTTTATCTTCACACATCATAACTTTGATAACAACTCAGAGTACAGGAGAAATGGGTCAGATGCTTGCTTGGCCAGTGCTGAGAAGTGGTTTGGTTTTGAAAGCCTTATTCAAATGGTGTGACCTGACAACAAGTTCCACATCTCTGGCCTGGCAGCTGTGAGGAGGGGATAAGTGATGCTATTTCCCCCTTGATTGCTGAACATTTCTGTGACCCTTCCTTAGGGGTGAATGAGCACTGGCATCAAGCCATGTGTGGGAGTTGGACACAAACCTGCTGAAATGTATGGACTGACAACAGCAGTGGTTTTTTGGTGGCGGCTGGGTTCTTTGTTTGATTGGTTGGTTGGGGTTTTAAAACAAAACAAATATCAACAACAATGCTGTAAAAAAATCCCCAAAATTAAAGCCTCACACATTTATATGTTTGTGATCCTGTCACAGCGAGTGTCCACAGTCCTGGAAGAACAGGGAGAGTGAAGGAATGACTGTTGGAATAAATACTGAGGAGGGAGTGTGAGCAAACCAGAGGTGACACTCACACCCACCCTGGGCCAGTACTGGCCATGTGCCATAGCAGGTGAAACTGTTAGAACAACTTATCATATCAAATCAGGCCAAATTTATCTAATCAGCTTTTCCTGATCAAAATATGTCTGGGCTCCTTTCTCCAAAACTACCAGGGTTGCAGCAACATCAAGATTAAGAGCAGCCTCTGTTTCTGTGTTTATATGTGTGTTTGTACATGTCTATTTTATTTTTCTTTGAGCATTTGCCCTTATGTGAGAGAGAAGGTTGTGAAAAAGGAAAAAGTGTCACAGGAGTAAATAATGGGGACTACTAAACAAGAGCTGGCAGATGATGTTGGTACCCTGGAAAGCTTTCAACTAGGACCTTCTATTTTTTTTTTTTTTTCTATTTCAAGCAGACTAGTGTTTGTTCAAGCTGAGCTGGCAGAAGCTTGTAGACAGCATCAGACCTTGGGTGAAAAGCTGTCCTTGGGAAATGACATAGCTTCTGATGAATACATATTCCAAACCTTGTTTGATAAAGTGCAGGCCAGTAAATTTGTGAAGAGTGTGTATTTTTTAAGCTATTCCAGGTTACATATATGCTGCTGAGGAGTCTCAGCAGCAGGCTGAGAGCAGGCTGTTAGAGCAGCTTGAGTTCCATGTTTTATCTTTTTCCTACTCAGCTAAGCAAAATCTCAGGAAGATTTCTGCACATGACCATTAATCCTGCCCCGCCCTGTGCCAGGCTCCACAGATGATCTTTGCTGGGTTGTCCTGTATCTTCACAGTAAAACAACTGAGGAGGATGCAGTTTTCTTAGCAAATGAAGAGCGCTAAACTCTTTCATATGGTGTACATCACTCTACTGTGACTATCAAGCAGAAATATTTCTGAATCGTGTATTTAGGTTTTCTTTAGGTTTGGTTTCTTCCTTCTTTTCCTTTTTTTCCCCCAGAGATTTCTATCTGATGTCAGCAAAGTTCAAAAGGCCTCATTATTTTTTGGGTTATCAAAAGTTTGTAGGTTTTCTTCTGCTTGCTGCTGAAGGAGTTCTTGTAGACTAGGTTTTACCTTGTGCCAACAGTAATCTTGGAATTCTAAAAACTCTGATTATTTGCATTTCATTACTTTGACGAATTGTGCTTTACAGTTTGAATCTTGATACTTCTCTGGGTTACGTTTGGGTTATCTTCTTAGCAATTAGAAAGAGACTGGCTTTTCACTTACATATTTTCTCAATCGTCACTATCTTCTATTAAATGGGTTGTGCTAAATGTATGAAAACTAGTGAAGGAGAGGATCACTTTCATTCTCTCTTCCTTCCCCAACCTCCTTTCCCCCCAGCTCCTTTCTTTTTAGAGGAAATATTAGGACAAAAGTGAGAAAACCAGGAAAGTATAGGAAAAAACCAAACAGGAAACTTATAATTTTTCACCGTAACTTTAACATCTTTGGAAAATCCATTATCTCAAGCCTATCAGCTTTGCCCTAGGGATTAAAACCCCCAGCTTTTCTGTCCAGCTCCAGTCAAAGATTGTAAAGGAATAAAATTTGTCTTCCTACTGAATGGGCCCAGAAGTGGATCTCTGGCCAACTAATTATTTCATAATCTGTCAGGAAATTCTCTAGATCTCCAAGTGTGCAGAGGATTGTCTCATCCAAACCCAAATGCCCTGGCTGAGCAGCTTCATATTCTTCCTTGCACATACTGGGGAATTATGAGTTTGTGCAGGTAGAAGAACAACAGTTGTAGTTGACTCAGGGTTCCTTCTGCAGATCACCTGGAGGACGTGTCAGAAGGCTCAGCTCTGCAGGGCCAGGCTGCTCTGGCTTCACTGCCTCTGCAGCAGCAGCACCCACTGGAACCTGGAATCCCCAAACACACAGAGCCCCGGAGCATGGGAAGCAGAGCATTGTGCTAGTTAAGATTTCAAATCTCTCTCATCCTCTGACAGATTTCTGGACATTGTAATGCATTTTCTGTTCCTTTCATCTAGTCCACACCTTCAAGTGGAGGTTATGATTTGGCTCTCAGTACTTGTGCTGACAAACTGTGCTTAGACACTGACTGTACACACAGTGTCCATATAACATAGAAAAAGGGGGCTTCTTTCCAGTTTCCTCAGAGTTGAAGTTACATCCCTAATTCCAAGAGAAAATTGAACTAAACTTACAAGAGGAAGGCCACTGAAGAAAAATAAATGGATCTATATTGGGTTTTTTTAAAGATGGATATTGAATCCAGGGCAAAGATGACATAAGGTAGGCAAGATGTCCAATTGCTTCAGTGTGCAAGATGGAATTTAGGGAGTTGGTTAAGCTGTCTCTGGATTGGAGCTGCAAAATGCTGCAAAAGATGCAGTGATTGCTAAAGAAATACTGGAATTAAACTACATAAAAATACGGAAAGTAATGACCAAGTGACCTGGAACAGTTTTGATAGCTCGTAGGAAAAGATCTCCTTTTGCTCCAGGCTGCCTGGTAGTTATGTAAGCACCTAAATCACTGTGTATTACCTGAGACACTGGACTGGAGAACAGTTGCTTTGTAGAAACAGAGACTGTTAGCTCAGGCATTAAGCAGAGACAACTCACACTGGTTGTTGTGTCATTTTAGAATATGGTAATATCCTGCTGCATGAAGGGAATCGCAGCACCTTATCACACTTTATTAAAAGTAGTGTTCAAAATTCACACAACAAGAAAAATCTATTTTAACTTCAGATAAAAGTATCTAATAATTTCTTACAAAAGAGCTACTTTTATGTGACTGTAGTTTTTTCTGTTCCTTTACACACAGCCTGCCTTTTAAGCTGCACAGCTGATGTGCCCACCAACGCTGTTTCAATAAAGAAGTTTTACTCTGTTCTGTGCTAACCACAGCACTGTGATGTCCCATGGGTGCAGAACTCTTGCCATCCATGGATGCAGCTCAGACTTGACAGATAAGACCAGAAGAGACAGCATTCATTATAGCTCTTTGCACTGGTCTCTTAAAGGTGGATGGAGAACTGGGCAGATCCTTTTTTTTCAGACAAAAGTACATGTGCCTTTCCTATTGGTATGATTCTCTTAACTCAGGGGTGACATTGGCATAAAACATTATCTCACAGCTCTCAAGGTCCTGAGGCAAGGCTCTTGGTGTGACTAAAGAAATTTCATTCAGAGCTTGTCTGAGGAGAGTAAAATTCCAGATTCCATCAGAAGGAGAAACACTTGGTTACCAAAATGAATGACTTGACAGGTGGAGATACCAGAACTAGGAAACAAACTGCTCTTTTGAGCCCTGGGGAATAGGAGCTCTTATACAATCACAAGCCCATTTCTGCATAAAATGAGTACTTGAGAGCTGAATATAAGCTGTTCCTTGCTTGTGGTGTAAGGCTCTGACCCAGCTGCCTAAAATCCACATGGTATTTCATCACTGATTTGATTCCAGCTTAGGTCATCTCATCTATTGAAAGATCCTATACATACACAGAGGGCAAATGTTACCTAGATTGATTTATTTGATTATATTGATTGCTCTCACATCAATACATGACTGTTACATATGACTTAAAAAGTCTATTTCTTCATTCCCATAAAATCTCAGAGTAGAAGTATCAAAGATATTATCTGTTTACAATTTAAGGCCTGAAGATGTTTTTGGCTTTTACCTTAATAAAAGGCCATGTAAATTCTCACTTTTTTCTTTCATTTGTGAAACATGTGCTGAAACCATGGATCTGCATGGATACATGCACACAAAATTCAGGAAAAGAACCAGCTACTCGAGCTGGAATGTAAGTAGTGATTGCTCTGGTTGAAGTGCAGGCTTTCTGCAGATGTTTGATTGTACACATGGGGCAGACTTCATTAGAGATGAATAGACAGAACATAAAATACACACATTCCCTCCCTCATTGCTCTTGTTTATCTGATTTTGTAGAAGGATTTTAATTAGCCCCACAGAACTGCAATAAACTACAGGAATTGTAAAGTGAATATCCAGAAACACTGCAGATAGAAAAATTGCTACAGAGCTATAAGGTTATGTTTTTGTTCTTTTGTGCCTGTAAACACATCTGCTCAACACTTCTTTGTGCAGCTGAAAGGCATAAGGAATATTTTTCATGAAAAAAAATTAGCTGTGCCTACTTCAAAGAATTTGGGAATTAGAGATATTTAGATAGTGAGGAGCATATTCACTCTTTAAATGTCTCTAGGTTGCTTTTCCACATGAGAAAAGTGCTTTCTGTGACAGCACTTCTGTTTACTTCTTTACAGAATGTGATAAACTACCCAATCTGAGGCTCTGTGTGTGTGTGTATCTATAATACACCATTACATGTCTAATTGTCCTGCTGGACAGATGCTAATGTTATGTGGATTTTGTTTTATAGGAAGGTAGATCAGTGAAGCAGAGTTTGGGTTTGCTGTGCAGTATGTATGTGCGTTAGAGTAACTATACTGGGATGTTTCAAAAACCCTTGTCCTCTTCATCCTTTTGTGCTTGTCCCTTATTTTAAGTGCTTGGAGCCTGTGGGCCATCTGCTCAAAGTGACCTGAGCTCTGCTTATACCATGCACAAAGAAATGCAACATATGAACTCTAGTTTACTATACTGTCCTCATGCTAATCTCTAAATTGACTATCTGCCCTCTTCTCTCGACCTACTTTGTTCCTCCCTTTATTTCACTGTAACAAATAAGTTAAATATGATTCAAGTTTTAGAATCAACATCTTTTTTGAGAGGCCAGAGTGTGCTACTTCCGAGGGCAGGCAGAGAACGGGCGGCTGAGGAGCTGCAACACAAACCCTGGTGGGAGGGATTGCCAAAAGGGCTCAGCTTTTGGCTGTGGGGATTCCAGCTCTGCCTGGGCCAGGCTCATTGCTGACAGCTTGTCCTGGTGCTGAGCCTGGCCAGGGAGCAGCCTGGAGAGAGCTGGCTCTGCACAGCCTGGGAGAGGAGCACAGGGAGGCTCCTAAAGCAGCGCAGCAACGCTCAGTGCTGCACCACCCCAGGGAAAAGACTCCTCCTGCTATGAAATACCTGTTACTGGTGTCAGGTGTTTGGAGGAAGGCAGGAAGAGGACTATACTGATAATTTATTTTATAACTGTAAGTAGGGATAAATAAAGGGGCATAAAAAAGACAGGATTTAAAAAATTCACTGCATCTTAATGATTTTTAAGAGACCAAAATGAAATAAAAGGAAGAGTGTGTTTTGTACAGCAGGTCTTTGGCAGTTGTGGTTAATCAGACCAAATTAAACTGTTCACTATTAGACAGTTAGAAATTGTGCATCCTGTAGTTGTTAGACTATATATTGCTTAACTTATAGTGGAATATCTAGCATAGAATTGATATTCAGTTCTGTTAAGATTTTTTCTCATCACTCTGCTAATTAACTTTTCAAGAACAAACCTTAGGCTAGGCTTATTAGATGAGGGAATTGTTCCTGAGTTATATAGAATATGTCTTGGTTTCTTGCCCCAGAATGACTCCTTGTTTCTGCAGAGGACAGGGTAAAATCTTGCTCACATTGTGCTCATAGGGATTTGGCTGTAAAGATGACTTTTCATGGTGTAGAAAGTGTGTTACAGAGCAGCTGGATAGTCTTGTCCATGACCATTTATGTAAAAGGCTAACTTGTACACACCCCTCCTGAAATGCTGCCTGCATATGCCTCATCCAACCTCCCTTCTTTTCAGAAGGAGAAATTGAACATGCCCATTTTCCACTGTCCTGTCTTTTTCTCTCTTTAATAACCTAATAATTCAGTCAGTATACGATGTTCAGTAGCACTTTTATTCCTCTCAGTGCAAAATGGAAATCTTTACTCTATGAGGGCTCACACCCTCCAGTGAGAGTAAAAGATGATGCATTTGTAATAATTTTCATGGGGTACAGGAGAGGGGGCCACCACAATGGTTTTTTTCATGCTGTTCCTCGTGCACTGGGAATATTTTCAGTACGGACCAATGTTTTGACACAAGATTTGCCTGCAGGTCAGCACACAGGTTGCCTGTGGTCCAACTGTTTCTGTGAATCAGGGGAAAAGCATCTAAGCACATTCACTGTACAAAAAGCCAAACCTCATAGCTCACTACTTAGATAATCCATAGGTCCTTTATTTATTTTTGGTAAACAACTCTCTTCTGCTTCAAATTAATATCCTGATTGAGTTGTTGATATAAATGTTATGCTATGAACATCAAGCTGCCAGCAGACAGCATGACAAGAAGCTGATATGAGTGTTCCTGCCAATGACTTGCTTTCAAGTGTCTGATCAGAGCCACAGCACATAGTCTGGATCTCTGCATGTTGTTCTTCAGGTTACACTTTCAGCAAGTACTTGAAAAAAGATTTTCTCAGGGGCAATGGTTTTCAGGTGATTTTAAGTTCAGCCAAGGATCAGTAAATCAGGAAGGAAGGTAATGTTAAAGAGAAAAACTGTCTGGAAACAATCTCTATTCCAATCTATGGGTGAGTTCAGTCCATGCATGTGTCTGATATAGGAGCAGTGGTGCATACTCGAGTAAATGGTCAAAAATAATGACATTGATACTTGATTTGCATTCCTGGAAATATTGCTGTAGTCTACCAAGCTCTACCTGCCATTGCCAAGGGAAAGGATATCGAAGTGCCTTAAATCATATTTCAGCTCCTGTCTTCTCAGATGTAGTTACAGTCTACCCTCATTATTTTCTTGATTCTTCTCCCAACCTGTTCTGTTGAGAATAAAGGACATAAACTTGGGCCTAATTCAGGCTAACACATAGGAACATTTAACACTGAAGAGCTTTTCTAGCAGAAGAAATGTATGATTTTGTCTCCAAAGCAAGGAAACAATCACTTCCTCCATGCACTTCACTGCAGCATCCTGACACTTTTGTACTGGATCAGGGCTCTCCTGTGCATAACACTGAGAGAAATGTGTGCTGATGCTCATTTGGTGACAGTTGTGACGCCAACCAGTATAGCAGTGTACTAAAGCAATAGCAACCATGCCACAGAGTGATAAATAATAGAACTTTCCTAAAGTGTATTAGACCAACTTCTGATGTACTGCATAGGAATGATTTCATGGAAATAAATTATGCTGTTTTCATTTTCATGGTGCTGCAGATAAGAAAACAGAGAGGCATAGCATGAGGCTAGTTGTAGCTGAGATTTCTTGAAGAAAAAAAATCATGGCTAAATTGCATTGCTCCTGTGGAAGGGAAATAAAAACTGATAAGTCTAATATTTAAAAAAAAACCCCTTTAAAACAGTATTTCAACCCAAAATCAGTAGTATTCTGACATGTGGTGGCAGGAATAGCACTGAGGTGACAAAGAATCCAGAGTAAATCAAACAAACAGCGTGAAGTCCAACTATCAATCAAAATCCAGATTTTTTTCATTTCATGACCAAGCAATTGCATCACTATTCAAAGGGCTTATTCTTGTGTCATGTATGTTGCCTTAAGTAAATTAGCTCTGGGCATCCAATTGGGAGGAAAAAAAAAAAACAAAAACACCTCAACCAGAATATTGTTAGAAGGTTTATCCAAAGTCAATATTTATGAAGTCATAACAGCCCAGGAGGAATCCATGCTGTTTCAGTACCACAAGCAGTGCCATTGCTTCCACAGTGTTTTTTAGAGTTTCGCACCTCTGAATCAGCAAATAACTTCACAAAGGCAGCTAATGTGCCAGGGACTTGTCCAGCCCATGTGGTTCATATTCACTGCCCGAAGGGTCAGAGCTCATGCTCAAGAACAATTTCCTCAGTGTCATCCTGTTATTCTCACACTGCTTGCAAGGCTCATTTGCAGAGCTCCAGCATGGGAAGAAAGGCACAGATTTGTGATGAGAGAGGAAGTGTGGAGCAAGGAGGGCCAGCATGTGGGTTCTCCCTCCCATCTTTGTGGTGCTGAATGGAAGTGGTTGTCCTGGCTTAGAGCTTCTTGCTGGAAGCTTCTGGCCACCTCTGCCCATGGCAGCAGGCAGCACTATGTGCTTGCACTGCAAGAACCGGTACTAAAAGTGCTTTCCTGTCAATAAATCCCTGATGCAGGAGCATCTGGAGGGAACTGGGTGTTTGTAGCTACTCTTCACCATACCCCATTCTTTGTCTCAGAGGTGCTTTTCAGCTAGAATTCTCAGTCAGCTAGGATGTTCTCAGTCTTAAACATAGGTCTTTGTAATTATCCCTTTGGATAATTTATATCCCAGAGGAGATAAAAATATCTTAGGCAAAGTTTGTTGGTGACTGAGCATCTGCATTTCTAACCCCTGAAAAAAGCTGAAATCCATGTTTATTTCTAAGTCCCAAGAATTGGGTTCCTACCTCTTTTCCACGGCAGGATTAAGGCTTGCTGCCTAGCACAGTGCTCTGCTTTCTGGCTGCCTGTTTCTGCACACCTTGAGCACCCTTTGCTCCCACTTATGGCATATCTAGCTGTTCCCTAAGAGGGTTCTAACCAATGTTTTGGTCTGAATCTCCAGTTGTTTAACAGTTTTCAATAGACCTACAGCTGTGCATGGCTATTTTCAGAGGAAGTTAGGTTTTAAACAAACAGTTCAGATCTCCCAGCTCTTGCAGTGGGCAGGTCCATTTGAAGAATGTCTCTCTGATGGCAGACAGACTGCACCCAATATGGTGCCAAGTCACTCTCCATTTGTAAATATTAGAATGTGTTGTAGTTACAGATATAGCAAAAGAAAGAAGTTTTAAATTATACAGCTGAGAAACACCAAAGGAAAATAAATGTAAAACAGCATGATGTGTGTGCTGTAGGTCTCCAGTCTTGCTATTAGATAGTAAAGATAAAAAACACAAGCTAAAAGGGTCACTCAGTTGAATGACCCTCATGTTTTGCTAAACTTCTATTTTTGCTTTACCTAAATCTGTGTAATCTGCTTCTCTTTCACTCATAATTTCTGCTGTGGATGTGTTTTAAAAGGAAGGCTTAAGCAGGAAATGTGTAGACAGGTTACTTGTCATATGTTTCATAGCACTTGCTCTAAAGGACTAAAGATGGTTAGCAAAAGGCAGTGGAAGCAAGTAGAGTATGTGCACATAAAGACAACTGCTGAGCAAAGGATGTGTCTGTGCAGTTGTACATGACCTGGCTGGTGCTTATCCCAAACACATAGGAGACCTTCAGTGTGACCAAAGAGAAATACTCAGTGTGGAGGAGGGAGGGGCAAGTCCTTCTTTTGTTTGGCTAGAAAGTCAAGTTATCCTGCTGTGCTGTTGTGAAGTTTGCCTTAAGGAGGAGGCAGTGGTACCAGAGGCCAGAGCAGCTGCAGGTCACAGGGAACTGCCATTCCTGGAACTTGCCCTCACATGCAAAGTACAAGAAGCATAAACCAGGCATGTTCTCCCAGTTCTGTAATGTGACTTATTAATTCAAGAACTTTTATGCATCTCTGCTCTTCTCAGGCAAGGATCTGACAGGAACTGTTGATCTGGCACTAGGGAAGGCATGGATGAGGACATAAACCAGGCTTTTCTGAACAGTTTGAGTGTAAACTACAAAACACCGCTGCTGCTCAGGATACCTAAGCTGCTGAGCTACTACTATTTTCCTTTGGTGACATGTACTCTTTCTACTAAGTACTCCTGCTTAAAGAGTTGCAGATCAAGGGGTGAAGAGAAAACTTGTAAATCTACCATCTTTCTTTTTTTTCTGTTTGTTTTTGGGTTTTGCTATAGTGATATTTTTTCCCAAAGATCTTTATTGCTTGTATAAAAGGCACTTTCCAAGGCTTAGCCATGCCACTGACCTATGCTGGACATGTTGCAAATTGGACACTGTCTTCTGTATACTAGGCTGCAGATTTCTAACTCTTTGCAGTGTTGACGCCTGCTCTCACAAAGAGAAGGAAATGAAGCAGAAAGATCCCACTGCGACAATTAGTGGCTCACAGAGAACTATTGAAACAAATAATAAGTGGCTGAAACAATTCAAGGGAGGGAAACTCTAGCTTCCTACTCTACCACAATCTAATCTTCTTTCTCAGATTCTCTCTTTCCTTATCCCAATGGGGATTTTCACACACTTTCATTCCCACTGAATGTGTGTGAAATGATTCTTTGTGACCAGCTAGCAGCAGTTCAGTCCTACAGCACTCTTCTACCCTCTTGTCTGTTGCCAGTCTTATCATTTTATGCTGTACCCTTGTCCGAATTTTTGAAGTAGCACTAATGTCTCGTTCCCAAGCTGCTGTAACACAAAGAATTTTAATGAAACTAATTGAAATAGATTCCTCCTCTTTCACTGAGGCAGCTGGCCAAAGAACTGGCTCATGGGCAGGGAAGTCTTTCAGCCTTGGAAGTAAAAATACCCCAGTACCCCTTGCATCTCAAAGAGGAATCTTTGAAACTTGCTGGGTGAGTGGCGCTGGTGGCTATCCCTGCCCTGACTCGAGGAGATGAGGTGGGATTGAATCCCCACTGCTGAGGAGATGATCAAGTGGGTTAATTCATGTGCTTATGTGTAGATGTGGCTCTCTGGTGAATGGTTCAGTGGTGGGCCTGGCAGGGGTGGGTTTTCAGCTGGGAGTCAATGATCTTGGAGGTATTTTCCAGCCTTAATGATTCCATGATTCCTGTTCTACATGCAGATCTTTTTTTGCTTGATGAGTTTGATGATGAGTTCATACCTCCCTCAAAAGCATTATTTTCTGCAGCATCTTTTCCTAGCAGATTAAAGCTTCAAACAAGCACTTCCTTTGTGAGTTACTGCAATTGCATTTAATCTTCTACTGAATGCTGCTTTCTTTCAAGCATTTCTGTTTTGCTCTCTATTTAAAAGAATGATGCCATTTCCCATTCCCCTTGATTTCCATTTCTCAAAAAGAAGCAGCCAATAGCCTGAGCATATTGGAAGGTTTTCATCAGATAGCCACGTTTGTTAAGTGAGACCACGAAAGACCTCAGATAACATTGCAGTAAAATGAGGGGACTCTGCAGTAGGTCAGAACAAATTGAGTGTCAGCTGCACAGATAAGGGTTGGGAAGGATTGCTCCTCACCCCCTCAACAGCAGGACAGCTTCCTCCTTTGCTGCTGGGAAAACATGATGCCTGCTGTTCTGAGCAGTTCAGCAGCAGCAAGGGGAGGAGGAGATGCAGGGATGACAGACAGGACTCTGCATCAGCTCTTGGGAGGGAGCAATCACTCCAAAACTCAAATAGCAAGCAAGGGGGAAGTTAGGGAAATTAAAGGCAGCAAAAGAGACAGGGAGGGAAAAGAGTGACAAGTCTAAGTTCCTTGGCTTTTCAAAAGGCCTCCTGGTGATCTCTGCTTTAATGTATTCTTCTGATGCTGGCGGTGCCCAGCTGAACAGCCTTTGGCACCTCCAGAGTGGAGGCTAATGCTGTTCAGCTGCCCTTAATTTAGAACAAGTCTTCCTTCCCCGAGGGCTGATAAAATTTGGTAGCTCATTTTCAGACTGGCACAGGTTAAGTAATTTTTTTTCAATATCAGGAGTTAGGAACTGTCTCAAGCAGAGCATTCACATCATGTGAACTAAGTACAGTAATGAATTAATTAATACCTTAGTACCTGGGTCTCTGCTCTTGAAAAGAACTGTCTCTAGTCCATCTGGCTGCAGTTGTGTCTCTCCCCAAAGCAAACAGTAGTCCTGCAGTTGGCAGAGTAGGTGAAGTAGAATGTGTACTCTGAGCAGAGATTAGAACTGGAATACTGTAACGTGCCAGAGCTAGTCTTGCTCACATGCTACCTGGCTTAGCAATTAGTCACTTATTTATGTACTTCATTAGATCATAGTCAGAGCAGCACAGCATTTGCTTCCTGAGAGATTGTCTACCACTGCCAAACAGGCTTTAGTCTAGGTTCTGAAGCACAGGTAAAGTTCTACCTGATATCAAACCACCTCATAACTCAGGAGGGACTGGCAGAATTCTTTCTAGATTAAATCTAAATGGGTTGTTTCCAAACCCATTTTCTTCCTACAAATGAGACCTCTTGGAGGTAGCAGAGCTACCCTTCTCTTAGTGTTATAATGCAGCTTTTCTTTGCATGTGAGAAATCATTACCATACATCTGTGTACAGCTGTCTTTTTGCAACCAGGATCTGCCATGGTGCATCTGAAACTGCTTGGGAGTGCTGTGCTGTGGCAATTGCCTGGCGAACACACAGGAGAAAGGAGGTTTTCTGCAGCAGATCTTTTTCTTAGAGCTTATATCTATACATGAACTTGGGAATGGAGAAGGTTGTTCTTGTGCAATGAGCAGCACAGTCAACACATCATCTTTTACTCTTTTTGTCTGGGTTGAAGTGTAATGGAGCCCAAAGTGTTGGCAAGAAAAAAGAACCTGTTTTGCCGTGCTTTAAAATAAATACATTCACCTGGCTGGGCCAGTTCCGGAATAATAATAATAATAATAACAGTAATAATAATAATAATAATAATAATGTTATGGGCTTTTTAAAGCATAAAACTAAATGTTGCAATGAACTGTTGCCAGTGACTATCTGGTTATAAGGTTTAGAGTTCATGCTGGACACTTTATTACTTTACAGTGAAAATGCCCTTAGGGATCTTAGGTCCAGTACAGTTAATATAAAGCAGGAACAGAGACACAATTCCAGGCTTTTTCCTCAGATGCTAACTCAAAAGTTACCACGAGAAGATGCTCCCCATAGTTGCTTATCGGTGGTGTGCTTTTCACAGTGCCAGTGTATCACTGTTACTGGCTCGGTTTCAGATCTCAGACGTTTAAGCAAACACTGTCAGGAACACATGTGATTTTCCAGTTGTCAGTATTTTTTCTGGAAGCAGATGGTCTTTCACCCAGCCAGTGAGTAGGGAGATGACAGTTGTCTCTCTCGTTCTCTTGTAGTGCCCGAGGGCAGCAGTATGGGGTGTGTTAGTGCCCTCGTCTCGAAGAGCGAAGGGCTGGAAGAACTGAAAGCGGAGTACAGTGCACCCATTGCCGCGCTCTGCCCGCGCTGAGCCTTGGCACCTGCCCGGCCGCTCCTGCAGAGGAGGCTGCGGGGCCGGCCCGGGGCAGCCCCGCTCCCCGACGGCCTCCGAACGCCGCTCGCACCGCGCGGGGCCGGGCGGGCACCCGCGCTCCCGCTCGGCGGGGGATCCGCGGGGCAGCCCCGCCGGAGGGTCTCTCGCACCCACCGGCGTGCGCGGCCTGACCTCAGCACGTCCGCGCCGCCGGACATCGCCGGACATCGCCGGACATCGGCGGGCACGGCCGGCGGAGCGCCGGGGCAGGAGGGAGGGACGGAGGGAGCGGCCGGCGGGGCGGCCGGCAGGGGGCAGCAGCCGGCGAGCGGCTCCTGCGCGGGCGGCGGGCGGGAGCGAGGGGAGAGGGGAGAGGCTGCGGCTGAGCCCCGGAGCCGCCGGGAACCTGCTCGGGTCCTGCGGGGCTCCGGCATTCCCGGCCGACGGCGCGCCGCCTCCCATGCGCCGGGGGCCGCGCGGCTCTCAGCCCTCTCTCCCCGGAGAGCGCCCGTGGGACGGGCCGCCGGCGCGGAGCGGTGAGGCAAGGCCCGGGAGGGGGGACGCGCCAGGTGGGCGGCGGGCGCCGTGCCGGGGCCGCGGGCAGTGCCCGGGGCGGCGGCGCTCGGCCGTGCGGGGCCTCGGCCGCGCTGAGGGGCTGCTCCCGCCGCCGTGCGCTCCGAGCCGCGGCCCGGGGCTCTGGCTCTGCCCCGGCTGCGGGAGCGCGTTCGGCTCCGCTGCGCTCCGCGGGATTCCTGCGCCGCGTGTTTTGGCTGTGTAAGTAGCCATTTCAAAGCCGCTCTCCTCGCACGCTCGGTTTCCAGGAGCTGCATCCAGAGGCAGCGTAAGGAGCTGCTCCGTTCTGCCTCGGTGTCCCAGCAGAAGCCGAAGCTGCACGTAGCCTGAGCCGAATCCAGCAGTTTGTACGGGAGAGGGAAAGGAGCGGATAACTCGGCTCACGAAGAATGCGTGTTGCAATTGTTCTTGCTTCGGGCCAGATCTTTTGGTCTGACTGAGCACAGCGTGCGAAGCATGAACCGTGTTTGGCGTTCGGTGTTTCTCTTCACGTTTTCCTGCCTCTGGCTTTGTTACCATCTCTCCTTTAATTCTACCCACACTTGAGCTGTTTGTGTTCAGTTGTCAGGCTAGAAGGTATGTGCTGTAGCAGAGGAGAATCTTGAAATAAGAGAGAATCTTTTCTTCAGCTGTGGCTTTACATTTTTGCAACTGTCAGTGTGTCCACATCTGTGTGTTTTATAGCTCTTGACACACTTGACATTAATTCATCCAAATTATTTTTTCCCAGGTTCTATGTACATGAACAGTTAAGAGAGGTTGGCAGCAGGGAGTTCCACAGGTTACTATGTTGTGTGGAAAATCTTATTTCCTTTTGTTTATTTTTAATTTTAGTGCCTGATACTTGTATGGACCTTCTGAAATGAGTTATGCTTGGGTTTTGCTCACTATCTCTGTGCTGTTTCAGAGCTGTGTTCTTTCATTATCTGTCTACCTCAGTTATTCTTTATTTCAGGTTAATGAATTCTTAGCTTTTTAATCACCTTTCTTCTGTATCTCTTGCCAGTGTAATTTCTCTTTTCTGTATTTTTTTCATTTTTTTCATAATTTTTTTAAATCTAGGGATCAGCAAAACTGAGCTATGTGCAAGATTTCAATACAACAGGGTATATAAGGGCATGATGATGCCTGCTAGCAGAGATGACAGATAATTTGGTGCATCAATATTGTGAACAGCCATCAAAAGTAATGGAAGTATTTGTAACTTGATGCGTCACCTGTTGATAAATCAGTTGATTTAATCAGATCCCACTGTCTGAGGCACTAGTGGTTAGAAGCTGAATACAAGGATATAAGTTTATGAATTAAATAGGTGCCTGATGAGCTCTTAATATTCTGTCAGTCTACATGCACAGCAGACTGACAGAATATTAAGAGCAGAACTGAAAATAGGCCAAATCTGTCTGGTTTTTGCTGTTTGTGGAACTGCCACAAAGTTCAACTTAGAAAGTTGACCTATCAAGCTGTAGCTTGCCAACTTGGACTTCTTTCTGGTATAAACTTAGTAGTAATCTACTAGTTGATGTGATTTTCACCTATTCGGTATCATCAGGGGTTTAAAATGAAATTGGATCTTGCTGAAATTCATTAGACACCTGTAATTCTTGGTGCTTTCTGTTCCATAACCAGGGAACTCCATTTCCAGAGAATCTAGTGGGAGAATGGAGTTAAGTAGACTGGGAGGAGACAATGCCTTTCAACAAGAAAAGGGCTACAAAGTGAGCATTTTTAGCCAAGTTAGAATATGAGGGCAGCTGGTGTGGATTGTCACAGGGAGTCCTTCAAAGTGAGTATATGTAGGAAGTATGGATTATTTATCATAATTGTGCCCTGAACATAATGCATCAGGTTTTATCTAGGAGCAGGGCTACCTGCAGGTCTTGCTGCTGCTGTTTTTAATCTGAAATAGCTCCATTATAATTGAAGGAGCAATTTGATTCCTGACTAACTCTCAGAAACACTTGGAGGTGCTGTATGGTGCAAGATTTCTGTCTTTCTGCATTTCATACAGCAGGTTCCTTCAGAGCCCCAGCAGATTTAATTGTAGAAGATTAATTAGGTTGCTCCCAGGCAGTGATGGGTTTTTATGATCTTAGTACAAAGTCTTTGGTTTTGCTGTAGAACAAACTGAGTAAATGTGTTAGAAATGTGCTTTAAAGGATGGCTGAAAACAAAACAAGAAGGCAGAATCATCCTGAAGACTCATACTGGCCTCAGTGTGTGGTTCTGTGCAGACGGTGACAACAGAAAAGCTGAGCTTCCACACTGCAGTCTCAGTTCTCTGTGATGTGACATCCAGATTTGTGATATACAGATTCTTCACAGTGGCAGTTGTAATAAAAACAGAGGTGAAGTGCTGGTTAGACACTTAGTGGTACTTGGAATTTTCTTTTTTACTTTGAAAATCAGGTTTATCATCTACAGTGAAGTGCAGTCATTGCAGATGCTTCTGTGGGCTTTAAATTCTGCAGGAGAGAATTAAGGCTTGGTGGTTAAGCACTTAAAAAACCCAAGGAGCTCCAAAGTCAACCATGCATAAGCAATTTTAGCTGTGTCCCCTGTAGTGATGTGTTATCATAACAAGCTTCAGATTTGGAAGGTTGTTATTTTTTGCAAGTAGGAAAAAAAGTAAAAGAAAACTTACTGTGTCAAACCAACTTCTTAAAGAGTTTGGACCTTGATAGTAGCCCTTTTACCACAAAGCTGATAGGGAAAGCATTTTGTAGCTTTCAGTTGTGAAATGCTTCCAGTGGTAACAGTGCTGGCTGAAGAACAGATTGTGACAAGTCTTGTGCCCTTGAGTAGACACATACACAGTTCAGTTATTAGTGCTTTTGTTTTCAGACAGCAGCTCTACCTGATCTAAATGCAGTTTGGATCATGACTTGGGTAATTGTAAAGCTAATTAAGTTATGAATATGTGTGGTTCAATATGTGACCAATGAAGATGGTTGCATTGTTAGCAGGATGAGTAACAGTGTTTTGCATTGCAATAGCTTCATTTTTGTTCAGGATAGTTAGTACTTTACACTAGAAAATTCTGTTGATGTATATTAGATTTTTAGGAAGAATGCATGGTTTAGTACTTCCTTGAGAAGATTAATTAGAGGGATGTTAAGCATATATATATATATATATAAATGAGTAACAGAATGATCTGATGGACCTGATTTTGCCTCATATCTTTTATATATAAGGCATGTTTATATCCTGTATAAAGGAAGCAGACCTGAGAACTTGTGCTTTAGTGTTGCCTGATTGTTTTTTGTTAATTTTTGTTCTTTGTGTTAGTGACAATAACAGATTCAAATTCTGTAATTGAAACCAACTCAGTTTTCTCCTCCTGGAATGTTCTGTCCCACCCATTTTTCTCTTGGGGACTCGAGTGTCATGTCACACATCAAATCCATGTAACCCCTCAGGGTTATGGCATTCCCAGAGATGGGTCAGCATTCATAAATTTGGTTGCTGTTAAACAGTCAGCACTTGTCAGCACCATGTACAGACATCTGTTACATATTTTTTAAATGGTGGTACCAAGTGTTAAACGTGGAGCTCCTCCACAGGAGCTGTTCTTCACTGGAAATGCAGATAGGATGTCAGTCCAGTCCTTGTGAGGGTGAGCAGCCTTGTGGGCTGCTGAGGTGAAGGACGTGTGAGTTCCTGGAATCTGGGCTTCTGCTTTCAACACCCCCATTGGCTGCTCTGTGCTGCTCATTGAGGCCGTGGGCATCTTGCTTTATCTCTGAACTTGTTCCTTTATCTCTGAACTAGGTATGATAATTACAGGATGTTGGTCAACTGTTAAATTTCTTGAAGATAGTCTGCATGCAAAGATGCTAAAAAAAAAAGAAAAGGTAGTTTGAGTAAAAATATTTATGGTACACGAATGAACCCAAATTAGGTAGTACGTGCTTCACAGGCTTACTACTGTGTTTCTCCAAATCACAGCTTAAGGTCTTGCTTGTTGGCTATTTCACATCAGTCCTATGCTGCTGCTACTACTTGGCATCCCACTTCAGTATTTATTTTGGTCCTGGTTTTGGAATTTCCCTTCACAGGAAGATTCCAGGCTCCTTAGATGGAAAAATTTATTTTAAAAAATGTATTTTTTCCATCAGTTCTGTAGATTTTTTTCTCAGTAAGTGCAAGAGCCACTATCTCTTTTATTTAAAGCTCTGGTCTAACAGCCAGTAAAGTCAAGGAAAAGGTTAGCAGCAACTTCAGTGTCTTTGAGATCAGGCCACTCCCATGTGATGTGCTCTTGTCATTGGAAAGCAAGACCACTGGTTTCGGCTATGAGTTTCCAGTGCTTTCTTTGACAGTACAAGAGTTAGTAATTTATTCTTTAACTTAACAAGTTATACTTGTTGTATAGTTGGTTCCAGGAACTGGAGAGTTTGTAAGACTCTCTGGGTACCCAAAAACATATTTAATTTACACGACTTGGTGGATGAAATTCATCCTTTTGCAGAGGAGCCACTTGTTTGTAACTGTGATCCTTTATTCCCCTTCCTCCAAGACTGCTATAAACTCATGAGTTATATATAGCTGTGTGATTAAGTGTAGCGAGAAATACAGAAAACTACCCCTTTTTGAATGTTATTTTTGTTGATTTAACTTCACTTACTTGTGCTTTTTTCCTAAACCCAAGCTTCTTAAAATACTAGCATTAATAAAAGAATAGTCCCTTTCAGTAAATCCAAGCGATAACTGCCGTGACAACAGAAGTTCCAACTTCTGAACTTTCAACTTCTGAACCTCCTTTATCTTTGACTGGGTTGTGTTGACCTCTTCTTGTATCAAAATGAAGTTTAGCACACAACCCTGGTAGTGAGCAGGCTCTCCCAGTTTGTCTCTGTTGATGAACAAGCAGGGGTGATGTGACACCTTGGACCTGGCTTCCCAAGAGGTGGGACAAGGTCTGTCCTTTGTGACTGGTGAGACAAGAGAACAGGAGGAGAAGGCTTCCCAAAGTGTTTGCTGGGAGCCTGAGGACACTGTCTGCAACACTGATAGAAGTGCTGTGGTTTCCTGCTTGTTCCCTTCTATGTGAGTCATGATATCCCAGTTGGAATGTGTTTTCTTTGCTCTGGTTTTAAGAAAAGGATGGATAAAGAAGCCCTTTTTAAAAGCCCTTCTTGATGAAACCTGCTTGTTGGTGGAAAACATCTGTTGTGCTTGGCCTTGCTGGATCAGCACTTGGATATCTGTGAGCATGGATACAACTCCCCCAGGAGAAAAACGTCACTTGGATACTTGAATATTGTATGACTAAAATCTGGAATCCTGAATCAGGCGGATTCCCCTGATGCTCACTTTGGATTAGCTGCAGAGAAGTGCATGGGAGGACAATCCTGTCTGTAAATGGCAAATTCAGCAAAACTATTGACACTAATCTGAGAGTAAATGTTGACTTGGAAAGTATTCAGATATCCTGGATTTTTTTTCCACAGTAAAGGTGATTGCTGTAGTCCTGACTTGGTAACATCAAGCCATTAGTTGGTTGTGCATTATACTTGTATTTTTGTTTGGTTATTTTTATCTAAAACATGTAGTTTCTACGAAAGTAAAAAAATAAATATTTGTGCTTATCAGATTGGCAAAGAGAAGCAAGAGCCTGTCCAATCCCACCCTGCATAATTACAAGAAAATGTCATCCCATGACACAAGCTGCCCAAAAGAGTGATAAATTGTACAGAATGGATGCAATTACTTAATTTGGCAGAAAGGAAAGCTCTGTCTCATTTTCTTGTAGTTCTGTGGAGCTGCATTCACTGGGGAAGTGAGTGGGGAATAGGGGCAAAGCTCCTTGCAGATTTTCAGGGGCTCTATGTGGAACTGAAGCACTTTACAGCATATGAATAAGGATTTAAAAGAATAGAGTGTGTTAACCATTAACTGTTAGTATTGTTCAGTTTGGTTGGCCCAGGAAATACTGTTCATGTGTTGAAACACAGGGGTTAAGGCAGGTTGTCAGTTTTGATTCCTTTGTAGTGATAAGCAGCCATTAAAAATGTAATTTCTTATACCCCTTTTTTTTTTCTCCAGGCATTGCTTGAACTCATTAATACATATTGCACACCAAAAAGATTGTCTTTTTTTCAGTCTTCCTTACTGGCCCCCCTCTAATTCAGAGATTTGCTCAGATGAAGGCAATTGGAGTACTTTGTTTCTTCCCATAGGAACGTTTACAGTGCAGGATCAGGTTCAGATTTATTACTTAGGCACTCACAATGCTGCTGTAATTCATCAGTTGTCATAAAGCTGTGCTTTCTGCCTGTATTTGTGGCTGGCCAAATTCATTACACCATGGCTGAATGCAAAGCGAGAGTTGTGAGCATGTTCAAAATTTAAATAATAATAACTAAGAATTATTTTAAACAAGAAAAATCCTTATGCAGTTTTGAATCATGAGGGCATGAAAGGGCTAAAATATCTTTGCTACTTTCATACTGTTAAAGTTGGACAGACACTGTCATTTTCTGATTTCTTTTGACACATAGTGCTTGTGATTTAGTTGTGATTGTTTCTACTGTTTTGAAATGGTAAGCGGGAGAAACTGTTTCCAAATGTATCCTCCCAGCATTTGAAAATTCAGCAAGGTGGGGTTTGTTTCTGCTTTTTGTTTTGCTGTTTTCTTAAAGTTATGTTAGAAGGGCTTTTCACAACCCTGGGCTTTGCAAAATGCCTGTGTCCTCAGACCATACAGATATTATGTTAAAACAGAGAGCACAGTGTGAAGCAGTGCCCAGAGTGATTCCATTCGAGTTGCATTCCTTTCAGCAAGTCTTCACCTATCTCCAACAGTGAGTGCTCAAGTAGAAGATTAAAAGTCAATATATGAGACTCTCTGACTCTGAGCAGTTTGTGCAACAGCAGTAGACTTTGATTAAAAAAAACACCCAAAAACACCACCCCAAAAGAGCATATGAAATTTGGTCACCCTTTTATAAAAGATCACTCTATCATCTCTGGCCTACAGATTATATAAAGCAGCAAATGAAGTCCACAGTGTTGGAGGAGTTACTTGGTTTCCCTTGCCAGTGTTTTGTAACAGGCTGCTCTTGTTGTCATGCAGATTTAAGGAGTCTCCTATTCACATTTGAAGTCCCTGTTTTTCGTTTGCAGACACATGGGAAGCACTAAGTGACGTCAGGTAAGGGTCAGTGTGCTGTAATAACTTGCCCTCAAGCACAAATAAATTGAGGCTCTACTGCCAAGAGATGACCTTTGATTTCTTTTTACCTGATGCAATAAGGCCCTATTCACTTTGCTTAGGCCAAATCCCAGGCACTTGAATAGATTTTCTTGAGCTGGAATGGTTATGAAAGCCCCAAAACTTGGTATAATGGTGGCAGAGATTTCTGGGTTGTAGATGAGTTTGATACACTGAGTTAGATTTGGCTATTATTGTGATCAGAAGAGAGAAGTGACTTCATTGTGACTTGCACAGCTGCCAACTCTAAAACTACTACTATGAAGTACAGTTTCTAAGCTGCATCTGATTAACAGAGATAGTGAGCAAAGATGCTTATGTGTTAAAACTTTTGTTATATACAGACAGAAAAGAATACCTTAGTCTGAAATGTCAGTGACTGTAGATACAGCCAAAAGGCTGGATATGCTGTCACTGAGGGGACCTGTATCGTGGTAGTCACTCCCCCTCTTGGTATCCTCCTAATCTGAGTATGTTGTGAAGCTGTGAGGTACAGGGGCTCACTAAACTAAGTATAAAAATTTTGCTCAAACTGCAGTATTGCAGGTATGTTTGGGGCTGCCTTATTCTGAACAGTGTGTGGCTAAATGGGGAGGCAGGATAGAGTCACCTCGTTACTATGTGGTGACTAATTGTATTGATGGCTTCTACCACTTTGTTAAAAGGGTTTTCTTTAATCTGCCTTGCTCTGCAAGCCCATGCAGGAATTATAGGGAAGTGTGGTATTTCTTACTGTTGTTTCTCTTCAGTCCTTCTGGCTTTTGCAGATATGAGTGGGTACTTGTGTGCATTAACTCTGGTGAATGACTTTTCAAGTAGCAAAGTTGATTCATTACTTTCAAAGTCAGACTACAATCATGTCTTACTCCTACTCTCTAAGCAAACCTCTACTGGAAGCAGTATTAAGTCCACTTAGGCTGAGAAAAAATCAAGACTACAACCTGACCTGGAAAGGATGACTGGAAGTCAAAAAGGCATCTTCCTGACTTGTTTAGGTTTTTTGAATAATGCTATTAGCAAGGGTGGCAAGGGCTGTTGGTGATTCTGCAAGGTTGGATCTTTTATCTGTCAGCCATAAACTCAATCTTCACAGGCCACTGGATGGCATCTTCCAAACTATAAATTTCCTAATAGGGGGATTTTAATCTGCAGCTGGTGAAAGGTTTCAGCTTCGCTGCTCAGTGAATGATAGCCCAAGATTCCTTGAATGTACAATTATCTTTGTGGTTTTGTGTCAAGGACTGCTATCTCCTGCAGGAGTGTAACAGTTCATGCAGTTTACATTAAATGGACTGAAATACTAACTGTCATCTAGACCACCAGAGCACATGAGGCATAGCAGCAAGACAAGATTTGTAGGATGTCTAAAATCCCTTTCAAGCTGACAGGATAAGAATAAACAGCTCTGTCTCCCAACACTTAAAGGATCTTGCAGTTCAGCTTTAAAATGCACGAGGCTGAAGGGTTCACCACATGGAGCTATGATTGATGCAGGCATTAGGATATTTCTGGAGCCTAAACCAAATAAGAACTTAAGGAAAATTATATTCAGTGGCATCAGTCTTGGGGGTAGAATTGAACCTGTAAAATGTTTCTGGATTTCTGAACATAGAGATTTTACATTTCTTCTGCTGTGATTAATCATGCTGAATCTTAATTTCTCTTTCTTGAAAAGACCCAATGATAGCACTGTTTATCATCTTTACTAATTAAAGCTTAGTAACTTAGTGTTTTCCCTTTTTTCTCCATTAACATCTCTTCCCATAGAAAAGAGATGCACCTCTGCAAATGTACCGCTTTAAGTGGTAAAGGCTTGGCAGCACAATTGGCATCTGATGCCACGCTCTTGGTTGCCATCCCAGTTTTGGATCTGAACTATTTGTAAGATTCTATATATATCAAGCCCAGCAGATAAACATATTGAATGTCTGTGGTGTTGTGCTGGAGACCTCATCTAAATTTTACTGTGGATGAAAGCTAAATAGACCTCTGTGAAACAGTTCTTCAGTGTGTTCTCTGAGTTATCCCTGTATTTACTTGCATGCAGAATTTAATATTTGCAAAAGATGTACAAGATAACTTACTGCCATCCTTCCAGCTGGCTGTCAGAGATCCTTTGCTGGTTTATTGTTTCATGTTGGGTTGAAGTTCCCTGGTATTCTAGTTCAAAATTATGGAATTATGGAAAAAATACTTAATTTCATAGTGCTCTTGCAAGATCTCTCATCAGACCTGTTATTCATCATTATGTAGAAACATAAAAGAAAACAATAAATCTTTACATTCCATTGTTGCATTTCTGTACTAGTATGTGGGGAGCCTCATATCAGAGAGAATTTTAATCAGAAATAAATTAGAATCTCGTCATTCTAATAGTATTATTTAATAACAAAGTAATTTAGACAATCTTCCATAACTCATTCATTTCAAGATGTTCTGGAGCCTAGACTCTGAAATGCACAATGAAGATGTGTAAGCTACATGGTGAACAGTTTTTCTGTCCATGATCTAGCAGTTTTCTATACTTCCTCTTAAAAGATAAAACATCTAAGTCTTGCTATTAGGTATGTGACATTTCCTTGATGTCAACAGTTGATTTTTTTAATGCTTTATTGAGCAAAGGCAAGTTCAGCAGTTACCAGGATGCCATAAAAATATCAGCACTGTTTATTTTGGACATGTGTCACTTATTTTTCAGTGGTCCCTAAAATATGTTCTCACATGGGTACCTGGGAAGTTCCACATCCTTGTGTCTGGCTTCTGGTCAGTTGAAGCCTTGTGTTGCTCTCATGCACTGAAACTATTTAGCAAGGGTTTAGTGCCCAGATTATCCCAAATGCTAGAGGACAAATTGTTGTTTGACAGTTTAATATGGTGCACCTCAGCCTCTCTGTGCCCCAGTGCAGTACAGCACCTTCAGGCTGCTGCTCAGCTTTTTCATGACAGCTGAGTTGCACCCTTGCTGTCCCCTGAGCAGTACAGGTCACTGATGGAGGCAAAGCCCAAGGCATGTAGGAATTGCATGATAGAAAAGAGAAACTTCCTTTTTTGCCAATATAAAGCAGTTTGCTGGCTGCAGAAGAGGACTGAAGGGAAGAGGACTTTCATCATGTTCAGAGTCTGTTATGAAAGCCTTGGTCACTTTTTCTTGGACATTTGTTGGTACAAAATGTGCGTCAGTGGGTACCCATGATGTTTTTCCTTCCAGTTTTGGCGGCATTGAAATGTATGTTAAACACTTGTCCTTGAAAACCTGTGTAGAAAAGGATGTGAAAAGGAATTATTTTGGGATGTGTGCCCACATTAATCTCCATTAGAGAAAGTGCAGGAGGCAGTGGTCTGCAGTGCAGCCCTGCACTGAAACTCTGGGGATAGTCCTTGGTCTACCAAGACATTGCTCCTTCACTGCCAAACGGCAGGGGAGAGACACTTGCTGGGTTGTAGCCTGGTATGTCCATTTATAAATGTATTTTATTTCTAAGTATAATGAACTAAGACTAGTAAACTGACATGGAATGGCCTTGCTTTTACCTGTACGAGCAAATAGGTTTGGGCTTGTTTGGGTTTTTTTTCCCTGATTGTTCTTCTGTGTAAAAGACCCATTCAGTCTTGAGGGAATGCCAGCCTTTCTTTAGAGTGCCTAACCCAAGGCAGAAAGCAGCAAGGGAAATCTCTGAAGTTCCCCAGAAATGGTTTTTATCCCATTTGTAGTTTAGTGCATGAAGAATAATGGCACAGAAGCCCTTGGAGTCACTCTAGCTGCAGTTTGAAATTGAATCCCAAGGATATTACTGCTAATTTCAATAGGATGCCTGTGTTGTATTTATAGGTACATGTTCCAGTTAGTAACTGTTCCTCTGCAGAGAGTTTAACTTTAGAAAATTAAACATCTCTGATGATAGTAGATATGAATAGCTACCCAGAAGAAAAATGCCTAGTCATTCTTGACAAGCCTGTGTTTTCTCTGGTAGCTGGAAGATGCAAACTGATCTCTTCCAAGGACTAAGAAAGCTTACCTTAGCCATTAGAGGTTGGCTAACAAGTTTAAGTGGTTTGGTTTGACTTTTGCAGTGTCCCTGTACTGAAATACTTCTACCCTTGTCTGCTCTGGATAATGTAGGAACATTCCCAGAAAGCATTATTATTTGGAGGTATTACTTATGCAGAGAAATGGTTCCCACTGATACTCCAAAGAAAACATTTCTGAGTAAGCAAGCAAAGATTACCAGTCCACATCTCATACTGTTCTTCATGTTGTGTTCTCACACTGGTACCACACCTCAAACCATGCCAATAGAACAGAAGGAACTTTATAAAACTTAATATTTTGAGATTGTATGTGTTCAGGTAATAGCTCGATGGGAACAAGTTTTTAAAATTAAAAACAAATTATGAGGACTGTGATATATTTAAGCTTTCCTCTACTGCTTAATTTCTTCCTTAGGAAATCACAGCTATGAATTTCAGGATTTTTATATTGTTAGAAAAGTTTCTGTGACTTCACAGAGGACTTGCTGACTCCTTTTACTATCCTGTTATTGTGAATCAGCTCAAATTTATGGAAAGGGTAGTTTACATCAGTTTTTCTATTTGTGTTGGAGCAATGCAGAGAGTTAATTTTGGTAGGCTAATGACACAAACATCTATTTACCAGTAAATGTATTATTTCTTTCAGAGGGTACATTAGCAACAGGAACACTTTTTCTTCACTGTAAATGATATTGAATGTTGCCTAATACTTTAAAAAAAAGTTCTCTGAGGCACAGCTTTCTATATTTTGTCTTTGCTTTTGCTACATGGAGGATCTTGAAGCTTAGGCATGTATTAACAATGTTTCTTGAACACCTTCTTATGGGAAGCAGTTTAAAAAAAAAATAAATAAATAAACCACCCAAACTTGTGTCTGCCAGACAGCCATTCTTATTAAACAGATGGGTGAAAATCATGTTTCCTTTTTGCAAAAGGAAGGTATCTTCTAACTTCACAATAATTATGTAATATACATGATTTTTACATAATGAGAGGGTGTCTCCCAGTTGCATTACTAAGCTGATTTTACTCCTGAAATATGTTGTTTTACTTTCCTTGTACATGTGCCTTCAATTAGCTTTGCTGAAATATTTGTTTTCTATGACCTTTTTAAACAGGGTGTGTTACCACTCTGAGTGAGGCTGGTGGGTCTTTGGTTTCCATGCAGAAGACAGTAGGTCCTCAGAACCATCAGTTAGATGCTGTTGGGAGCCTGTGTTTTGAAGACAGACTAGGAAAAGCTTCTAACTTTAAACCTTTCTTCAATTCTGAAAATGGCTGTCATTAACCAAGTCCTGAAAAGAGCATAAAAAAAAGTTAATTTTCTTTGACATATTTACAGGTAAAGAAATTAGTATGGCTAACAGAGGCTGTAAGAAATTTCTGTTATTCCTAGTTCTGAAATGCAGTTGTATGTCTTGCAACATCAGTATCATTAAGGCTTCTACTAAATAAATAGATCTGCAGACTGATATTTCATTTATAATCCTTCTCAGTTATTTCCATCCAGGATGTTTAATTACCAGTCACAGCAGACAGTTTCACCTGAGTTTCCACAAAATGGAGTGGGTCTCAGAACAGTACATGAACCAAAACTAAAGCAGCACTCCACTACTTACACTTGGTAGAAAAGTATTTAGAACAGGAACTTGTTGAAAACAAATTTGTGCTCTTACTGTTCATTTTGTAGGCAGACTGTCAATGTTCAAACAGATCAGTGTTCACACAGATTCTACCTGATTTTCTAGGCTGTTCAATGTTATTTTTTCTTTTTTTCATATCTTTCTACACCAGTAATCAGATAAGTGTTGATAAGGATTATGGAATGGTTAAGAAAGATTGTTTAATGAAAAGGATTTTTAATATGTAATCTCTCCCTTCCTCTTACCCGTTCAGCCCCTTCTACATCCTTGGTTTAGAAGATTCAGAGTGTAGCAAAAAAGTTACTTACAAGGAAAGGAAAATGTATTAAAATACATGGAATATACTTTGTTACAAGAGGTAATGATTTCTTATATGTAGAGCTGTGATAAGTAGTACTTTTCATGGTTTTCAAATGCTGAAACTGCTAGCACCTGTCAGTTCTCTGGGGTGGTTAAGTGTGGAACAGGGAGCCCTTAATGGCTGTGTGTGCAATGAGTGTTAGTGCATCTGTGGGCAAAGGGAATGTTCAGCCCCATTTACAGAGAAAAAGTGGAATATACAGCTGAGCATTGAGGTAGGCCTTTCATACGGGCACAGAACTGGTCAGTCTCTGCACACTTGTCTTATATAAGGTCTTTCCAGTTTGTTCTTCACTAGTTATCCACAACAGCCATGACAAGAGTTGAAATTCCTTAAACCAGTGAATGGTGACAAGCTGGTACCAAGATTCCTACAGTGCCTCTCTAGACAGAGAAGGGAAGGTAAAAACCAACCACCATGTGGTTGCTAAGCACAGTTTTAAAACTAATTCTGGGGATTTGGCCAAAATTGCACAGCCTACCACTTTGAAATATTGAAATGAATGTAAGATAGGTTAGCAATTGTTTCCACACGGTTGCATCCCAAAAATTTCTTTGTCAATTGAGTGATATCATCTCAACTTTGTGATTCATGTTTTACGTAATTGCACTTTGCCTGGAAACTGCTGCAGCCTGGTGTGGTCGGGGTGCCCGGTCCCTCAGCCGGGCGGGTTCAGGGTGCCCGGTCCCTCAGCCCGGTGGGTTCCCTCAGCCCGGCGGGTTCAGGGTGCCCGGTCCCTCAGCCCGGCGGGTTCGGGGTGCCCGGTCCCTCAGCCCGGTGTGTTCGGGGTGCCCGGTCCCTCAGCCCGGCGGGTTCGGGGTGCCCGGTCCCTCAGCCCGGTGTGTTCGGGGTGCCCGGTCCCTCAGCCCGGCGGGTTCGGGGTGCCCGGTCCCTCAGCCCGGCGGGTTCGGGGTGCCCGGTCCCTCAGCCCGGCGGGTTCGGGGTGCCCGGTCCCTCAGCCCGGCGGGTTCGGGGTGCCCGGTCCCTCAGCCCGGTGGGTTCGGGGTGCCCGGTCCCTCAGCCCGGTGTGTTCGGGGTGCCCGGTCCCTCAGCCCGGCGGGTTCGGGGTGCCCGGTCCCTCAGCCCGGCGGGTTCCCTCAGCCCGGTGGGTTCGGGGTGCCCGGTCCCTCAGCCTGGTGTGTTCGGGGTGCCCGGTCCCTCAGCCCGGCGGGTTCGGGGTGCCCGGTCCCTCAGCCCGGCGGGTTCGGGGTGCCCGGTCCCTCAGCCCGGCGGGTTCGGGGTGCCCGGTCCCTCAGCCCGGCGGGTTCGGGGTGCCCGGTCCCTCAGCCTGGCGGGTTCCCTCAGCCCGGTGGGTTCCCTCAGCCCGGTCCCGCAGCCCCGGGCGGGCCGTGCCTCGGCCCCGGAGCGCCGCGCTCGCTGCGGCCCGGCCCGCGCTGACCCGCCCGGCCCCGGGCAGGGCTCCCACACCGCCCTCACGGGGAACGAGAGCCTCGGGCACGGCTCGGGGCGTGTTGGTGCTCGTGGAACACTCACTGGACTCCCCGCGTGTGAGATTTTAGGCAAAGAAATGGAAACTGGATCTTGATCACGCTTACACTGGAGACAGGCACTGAGCTTCCTTGGGCTGCAGTAGTTCCGGCACACCCAGAAGGAGAACCTGAAAGTTCTCAAAGCGTTTAAAATAAAAAAGAAAGGCACCTGCAGGGTTAGGTGGAGTAACTTACCGTTTTTGTTTTAATAAAATGTTTGCTCCACGTAAGTATCAGAACTTTTCATCAGATCTTATGCTAGGTTTCTCTTTTGTGCAGCTTTCAGAGACAAGTGTATGTTTTAATGTAGTTAATGAATATTTGAAGAGATTAAAACACTGGTGGTAGGTGTCAACAGCTGCAGTTCAAGCTGTTGGATGTATGCACAAATTATGTAGCTAGATAAACCTGGCAAACTGTGAGTGCTTTATCAAAGTCTTGTGAATGTAGTGAATTTTGGATGCAATCCAAAGGACTTGCACTGAACATGATTTAATAGATTTGAACAACTAAACCAACAGATACACTATACCAATGTGCAAGGCAACAGATTCAAAGGCAGATTTAAAGGATGCAATATTCTTTTTAAAGTAGATATTCTTTATGATTCCCTCTCACTACCCCCCCCAAAAAAACCCAAACAAACAAAAACCCCAAAAACCAAAAAAACCCAACAAAAGACCCCAAAAAACCCCCACAAAAAAACACAAACCAAAAAAACCACAAACAAAAACCCGCCCCAAAAAACCCACCAAAAACACAAACAAACAAACAAAAAACCCCAAAATGCGAACTTTTCCTATCAGTGGAAAAATGACTTTGGGACAACACTCAACTTCCATAGCTGCCTCAAGCTGCCATTGTCAGTAGCCAGCCAGATATATAATCTGACCAAAAAGATAAATACTGAAGGAAATTTGAGTTGGCTTCATATATATGTAAGTCACCAAGATAGAAGAGGCTAAAAGGCTCAGAGCACTTCTGAACGTGGTTGAATGAGCATATGTTTCTGTATGATGAATCTGAGTTCCTGTTGTGAGTTAAAATCGAGGGTCTTGGATTGATTAAGTAGTACTGAACACATGCACGTGTTCAGGAATTTCTGTTACAGTTCATACATGGATGCAGATGGATGTGTGTGCGTTGACAGGACTTACAGGGAGTACAGATTGATGCCAAAATGACACAGGAATTCATGGAAGTGAAATACCATCCACTCACAATACACAAAGGGTACAGTCACATGAAAAGCCACATGTGAGTGGTCCCATGATAATTAAGAGGTTAGGATAAGGTTGGCTCTCTGCAACATTTCAAACCTCTTAGTAGGAAGATGTTTCTTGAAGTTAATTAGCCAAAGGGTAACTCTTACCTTTGACTTCCCAGAAGAACTTCTTTCTCCTTTTCTTAAATGTCTGTACAGTATCTGTGGTGTCTGATAATTCTGTGTATTGTGTCATTTAACTCCTTGAGAAATCTTTTTTTCTCCTTATCAGCAATTTTCTATGATTGCCTATAAGCCTATTAGATTATTTTTTAACTGCCATTATCCATCCCCACTCCTTTTTGAAATCTCTATTACAAATTAGTATTTTTATTTTCTTATGTTGTGAGAAAGGGTCTGGGTAAATGCCAGTAAATACCAAGTTAAGGGATGGTTATGATTGGCTCATTGCTTGGCAGGATTACTGCTGAGACTGCCAGCAGCATTTGGAAGGTGTTAAAACCACTCGAATGCAGTGTGAAAGGGGAGGAGACTTGAAGCAGGGTCCTTTAATCATTTCTGTGACCCAGTGCACATTTGATTATATACAATGAAACACCTCTCCCTTTGCCATCCATGGTTCTGGAGTGGTTTGTATTCTGTCCCATCCTGTGAGGGGCATTGGTTGGTTTGATTGATTGGTTTTCTGGGAGGGTTGGTTTTGGTTTTTTTGGGGTTTTTTCCTTCCACCCAGTTTTACAGATTGATCTTCTTTTAATCCAGCTTGGAAGTGAAATAGGGAAGACTGCTGAAATGTCAAATATTTTAATGCAGTGGAGAAAGTCTTGAGGACTCTGTGAAGTAGAAGAGTGTGGGTTGTTCCAGTTGAGAAATTAGTATCTATTCTGCTGTATGCAGGGTTACTAGAGAGTTTTTTGCTAGAAAGTCTATAGTGTTTTCCATCCCTTCTGGGAAGGCAATTTGACTTTTACAATGCAAGACTGACCCAGCACAAGTACACCTCATCAGCTTTTGGAAGTTTCCCTGCCAAATTCGTGTTATTCAATCCCAGTGTTAACTGCGTAGCCATTTCAGTTATTCATTTTGCCCTGGATCTTCTGGAGGGAAAATGATTGTCACGTTTGCACATTTTCATATCAAAGACCCCACTGCCAAACGACATGCCTTTCAGTAGGCTGTAAGTACCTAGGCTCTTAAATAATCTGCAAAACAAGCTCTTAAAGTCACTTAAATATTTAGCAGTTTTTACACTATGGGCTACAAACGATATTTCAAAAGATATGCATCTAGGAGTTGCAGTAAGAGGTGTTTTGAAAAAGGCATTGAAATGCAGTTGAAAGCAGAGTTAGTAATGCAACGTGCCATTGACAATGAAGATACAAATGAACTGAAAAAATTGAAAACATATGCATGGACTTTAGGCACTCTTTTTAAGAACAGTCTCCAGAAACACTCAGGGTCCTTCTCATATTTCTTTGCAAAACTAGATCTGTCATATTATCTTTCCTGTTTTTCAAACGAGGCACAGTTTATAGAAGGGATTAGTGCAGTGTACTTTTCTTTTTCGGTGTTTTTGTATCCCGTAGCAGTGTTCTTTTGAGACTGTGTCACTCTATACAAGGCTGTTGGATAAAAAGATTATTGTGGAGTGAAAATTCTGAAAGGGAGTACATCTGGAAAAACCCCAAGATGATAAGAACTTGAAACCATGTTGGATCCATGTTACAGGCAGATTCTCCAACTTCAATAAGGGATATAAACAACTATTGCCTCAGAATGCCTGGTAATTAAGAGTCAGGTTGTAGGCAGTGAGACAACTTTTCCTTCTCAGTTCAGAATTAGTAAGTCCTGTGTTAGAGGATCTGTCTAAATACCTTGTGGTGGTGCTGGATGTGTGGACTTGCCTGATGTTTAAAGGGATGCAGCTTTTACTGAATGTGCTAAAATCTCAGACTGTGAAGTGTTGCAGATCTAGACTAAAAATCTGTTTTCAGAAGGGCTTCCCATCTTATAACAAGCCAATTTTATGGTGTTAAGTAGTGAAAATGGTGAATAAGTTTGAGAAAACCTCCTAGGTCTACTGAGAACTGTGAACCTGCAGGAGAGTATGAAGTTTATCTCAGCCTTAGTGCTTTCTTCCTCAGGACTCAAAACTGTTACACACAGAACTTTCATTGTGATGCTTTCCCACATACTCAATGCCTTCCATTTATAAAACTAAACAGTCAAACCATTAATCAATCGTGGAGTTCTCTTTTGAAGATGTTACAAGTATTTTGGGATTTCCTAAACCAAATTTGCTGTTTGATTTTTGGGAGAGGGTGGGGATATTTAACCTGTCCAGCTACCTGCAAACAATCTGCATTGTCCTAGCAGCAGGATCTGTAATTTATCCAACTGCACATTTCTTACATTCTTGTCAGTCCTGTCCCGTTCTAGGCAGTTTTCAATTATCTGGCTGTCTGACAGAAATTGAGAGCTCTTTATCTGTGAGCAGCAATGTTCTCTTGTTTCTCTTCACTCCACTGCATTTCAACACGTAACCACTTGTAAAGGGAAAGATACATACCTTGGTTGACCAAGTTTTGAAATGTATGAGTTTAGGTTCAGTTTTAATAGTGTTTTATTTCCTCTTTTTCTCCCTGCTTGCTACTGTTCCACCAGCCCTTCTGATTTATGCTGTATTTCCTTGCTGCAAGGATCTCTTTCCCACCTGAAAATTCTGGTGCATTTTAGATGCCAAATATAGGATTACAAATTTACTAAAACTTCCCATGTGTCTGAACATTTGAGATTGTTTACAAACAAATGAAAGTGTGCTTGGGTCATCTTCCCAAGGGATGGTAGGATTTCTATGTGTTCTCAGTAGCTGTGATGCACTGATAGTATTTAGAAATAAGGATCAGGTAAATTTATATTTAGAATGCTGTTTAACTCCAGTTTTCCTCCTCGACTGTGGGCAAGGCATTTAACTTCATTGTACAGTTTAAGCCTGTCACATACACTGGATATTCACTTTGAATTCCTGTAAAGTCCCAAGAATTGAAGTAGAGATGACTAATGTAGGTCTATATCCTGGAAAATAAGCAGTGGTAATTGTTTTTCTCCTTTCTTTTTGTAGGATTTGTGTGTGATTGTCATTGTGCTATACCACAGTGAAGAGGTATTTTTCACTTCAAGATACCTTGCATTAAAAGATCATGGTAGACAGTTTAATAGTTTCTTTGAGGTAAGTGATGCAATAAAACATTTAAAGTATTATTTAATTTGCTCTTAACACACTGCAGTAAATTTCCATTTGGTGGTCTCTCGCTCTGCTGTTAAAAGTGTCTGTATGGTAGAAGGGTAAATAGAAATCTTGTCCCAAGACCAAATACTCAAGTATATGCATACCAGACATAGCATTCTTTGGTGATAGTGAAAAAAGAAAGTTCTCAATGTTTGTTCATGCTTAGAGCATCTGTCAGTGTGTGCCAATGTGATGTTCTATATTACTGGAAAGTTTCTGTGTTTTTTGATGAGGCTGAACAATTACAGTCACTGGGCTTAAATTGCTCATTTACATGTTTTAGTACCTGTGCTGCAATTCATTCACGGATTTGTGTTACACATTCCTGAAACAGTTTGCCAGTGGGCAAACATAGGAAAGACCTTTCAAAGAGCTTTCCTAACAAAGGAAACATTCAGGTGTTTCTGAGCTGGTCTGTCTGGTTCTGTCCTGTCCTTGGGCGAGCAGATTCAGAGCAGACAGGCAGCCCTGATGCCACACAGGCTGACCTCCTGCAAAGGACAGCTGAGTGCCTTTGTGGTGGAGTTACTGAAGCACGCTGCTCCAACCTTGCTTCTCCTGAGTTTGAGACATCAATATTTGAATTGCAATTTCAGCACCCTCCTAATATGGCAGGGCAGATTTTCCATCAAAATGGATCTGTCACACATTAGTGACACTACCAGTGTCATCTTTCCAGGTGAAGGATGACCTGCATAGCTCCTCCCAAGCTGTCCCAGACTTGGGCTGTTCAGCACATTTGGGAGGAAGGTGGGAATTTCAGACAAGAGCCATACTGCACTAGTCACTACTGATCACTTGTATCTGGACAATGCACACTTGGCCATAATATTCCTTCATAGAATGTGGCTACTGAGGGACAGCGACCTGTGAGAGATCTGCTTTGGTACCCTCTGGCTTCGTTCATGCAGAGCTAACACCCACTGCTCTGACTAGGAAGAACTCTGAGACGTGCTCCCAAATGAGGTGTTACACTGCAAAATTTGTCATGCTACTCCTACAATAGACCTAATAATGCTTTGTGCTTGAGCCTTCCCCTTTTCCCCAGTTGTTTATATTCATGCCCATGTTTATATTTTGTGTTTTTTATATTACTGGCAGTTGGTGTTGCCAGTAAAAGTGAGACAGTTTAAAGTCTGGCTGTGCTTCAAACTGGGTGCCTGGCTCCAAACAGTGCCTTAACTGTGAGAGCAGGGGCTGCACCAGCAAGGTTCTTGGAAGCCTGAGTTTTACAGCCACCACTCAGCTGCAATTGGTACCTCACCTGTTCAGGTGTACTTGAAAAGTTTCGCCTTATTTTAAGAAGCACTTGTTATTTTTGGCTTTTCTGCACTGTGGGAATACCTGAACCAAACCCACTGAAATTGGAGAAGCCTTTTTGTGTAGCTTGGGAGGCTTAAAGTTAGTCACGCATGACAAATAAAAAAGCCTAGTCCAGAGAAGTTAGCCAAAGCAAGCTGCTGAGGGAAATAACATTTAAAAAAATTAAATTGCCACACACTGATTTATTTGGAGCTAGGGGCTTACCTCAGGATAGCTTAATATTCCTGGCAAATTTCCTGTGTATTTGAAATAGTAGCTTGATACCATTGTTTCTGACAGATCCAATTGCAGATACAGAAGCAAATTTAAAATCTATCTTTATTGTCCTTGAGCCACATACATACAGATGGTGATTGCAGTGCAACCTTCTTAAAGAATGGTCAGGAAAAGCCTGGCACAGAGTAATCACACATATACTAAAGGTTTGCATTTTAGAACTGAAAACTTTAAGCTGGTAAGTAATTTGCTTTGACGATTACAGTTCTCATTCAGCTCAGAACTCACAACCTTGTGCATGATTTCAGAAGAATTTACACGTGGAAATCTGTAGACTGTCAGACTGATCAGAAAAATCCTGTCCTGTTGAGGATGAAAGCATTCATTTCCTTATGGAAAGTCTGAACTTTCTTTCACATGTTCTGGGGGAGCAGAAACCATAAGGGAGCAGGGGTGGATAGGAAGATTCTGAGAAGAAAGTGAAATATAATTTGCAGAGGATGTAGGCTGGGCCTGTCAGACACTGCACTCCCCCTGCTTAGATGCTTGTCATTTTTCATTGAGAAGAGTTGGGAGATCACTTACACAGTTAGAAAAGAGATAGGCAGGCAAGCTGAAGACAAACTTGCTGCTGTAATTTTGCAGTTTGGAGGTCTGAGTTCTACTTCTGCCTTTGCTTTCAGGTGGGATTTGCAAATCAGTTTATTCATTTGTGCCTTTGGCTTCCATGTACCGCTATGTGATTGGGCCCTGCTCTGAACTGCATGTTCTGACTCCTGCTGTGATTTCTTTATAGTGTCTTACACTGGCTCTGATTTCAGCCACCTCTTTGTTTTATCACAGATGATAGCTTTGTGAAATACCAGACTTCCTTCTAACACACTTTTTAAAGGGCTTTTTCCCCCTAAATTGACATGGCAGTAAAGAAGTAATGACTTTTTCTAGCCTTTAACTGGTTTATTGCTTTGATAGAGAGAGGGGCATAGATGGTGAGGTGATGATAGGCCCTGTGCAATCAGTACTTACCTAGTGGTCCCTTTTGCAGTATATTAGCAAGAACAAACACAGAAAGCACAAGAGAAACATTCTCCTTAGCAGAAGAATATTTGTATTGGTGGTAATTAAATGCTTAGTATTAAAAACCCCTTTCTCTTTAGGAGATCTGTCTCAGAAAATACCTGAAACAATAGGAAAGGTTTGAAGGGTTGCTGGGTAGGGAGCAAGGGAAAGAGCTGTGAATAGGAAATGCAGTGGAATTTTGTCTGGTCCATTATTTGGCAGATGTATTTTGTATTCAAATCCATCAGTTTTACTTGTGCATTGAAATTCAGGAAATCATTAGCAGCTTTCCCCCGTATAGTGGGTCTGAAACATACTATTTATTTGTAGACTGAAAAGTCAAACTCCTGGTACAAATAAAGATACCTTGATCCTATTTGCCACACCTGTCCATGTTTTCTGGTGAAGAGGCTTGTTAGAAGGAGACAAACCAGTCTCTGTTGCAAATTACAGCAAACAAAAGACTGAGCTAACTGTGCCTAAGTTGTAACAGGCTCCTAGGAGTTACAGCAGTGGTGAGGCTTGACAGAGCAGTTTGTTTGGGCTTGGTTCCCAGTATGACTCCATTCAGAGTGAAGATGTGGGGACTGGGGTGATACTTGGCTGCTTATCCTGAGTCTCTGGTGGATTGTGTTCACTACTTTCCATCTTCTGTGCCCATTAGGTTATTCCATTTCCACAAGTGTTAGGCAGCTGGGGAAGAACCTGTTCTGTGTTTCCTGTGTGCTGGAGGTGGAGTGTTCATCTGTAAAATGAGGAGCCAGAGCTAGAAGCAGATGTGATCCACAGATGGGTGAATTCTTACCTGGCACTTTAGAAAACTTGCAAAGCATGTCAGTTTGACACCAAATGCTGAGGTGTTAAAATATGCACTGCCAGGAATTTTTAAATTTAAACATCAAGTTATGTGAAATACTATCAACAGATTCTATTCGGTTCACTTTTGCTTTATATCTGGACAAATCTATGTATGAACCTGGTTCATACATTCAGGTATGAGCCTGCTGTGAACAGAATCTGATAAGAACATTTCATACACTCCAGTGAGACTGTTTTGGTTAGCAATTGTATTCAAATCCTTTCTTGCAGTGTGAAGCCCTGTAAGATGTTGTAGATGTGTGGTTTGTATTAGTGGTAATTATTTGTTCTGTTTGACTGTTTGCCTTTTCAGACTTCTCAGTTCCCTAGCAGTGCTGGGATTTCAGTTTGTCATCCCACAGCCTTCTATTGAACACAGAAAGGTAAGCATTAGAAACACTCAGACTTTGTGTACTGAAAGGTAAATGTGAAAACATTAGAGTAAGATGTGTAAAGCAATGCAATCTGAATAAACTTGTGGGAATAAATGGCTTCTGTTTGTGCATATGGGTTTTTTTTGGTTTCTTTATTTTTTAATAAATATGTATATAGTTGAAAGAAGCTCATCATGGTTAATTAGCTGAGTAATTGTATGGAGTATTATGGGTCACAAATAGTTACTAAAGCTTTGGAGCATTTTCATCATGTAAGACATGGAAAAAAGAATTCCTGTGAGTGAGAGCAGACATGGAATGAGTAGAGAACCACCCAGTTGCGCATAGGCAGCTCTTTCTCTTGCAGAGATAGAAATGTCTGAAACAGAAGCTGGACCCAAAGCACTCTGTTGCTATTAAAATTGCTAGAGATTGGAGCTGGAAACTGCTGGAATTTCCTGTTGTGCTCTTGTGGATGGTTCACTCATCCTAGACACTGGCATCTCTAAGGAGGCTTGCAGCCTGCACACTTTCCATCCTGCTCAGCATTAGTGACAGCTTGGCTGGAATATTTGGGGTTTTGCACTGCTCTCCAGGAAAGGAGTGGACAATCTGGAGAGAAACAGAAAGCAGCAGGGATTGTCCTTAAGAGATTTTAAAATCTTACCTCTGAGGGAAGTTTGAACAAATTCATATTGTTTATTCTAAAGATTGGAGGACTGGTGCTGGAGGCAGATATAATCTTCAAATACTTTTGAGTACTTAAAAGAAAGCTGTTTTTTCTGTTTGGTGGAGCAGATGAGAAGAAATAGATTTAAACTGAGGCAAAGGAAATGTGGATTTGACATTAGAAAAAACTTGTCATAGTAAGGATATAAAGAAGATTATGTTGACTGAATAATGTTTAGAATTTCCATGATGTAGGTCTCTGTGAATGTGTTGGACAAATGATTATCAGGAGCAATGTGCAGGTGTTGCTGATTCTGGACAGATCTGAGACAAGACCCCTTGAATGTTGTTCTGTCTCTTCACACTCATTACATTCACTTCATATCAATGTTGTTCTCATATCTTACTATCTATTGGTATCTCATATCTGTTGGTATTCAAACAAAACCAATTCATTATTGAAGGTATCAAATAACCTGTTTAAAACAAGGTGGCTTTTAACTATAGATTTTAAAATAATAATCCAAGATATGTATTTTTTTGAAAAACTATACTGTTAAAAGGAGATAAAAGGCAAGTTTGCAGTCTTTGGGTTTCTTATGTGCATGTGCCACTGCCTTTAGGGTAAACAGTTATTTGGACAATAGCCTCATAGGTATGGACTACAGACCTGAAGCTGTCTGACTGTCAGAGTTCCAGAAGCACACAAAGTCCTGGTAACTCCTTGTGCAGCCTATTTGTAAGAGAAGGTAAATGAGGTCCGTAATGATGCAGTGTGAAACTGGCACAGTCCAGTCTGCTCAAGCTGTCCAAGCTGTCCTATTCTAAACTGCAGGACAGTTTAATATTTTTGCCTATCTTACATCTCTTCTCTTTTGTTGTGCAGTTGAGATGGTCACGCTGCTGCTCTGGTTTCAGTACTCTGTCTGATTAGACATTCTTTTGTAACACTGACAGTGGAGAGATGCTTCAGTCCAACTTCCAAATGGCCTTAGGGGGAATAAATCTACTAACTAAAATAGAGTAACTCAGAGAAACAATTGCTTCATTCTGGGAAGCCCCGGAATTAATTTAGATAAAATCAGATTCTTTGTTTCCCATTGAATAAGAAATGCCACTGCTCTGGAGCGTGTTCTATACTGGTTAAAGGGACTTCAGGGCATGGTAACCACCTTAGAGACCTCCCTTTGACTGAGAACAAGGCACAAGTTTCCTGGTGACAATCTCACAGCCCCAGGGCTGGCTGTCACTCTCAGCTCTTACCCTAAGGGAGAGGATTCTATTCGTGCCAAACTGTGTTTAGACTGGAACTCTGTATTTATTACACTTTTCACAAACCTTCTGTCAGGTCAGACATTTCTGAGTGTGAATTCTCAGCTTTGTAGCTCTGGAAGTTCTTTCTATCCTTTTCCTGCAGTAACCCCAACTACATTTGGTGACATCTCATGTGTATTTCTGGGTGGATGTCTCTGCTGTTTGGCAGGATTCTTTCTCTATGAGAGGAGGTCAGTTGTGCAGAAAGAAGGAAAGGCAGAGTGCTGGAATTCTGGAAACTTGGATTTTAGGAGAGAAGAGGACTAGGGATTTGATGAACAATTTTAACAAAGTAGTGAATAATGAAAGTGGTGTTTGCTAACTTTCATATACACACAAAGGGTGCAGTACAGGGAATCAAATAACTGGAGCTGAAGTCTAATGAAACATCAGATCATAACCCAGTTCTTACAGTGTGTTTATTCTGCATTAAGCTAAGCATGACTGATGCTTGAACCTGCAGCACTGGAGACTGTATGGAATCTGTGTTGTGGACCCTACATAGGGTTATTTTGCCTCTATAGAAAGGAAAATAAAACCAGAGAACTGGATTCAGATATTTGGCTGAGTAATTCATTGAAATATTTCCAAACAGTCTAGATTTTTTCTTACACTAAAGGTTTTGGGAAAATTAGGTAAAACCCAGAGAAGCTGATGGAAATCCAGCTGTAAGTCTAGGCACCTACAGTTCAGATGCTGTTCTTTTAGACCTTGAGTACACTTAAAAACATTATGAGATAATATTTTATGGTTTTGTTTGTTTGTTTGTTTGTTTTTAATCTTGTAGTTTTTAATCTTTTATTTCTTCTATTTTTTAAGAAAATCTGTGTCTAAGGTCACACTAGTTTCTCAGGCTCACACAATGTGGATTTTTCAACAAAAATCTGTAATTTGCTCTTATTTGTTAGAGGTTTTTTATTTTGCTTATGTGTATTACAATTGTTTGTAATACAAACCATTGGCTACCCTTGACAAGTGACATGGTTGGGAGCTTAACATGAGGAAAGAAGCTGAGCTTATCAAGCAACATGTTGTTGGTTTTTTGGGGTTTTTTTTAACTTTAAGGCAAATTTCATCAACAAAATCTGGAAGAGCAGAACTCAGCAGGTTGCTTCCTCGGATGCACACACAAAAATCTGTTTCTGGCATAACAGCATGAGACTGATAGCTGGAAGAATGAGCCAAATTACTTTCATAACACGGAAGTGCACATGTTGGAATTAAGACTTCGGGAAATGACAAAACCAAATGGGAAAGTTGTGGGAAAAGGTTTGATTGGGCATTTTTTTCTGCTTTTAGACTTTATTATTTTTGAGTGAAAGTCTTGGAAGCTGCTCAGACATATAAAGTCAGAATTGACCAATACAGAATTTCTAGTTCCAGAAATACATGGCTAACTGAGTTTTATATAGAAGTAGCTTCTGAGTTTCTTTACTTTAATCAATACTACCTCTGCTATCAGAAGTGCACAAAACCTGAAAACAAACCCCATTTTTGTATGTTCCTACATCTGAGTTTTGGGCACTACTCTGTTAATCCTATCTCTGTAAGTGGCACAGGTTTGTACAGTAATGTAAATACATTAACGGTGGTATGTTCATTAGATGAAAACAAAAATACTTATGCAAAAGACTTTTATGGGTTCTTGCTGAAGATAGGAGTTGCAGGGTTGTCTGGAAGTCTCTTGGAACTTTTTAAAAGTAATCTTATTTATTCCTCATGCATCATATATAATTTCTAATATCATGTGTACTCTGTAAGGCAAAAATACTCATCAATAATAGGATAAAAGGGGGAAACATTATATGAAACAAAATAATTGCCACTTGCCTTTTAAAATCAGCCAAGGTCTCTGCAACTGGATAAACTGAAATCTTTCTTACTATTTGAACAATTAACTTGCCTTGTCCTCACCCCTGGACATATGAACAGCCCTGCTGCTGCTCATGATGCAGCCAAGCACTCTGTTCTACCTCCCTGTGCTTATTTTATTGAAATTTAACCTTATCTGATAAGTGTCATACTGTGGTGAACTGAAGGTTAAACTATAAACAGTCCTTCTCCTAGACAAACATAGAAGTCTGTATTCCCACTTTTCCAGAAGCCATTCCTGGTTGGATTTTTGACAAATCGTATGTTTCTGTGTTAAGAAAGTAAGCTGTAGTTATATTTATGCCTTACTCATTTTAGCAAAACTGGTAAATAGTAGCAAAGTCTGTCCAAATCAAATTTCTGACATGAATATTACTTTGTTTTAACATCTTGCTTCTGTTATGGCACTAAATAGGAGCGTTGAAGCAACAGAATTGCTTTGAATTTATGCATGTCTTTTTGTTATTTGGTTGTAGATGAGTATTGAGTTCAGTGGAGAGGCAGTGACTTAAACTGATTTTTATTGTATTGTATTGGAGTGTCAGGATTTATTTTTACAAGTTTTTCATTGGGGCAGTGCAATACTATTAAAGAATTTTGGGCCTCTTTGGGCTCAGTGTAATTTCTTTCTGCTGGCTCAAAATTAAAGAAGACATAAACTTGATGTTATCTCTGTCAGACACAACGTTTCTACAAAAAGCAATTATTTATCAAGTGAATGTGACTATACTCCTCACAGAATTTGGAGATTAATGTGCTTTGGGGTGTGTGTTGGGGTTTGTTGGTTTAGGGTTTTTTGGCTGTTTTTTCCCTTCTCTCTTGTGTTGGATTCAAATACCCTTGTGGAGGGGTCACCACTGCTAAGTCAGGACAAATAGGGAACAGCATCCAGGATCAGAAGCAAGAGCTGAGGGAAAAGGGTGGAACATGGGGAAGGAAAAGGTGGCCAGGATCTCTCATTTGGTCATGGTGAGCAGTCTGAGGAGTTCAGCTACTTGAACACACTCTAAGTACATTGTGAAGCACGAAGGAAGTTCCTATATCCTTGAAACACTGGAGGAAACTGGAGTAAGACAAAGTGGTTAATATCTAAGCTTGGGTTTTGGCCAGGCACCAGGACTAAGGCCTGACAGTTGTAAGGAGCACCCTGGGACCTCCACCACTGCTGCCTGTTAAATAAGCAGGCAGGTCACCCCCTGCCTGTTAAATAAGCTCCAGAGCAGGGCTTGGAGGGGAGGGCTGTGCTCTTCCTTGCAGTCCAGATGCGGTGAAACTCTGCCCCACGGTCAGCAGTGACTCAAGTGAGTCACTTGTCAGGATTTGCTGAGCTGGGACTCAGCTCTTACTGACAGAGCCACTGCAAAGTCACCGGGGTGTGTCTGGCTGTGCTGTGAAACTAAACTGGATTGCACTGGAGAAGCTGAGTCACTGTGCATTTGCACAGCTGCTGTTCCTTTGCAACAAATGCTTCCAGGTGTCACCTGTTCTTTTCTGGGAATGGTTTTGTTTGTAGGATAACTGCTGTCCATTATGGCTGTATTTTCACACACATCACTTGTATAAAACACTTCCAACTGCAAGGGAGTCCGTATTTCCCTTGCAGTTTTTCACTGGTCAGTATATCTGCCTGTCTTCAGCACAGATGTTTAACTGTACAGATGTGCATCTGCTCCTTTCATAACTTTTGGTAAAATAGAGCCTTTCTAGCTAATGGTGTTGCTATCCTCATTGCAGTAATCCTTAGGAGAAGTGATTTAGACCATGACAAGACTTTTCCTTTAAAATTAGCCTTTTAGTACAACAGAATATTTAGAACAACAGCTGAGAGAGTTTTCTTGCCATCTCTGTCTTGTTATTAATTCCCTGTCCTTGATGTTGTGGATTAAAGTGGTTAGGAAATAAAATTCATCTTTGTTTGTGGAAAGAAGACATTATTTTATGTGAATATACTCTTTGAAAATTCAAGGCCAATGGTTTTGTTGTATTTAACCTGAGGTCCTTTATCATGGACTTCTGAACTTTTGTTTTTATCTTTAAATTAAAAAACACTGACTTCTTTAGGCTCAGAGCAGGAGTTCTGTGTTTTTCTGGAAGAAAAGATGAAAATATCACAATTCCAGTTGGATTCCAGTGCAGGTGAGCTTACAGGGATATACATAAGTTTCTCATCTTCCTTCAGAGCAGTTCTGCATGCTGGCTCTGTCCAAGCTTCAGATGACAGTGATGAGAAAGATGAGAAGCTTTTTGGATTCACAGATGAGTTCTTCTGTTAGGGAATGTTGCTTTCTGTTTTATGACTGTCCTCTCTGCTTCTGCAGTGATGGGTGGATGACTCACCAAGAGATCTGGAGAGGTGTTACAGCAATTACAGAATAAATAAAATGTGATGCCTAAGAATTTTTCTAAGTGTAGGAATACATTGAATGGCAACAACTTTGTCTCAGCTGTAGATGGCTGACCTGGAGGAGGCCAAGGGTAGTATAAGCTTAGTGACCTAGGCCACAAATGATAGTGAATGGTGAGGGAAGACTTTTAAAAATAAAGAAGCCTAATTTGTGATATAGTGAGGGCCTGATTGGTGTCATCTTTACCTTACTGTAAATGAGAAGTAATCCTACTATGGATAAGGACTGGCTGTGTAGAAGTGGTAGAAGTGAGGTCAGGAGTGAGCTGTCTGTTACTTGAAAGCACTTAACGGTCTCACAGAAGAGTGGAAAGAAACCTCTTCCCTAAAACACTCGTCTCCCACAGTGCAATGGAGGTGGTCTTGGTGTGAAAAAATTAGCCAGACTTGGGAGAAGCGTCAAGCTTTGTTGGCACCAAAACTGTTCTGAACCTTTTTTTGGAGCTGTTTGCTTTCTAGACTATTCAAACAATGTTAAGGTTTCTTCAGATGTGGTCAGAGATGGTTGAAGGGGCAGTTAAGCTGTCCAGGCACTGTAACTCCCTTCAGTGATTTGTGAATACAAAGGTCTTCTATTTCCAGGCTTTTTAGCCCTTTAATCTTCACAGGCACAGATGTTCAGGCAGAGATTTTATACAAAGAACGGAAACTCAAATCATTTAAGCTGGTAATATTTACACTTACCATGTACTGTAAAATTCAAATGGTTTACTACTTCTCTGATTAAAGGCTTCCAAAATGCACTGAAGGATTAAAATAGCTGAGCACATGAACCAGGCAGACATGTACACATTGTGTCATGATGTTTTGTTTGGCCTCTGGTCCATTTTTCTGCTAGCCTTGAGAGAAGTTATCCGCAAGTTTGGGGGGTAGGGTGACTTAGTAGATTGTTTTTTATCAAACCACCAATGTCCCCCATGTTTCTTATAAGAGGGATAAAAAATATTGGTTTTTCAACAATTGTTGTTTCAAATGAACTTATATAAAATGGACTGTAAAGCCTTGCTGCTGGGAAATTGTCATAGCTATACAGGTATGGACTTTATTGGAAATCAGCTGAGCTAATGTTGGAAGAATATTCCTTGAAGATGCTTAGACTAGTGAAAGAATTAAAGGAGTTCCATAGATGTGTTTACAACACTGGAAATGAAATGCAATAATGTTAGACTTGAACAGGGGTTAAAACTAAACTATCATTTCCTCAGGCCATTCAAAATTTGGCATACTGTGCCCTGAGCAGCAGTTCAGGTCTCATTTCTCAGAGTCTGACTGGTTTTGTTTTTACACTTCTGGAATTTTAAGAGGTGAAGTCCAGCTCTTACTCTGTGGCTTGATCATTGATCAGTTATATTCACAAAAGGTGAATGCTCATGAGGAATGCTGTGTTCATCTCATCCCAAGGACGACACACGCATTTTAAAGAGTATCAATATACTGTTTTACTGGTGTTTTGAATTCTCAGTCAGTCTGAGCCTGGCTGTGGTAAAAGCTGCAGGCACACGCTTTGTGACAGGCTGTGCCCTAGTGAAATCTTTAATTAGAACTGTAAGATTAACAAAGTGCAACCCTGGAGTAATGGAATAAATAAGGATTCATGTTTTCCAAGTGCCTTGACACTCCTTTAGTAACAATGGGGACAGTTTGGTGTCATAGCATGGGTTATTATGTGTAATGAGAAGAAGGACCAAGGAAGAGACAATGAACAGACACCTAAAACCTGAAGGGTTTTGGGAAATATTCACAGAATTTACAGGGGCTCTTTGCTCTGGGAAGAACAGGACAAACAGGGTAGTAGCAGCTCAAAGTAAGACATGCTGGCTTCTGTTAATTCCACTTTGCATCCAGTGTATGAATATGGGTCAACTCAGTGAATACCACTGGTAGGTAGCATTTTTCTGAGCAGGTGATAAAATGTTCTTCTGGATACAATTTCTTTGCCTTTGGGTGAAAGTAATACTATAAAGCTTTGAGAAACATGCATTTATGCCTGTTATATCCCTTTCAGATCTATATTTAGGAATATGATGTATCCATTCTGGGCATTTACCCAGAAAAAAGAATTACCGGATAATATGTTAAAAATTAAATCTGTGAAATCTAATAACATTATTGTATCTAAACTGAAATGGTAAGAAATACCAGGAATGTCTGAGTTGGTTTAGATATCTCCAGGTTTAAAGCTTGCCATTGTCTCATATCCCTTTTCAGTTTTGCATTTGGATTGCTATAGCATTCTTAATATCTGCAGAATACTTAGTAACATTGGCTGAGGCTATAACAGCTTAATTATGTAGCTGGCTAAAAGGTATATACTGTCACCAAGCATTATAATCATTATTACTGTGAAATTCCGTCATTAATTCATATTTGGAGTATGGTATGCAGCACTGCACACTCGTGTAAGAATGTAGGAGTGGAAAAGGTGCTGAGAATGAGGAATTCCTTACAAAAAGAAACTGAACAGATTAGGACTGCTGAATTTCAGAAAGAAATCCTGGAACTGGATTGTGTTAGCAATTGCAAATCAGACATCATAGTATGGTGAAGGAGAATGCAGAATGATCAATCTTCATGTGTCACAAAGAAAAATTTGGAAGACATAGTGAAATTGTCAGGCTGCATGTATGACCAAAGCAAAGAGAAGCACTTTCTCAATGTAAAATGTACAATCTTTTGGAAGCCAAGATTAAAAATATGTTAAAAATGTATTAATTGTATTCATGGAGAGTAAGTCCAGTAGTGGGTATGAAGAACAATTGCAATATGGTGTTTGGCTGAAGGAGGCCCTTAAATTTCTGATTAGCTGTAAACAGAAGGTCCCTGGATATCTCTAATATGTCCGCGTTCTTACACTCTTTCCTAAATTTTTGCTTCTTCCACTTAGTCAAAAACACAGTACTGAGTTAAATCGAGCTCTGACCTAAGCATTTCACTTACTTTTCTCAACAGTTAATTTATATTTAAGCTATAGTTTAACTGGATGAAGTGTCCTACAGTATTTGAAATCAGTGTTGATAGATCAGTACAGCGTTGTTTGCCATTGTCTTCCCGCACGAGTTACATTTCAAATAGTTGTGGCTTTCTGTTCCAGTGACGTTTCTTCTTCAGGGACATTCTTGCATAGTGTAGGTTCAACAACTGCTGCTGAAATCCTGAGATGTGGATCTTATTTCTAAATTCTGACAGAGGCACTACTAGGAATTGGCATTGAATTTCTATACCTTATGTACTCCTACTCTTTGCTGAATTTTTGAGTCAGGACCAGAGTGATTGGTGAATTACATGAATTAAAGAGAAACAATTTTTCTGTTTAAAATGTAGTCTATGTCAGCCTGCTGGTAGTATGTTTAATTCCATATGATTTTAGGAAAAGAAACCCTCAACAAACTCTTTTAGAACAAAACCTGTATGTAGTGCAGCTCCTGTGTTAAAATACAAGAAGTGTGGGGAAAAAGATCAGAAATTGTAAGCACTTGCACACCTGAAAACTTGTCTTACTTTTCTTTACACTGTTTACTGTACAGCTGCATGTAGTGAATGGGATTGTGTCCACTTCCAAGCCTTGGCTTGCAAAATAACTGAAAAATGTGTAGGAAAGAAAGAAAGGGGGAAATTAAAGGGGGAAACAAATTGAGTTTGTAGAGCAAAATATTTGATTGTGATTAACTTGCAGTAGATAAAAATCTTTTTGGTGGTGCATTTATAGTTAGAATGCGTCTAGGTCACCTAGAGAAGGAATCAGTCATGAACTATGGGAAAGTAAGTTAACTGAGTTTGTTGATCTCTCTCTTTTTACGGGCTTTGTGATTCTGTTAAAGAAATTACTCTCATGATTTAATTTGGCAAGAAAAGCTCAGTTTGCATTTCACTTATTCCCCAGTGCAGGCTCAGACTCTTCCTTTCAGAAAGTGTGCTTTTAATGGGTAGTTCTTAAAGCAAGAGAAGGAGGGTCCCAATGTTGGTGTTTTCTGAGGATGTGGCGTGTCTGTTCTGAAATGCTTCAGCTGAATCCTGTAGCTACCTGTAATTTATTGTCTATATCACAGAGCTGTGGCAGAATTTCTTCTTGGCTACTAAGTTATCTGGAAATCACAGGATCAAAGGAGGGGAACCGGCCTGAGTGCTGTAATTCAGCTCCTCTGTCCTGGGGAAGGGGCAGTGACATCTTTTTGCCTGGTAGAGCTTTAAGATTGGTATCAGTGCTGCCGGGATCTCCCCAGGCAGTTTGTTCTCCGGCTTTCTTTGCCTTCTCTCAAGTAGTTTTCCTCCTTTAATTTGGATCACCTTTGATTAAATTTAAATCCGAATGGTTATTCATGTGTTGGCTATAAACAAGAACAGTTTGCTGCAAAGAGAAAAGTAACAGCTCTTTGTATTTACTTATGAAAACTGTTTGGAAGTGTCATTATTGTCCCCTCTGTTTTTCATTCCTTACACTAAGCAGCTTCGGTTTATTCAGTCTTTCATAGCTGAATTCACTGAGTAGATTTTGCCATCAATCACATCATCTCCTCTAAGAAATCATCCATACCCCATATCTTACTCAAAGCAAGAAATCAGTAGGAAAAGTAAGAAAATAAAAGTTCATAACCTGATTTTCTACTGAAAATTTCCCTCTCAAAATATTGTTATCTTACAGCTAAGTAGTATTGCTGAATTTGTCTATCAGTATAAGACATTATACTGTTACTTTTTTTTAAGTTTTATGTTCTTCCTTAACTAGCTGGATTAAATCTTCTTGTGCTGTGTCTACAACTCTTTCACTATGAAGATTAGGGGGTGTGAAATTACTTTACATTGCCTTCAGTGATATGAAGTATCATTTTACCTGAACCAATTCTTGCTGCAATGAGGTTTGTCAGCCAGAAGGGTCTCTCTGTAACAGGCTGACACTTCACTATTCAGTTTCTATTTCTGCAAAATGATACATTTCTGATGTTAGAATTTGAATTGCTTGTAGGTTATAGTTTTTATTTGTTGCCTGCATGAGTGTCTTTGGCATTTTAAGAAAACAGGTGTACTGAACCATTGTAGAAATTATTAAGAAGTAGTCCAAACAAGTGAAACCTTGTCTGATAACAAAGGACTATTAGTTTTGCAGTAGGTAGATTTTACTGCAGGCTGAGTTCAGACCAGAAGAGTTTCTCTGTGTGTAGTCATTAACATTTTACATCTGAGGCAGAGCACATTAATGCTTAGTGTAAATATGGGCAGTGAATATTCACTGGAAAAATCACAAACTGAAGAATAGCTTGTTGAATTGGTCAAAGTGTGAGCCAGTGGTGTTCTGTTATTGGATATGAAAGCAAATGTAGCAGCCAGAAAGACCTTGTCCCATGTTCTAAGTTTGACATTATGTGGTATTAGGTTGTACAGGCTATTGGATCTTAAAGGCTGATGCCAAATGGGGTACGCACAGGAAAAAAGACATTAAACACACAGACATCTGCTCCTGTTTTCAAATAACATGGGAGAAATGGGTAACATATCACACCGATGCAGATGCTTTTTATTAATCAGAAGTTATAATTAAATGCACTTTTTCTGTGATTGGTGATGAAAGTGTGAGAGCGACCTCAGAGGGGGGAAATGTTTCAGATTATGTAGACCACAACCGAGTATTCCACAGCAGCACCACAAACCCTGTGCTGGCGTGGCTTGTTGTATTGTAAATGCTGTCTCCAACCCACGCTTGCAAACCACGTTCCAGCGCAGCCTGCGTGGCTGCACAGCTGATGGGGAGTGTGTGCTCCTGGCAGGGCGGGGCAGGATCAGTCTCACAGCACGGGGGGCTGCAATGACACACTGAGTGTGGAGACAGAAATCTGCTGCTGCCATACAGGAATGTTTGAGGCAAGAGTGGTAATGGAAGTTACGGGTTTAGGGGGAGGGGGCAGGAGTGACAGCCAAGGCTGCCTTTCCATTTTGAGGTAGCTGCACTAGAATAGGGCTGGAGAGGTTTGACAAACATGTTTGTGGGCAGTGCCTTTTCTTGTCCCCCAGCTGAACTGGTGCATGCGTGTGCTTGTTGGTACAAAGCTTGTTCAGAGTGTTAATAAACTACTTAAAGGATGCTCATTTAAAAGAATGTTCTGCATATTAGTAATAGTGCGAATCAGATATTGGGAATGCGCTTTAGAAACTTGTGATTCAACTAGTTGATCAAGAGAACCAAGAGAAAAACTGCAGATTTGAGGACTTTGCTCAGTGCAAAACACTGCGAAATCCTGACCATATCTAGCTCCAAAAATGGGTAAACGTTGGGGAGACCACAGGGAGATGGGGATGGGTGATTGTAACTTCCTGGCTGTGCTGATACCATTCCAATCACAAGGTCAGGATGCTTAAAATATTTGGCTTGAGGGGTTAACTCTCCTTGTGGAGAAACCCTGCCCTTCCTAATCTTTCCTAGCTTCCTTCACAAGAAGCATCCTCTCCCTTTGGCGTTCTTTCTCTCACTTCCCTTGTGCTGCTGAATGGTGAGTATGGACTAAGTGGCACTGAATGCCAGAGACCAACAATTTGTCCCATCTTTTATTGAGTTTGATGGGAATTTCTGTGAATGTAGGATTGCGTGGGTCATCCTGACATGGTAATGTGGGGACTGGGGCAAGAGTGGTACTACAAGAGTTAACTATAGCAGCATTTTTGGTTGGTTGGAAATCAACCTGTCCTCTTACATTATTGCCTTCGTAAAAAGTTCCACATTAGATGGGAGTTCCTGAAATATTATTGCAATCACCAGCACTCTCCATTGTTGAAGAGTGCAGCAGAGCAATGAGTATCTGTTAACCCAATTTCATTACCAAAAATGACCTTATTTCCCGCTTTTAGTAATTTTATAACACATTTCCAAGCTTTGCATCATGCAATTTTTCCATTGCTGAGAACAAAGAAAATCTGTTTCTATCCAGATAGTCCAAAAGAAAAACCAAAAAATAACCCAACCCAAAAAACCAACCAAACAAAAAAACCAGCACAAAACCTGCAAAACCCAGAACAACCAACTCCAAACCTCTTGTCTGAGGTTGATGGCTGTAGGAGACCTCCTCACATACTGGCAGTCCTTTGACAGGCAGAGAATAGGACAAGTTACTTCTTATGTCTTTCCGTTCCACTTGTGACTGCGGAGTGAAAGGCCGAACACCGAGGTGTTCGTGCTCCCCTCTTGCTGCCCGTGCCTCCGATTGCTAAGCGTGTGCGTTGTGTCCGCAGGTTCCGCAGAGGATAGAAGAGCACGGCGATGCTCCTGAGGACGGCGGTGCGGGCGTGCCGGGCCTGTGGGGCAGCTGGGGCCCGTGGTCCGCCTGCTCGCGGAGCTGCAGCGGCGGGGTGATGGAGCAGACGCGGCCCTGCCTGCCCGCCTACTACCGGGAGCGCGGCTACCGCCGGCCCGGCCGCCACTTCCCGGCCTCCGAGCGGGCCCTGGCCCCACACGAGGACTCGCTCTCTGCCTACCCCGGCCACGTCATCTCCGCCATCCGCACCTCCGTGCCGCTGCACAGGAGCGAGGAGCAGCCGCGGGGCGCGCCGCGGAACGGCAGCCAGGCCGGGCGGGCGGCGCTGAGGGGCAGCCGGCACTCGCAGGGCCCGCGGCACGGCGCCAGGCCGGACACGAGGTACGGGCCGTGCCCCGCGGGGCGCTGCGAGCGGGGCTGGGCACACCCACGGCAGAGTTAGAGCCCCACTGACCGCTGCAGTGTGAGCGGGGCTGGGCACACCCACAGCAGAGTTAGAGCCCCACACTGACCGCTGCAGTGTGAGCGGGGCTGGGCACACCCACGGCAGAGTTAGAGCCGCACACTCACAGCACAGTTAGAGCCCCACACTCACAGCACAGTTAGAGCCCCACACTCACAGCAGAGTTAGAGCCCCACTGACCGCTGCAGTGTGAGCGGGGCTGCGCACACTCACGGCAGAGTCAGAGCCCCACACTCCCAGCAGAGTTAGAGCCCCACACTCACAGCAGAGTTAGAGCCCCACACTCACAGCAGAGTTAGAGCCCCACACTCACAGCAGAGTTAGAGCCCCACACTCACAGCAGAGTTAGAGCCCCACACTCACAGCAGAGTTAGAGCCCCACACTCACAGCAGAGTTAGAGCCCCACTGACCGCTGCAGTGTGAGCGGGGCTGGGCACACTCACAGCAGAGTTAGAGCCCCACACTCACAGCAGAGTTAGAGCCCCACACTCACAGCAGAGTTAGAGCCCCACACTCACAGCAGAGTTAGAGCCCCACACTCACGGCAGAGTTAGAGCCCCACACTCACGGCAGAGTTAGAGCCCCACACTCACGGCAGAGTTAGAGCCCCACACTCCCAGCAGAGTTAGAGCCCCACACTCACAGCAGAGTTAGAGCCCCACACTCACAGCAGAGTTAGAGCCCCACACTCACGGCAGAGTTAGAGCCCCACACTCACGGCAGAGTTAGAGCCCCACACTCCCAGCAGAGTTAGAGCCCCACACTCACAGCAGAGTTAGAGCCGCACACTCACAGCAGAGTTAGAGCCCCACACTCCCAGCAGAGTTACAGCCCCACACTCCCAGCAGAGTTAGAGCCCCACACTCACAGCAGAGTTAGAGCCCCACACTCACAGCTGAGTTAGAGTGAGCAGAGTTAGAGTGAGCACAGTTAGAGCCCCACTGACCGCTGCAGTGTCTGTCTGCTGGGGACGCTGCCCTCCCTTCACTGCTTACAGGATGGCCAAGGGCAGATGTCATTATCCCACAGTCGTGCTAAGCAGATTCTCCCACTTCCCTTTAGGATTTGTATTATGATTTATTGAGAGATTTTCCTTTTCTGCTGCACTCTCACTGGACATTTCCTTATTTTCTCTTTTGACATTAAATAGCAGAAGAAATAACTGTTCTATAATTCCCTTCTTAACTTCAGCAGCCAGTCTCATATTAATTGGTTGAAAAAAATTAACTTTTTTCATAAAGGACGGTCAACCGTCTGTTGACTTTATTTCTACTCAAGATTCTAGTTTTGTTTTGTATTTCTATTTATCACCTTTTTGTTTCCTCTTTTTTCTTTTTTTCTTCCTACCACCTCTTTTAGCAAAATTTCCTGTTTGAAGAAAATTAAAAATGTGGTGGTTTAATATATAGTATTTTTTAAAACTGTATATGTTTTTATGAATTTCATAGTAACTGTCTTTAAGGCTGGGTGGAGCGGTGCTGTTACAAGTAATTCCAATTAATTTTCCCAGTTCTGGAGAAACGCTTCTTTATCCACTTAGATAGCAATTTTTATATATATGTGAAAGGAAAATAGATGTGTTTCCAGTTTGGAGACTGAGCAGAGTACGCATGGAGATCCCTGGGATGGAGCACTCTGTAAATGTCTCTTCTCTCTGTCTTTCCTCTGAATATGTATTCCAGTAGTTCTCTGGTTCTTTCCCCCTCAGCTCTCTTCTGGGAGATGCATGAAGAGAGGTTTTCTGGGGTACCTGACAAAAAAACCACAAACCAAACAAAACAGAAAGCACCCCAGTCCTCCCCCCAAACATAACCAAAGAAACCTTCCTTCGTATCATCTGCATCTTTAAGATTCCTTGTGAAGCAGTCAATTGTAATTCCCTTTTTAAAGATATTTTGCTGTCCTTAAAACATAAGAAAGAATATTACCTTGAGGCAGTTTTCCATCCTGAGTGGAATAAGACAGCAAAACTCTCTTTCTGCTGATAAAGACATCCTCAACCCCTGCAAGAAACTCTGTCCATATAAAAGAATACTTGAAAATACAATTAACCTGTTAAGCTCCTGCCTGGCTCAGGGAAGCATGAGTTTCAAAAACTGGGACCAGCTATTCAGATGTTGGTCTTATCGGGTGTTGCCAGTTTCCTTTGTCACTGCTTTGTCAAACCAAGCAAATGATAGCCTAGACCTGCTGAGTATAAATTCAGTGTGGCACTGATGGTCTTACAGAAGCTCAGGGAGTGCCAGAGACAGGATCAGTAGTGTTAACATGAGTGCATTGAGGCCAAAGTCATCGTTTCTTTTTTCTGTCAGTACTTACAGACAAACGGAACAGTTGGCAGCACGGCAGTTCCGGGCTGTGCGGTGTGGCAGCCCCGGGCTGCGGTGCCTGCCCAGGCTCTTGCTGGCACCGGGAGCCTGCCCTGGAGCCGTCAGCACAGAGTCACCGCAGGCTCTGTGCTGTGGCCTCGGCACCTCTGTCTGCAGGGGATCCCAGCTGGGCTGGCTCTGCTGCAGCCCCGCTGCTCTGTCCCCCTGGGCTGTCCCTTGCTGCTCTGTCCCCTTGGGCTGTCCCTTGCTGCTCTGGTGGCCTCTGCAGGCCGGCGCAGGCTGCGATGGTCTGGAGCAGTCTCTGCAGGATTGCTGGAACATCAGACACTGGTGAGCAGAAAATTGTACTGACTGTGTGCAGAGCTGAAGCTGCGTTATTTCCTAAGCAATGCCTTGCCATATGAAATACCACAATGCTCACTTTCCTGTATGATGGAGGCATTTGCCTTTGAAAATCCTTGTGCTTTCCTAAGCACAGTACAAGCTTGTGTACTACAGTTGATTTTCCACCCCCACACACTGTGCCCCTTGGCAAAAGACTGTGGATTCAAGGTCAGTGTTATAATCTTACTTGCATAATAAGTTATTTCCATCTTGTGTTAGGAGGTCCCTGGTGGCTTTAAAGCCTGTTGTATTGCATAACTTTCAGATTCCTTGGTGCTGACTGTAAAAACAGAGTGAGAACAAAAAATGTTTTTTGAAAATGGAATTATTTGAATGACAAACCTAATAGTTTTCCTTGATTTACAAACCCCAGGGTAAAAACTTTCTTTACGAACGAGATTACTGTTCCTATCAGGTGTATGGAAAATGGATTTCAAAATATGAGTTACTCTACACATGATTTTTATACTGTAGAACTGTGTTTAGTGTTCACTAAAAGGATGATATTGGAAATTCGTGTCAGGCTGTTAAATAACACTTGTGTTTTCACAGTTTGTACAGTCAGTGGAAACTTTTTGGGGTATTTCTGTTTACTGTACTGGACTTATATGAAAGCTGTAATTTTAGCAGACTTCCATAAAACAATAAGAGAGGAATGGACATCTGTGATGGAGATAAGCTCACATTGATAACGTGGTAGAATGACATTGGATGGCTTCCAAGGCAAAGAGTTTTGATAGCAACAGCAGTCCTATACATCAGCCCAGTGTGGTTGTGTCATTTAAAAGCAAGTGGAAAAGTTCTCTGCCTGCTTCCAAGCAGCTGACAAAAAACTGATTAGGGTTTTTTAGCAAAATCCAAAATAAAATTTGTATATCATAAAATTGTCATACCTTGTCATGAAGAGGGTATTCACATTTTCAGCTTTTGAAACTTAGTTTAGTTAGGCATTAGGAGCCAGCACTGCATGAGAAGTTCAGGGAGAGTGAGGTTTGAGGTACTTACAATTAGAAGCCTGGTTTAAATAAATTCAGTGCTCCCCTGTTTAACTCAGTGCAGTAAGAAGAGTTCTTACGTGATTGAAATGTGTTAATTACAATCAGTCCCTGGAGTGAGTATAAAAGAAAGCTGATGGTTCTCTGGATTGTCCACTGGCAGAGGCAGGGAGCTCTCCCCAGCTTTGAAGAGCTGAGTTCCCTGTAGCACAGACTTGGTTTGTTATTTTTCACCTAGCTAAAGTGCATGGAGCACACCACACACCAAGAAAGAGGAGGCAGTGGAAACAGGAAAGAGGAGATGGTGAAAAAATATTCAAGCATTTAGACATCTTTATAGAGAGACACATATGGAAAAGCAATAGGGGCATGCAGAAAGATAACATGCTTTAAGAGAGAAAACATGTCCTGAAAGGAAATATTATTCATGGACTAGATTTTGGTACTTTTTAAATGTTGCATTTCCAGTTCTCAGTTTTGGTGATGGAGAAGACAGAAGCACAATTTCTCACTGATGTGCTGAGTATAGGGTGTTTACAGCTGCCACCTTCACTTTCTCTTCACATAGGCTTTGGTGGTGGAGCAGCAAACCTCAGTGTCCACTTGTGTGAGCACGATCCTTACTTTGTATCTGGGATCACAGGAGCAAAAAGAAAAACTAGCATTATCACCAGAATAATGAAATAACTAAAGCATTCTTGCATAAATAGTGCAAGTTAAAGGAGTGTGTTAATAAGGAAAGGGCTTCCCTAAAGCATTTCTTGTGTATTTGGAAGAGGAGTGAGAGGAAAAATTTGCACTGAGGAAATAATCCAAAAGTCATCAACTTCTCACGTGGCTGTAGCTCTGGGTCTTTATTGTGCTGCCAGCAGCTGCCGTGCCAATCTGCTGTGCTGCTCTGTACCTTCTGTAGGGTCAGTTTGCATTTCTAGGCCTTTGAGCAATGGAAAGGAAGAGTGCATCATTTAATGTCAAACCAGAATTTCCTTTCTGATAGTATTTCTTTTGCCCCCTCTCACAGATGCTTTGACCAGGCAAATGTAGGTCACTCTGTTGGCAGCTCTACAGTTAACTTTTAAAAGGACAATTCTGTTGTTATTTCCTTAGCCAGTGGCCACGTATTGTGATGCAATTTCTGTGACCTGTTCTTGACAGTTCCAGTTCCTAGGGGTGGAAAAATGTGTGACTGTTGGACCTTCAGGTTCAAGAAGGTGTTATTTTCTCAAGTTGTGAGGCTTTATATTTATTGGCATGAGTGTTTGCTTTTCTTAGTATCTAGAATGAAACCCAGCTCAAGTACTTAGCCACCCCTCCTTTCATTGTTTCTCTCATAGAATGAAAATGTGATGGATTTTACCCCAAATGAGACAATGCATGGTGGCTTTTGATGGGAATCAACCTGACTGGTGGGAGCTCTCCTTGAGTAGGTGGAAACCTGTTCCCAGCTCCAGTATATCAGTGGGTTTTGTTAAAAACGATTCCTGTCAAAGAATTTGCTAAAATACTGTGAGGTGTAAACTCACTAAAAGTTATGAACAGTATAAGACAGTTTATTTTGTGACCTAAGGGGAAAAAATTTATGGTGGAATCTTTTAAAAGTACACCTTGTTAACTGTGTTTCTAATAATATATAAGGCATGAAAGAAAATGAAAAGCAGTAGAAGGGCTGGAAAGTAAATGATTGACTTGGACTATTGTAGGCCAGGCACAGTTTTGAATTATGGAGGAAATACCATGGATTAAAAATGCATGTCTGAAATGATTTTAAGAATATTATCTAGGAGTAATAAAAAAAAGTACATTAAAAATATATGCTCATAGCGATCCTGTTAACAGAAACTTACAGAATTAGGACCAGTTTTTTTTCTGATTTGACATTTTGTATCTCCAAGGACTTTTCCATCTTCCTTTTTTTATTCCTTAATTACATTTTAAATACTAGAGTAATATTTCAATATCTTCATTGCTGACAGGAATAGCTAATAAGTTACTTTCAGTTTTTCAGAAAAAGAATCAAGGCAACTCTGTACTAAATACTTGAACTGAGTAGATTGGTAGTGTCCTTTAAAACCTGTCAATTAATTACAGTAATGCAGTGCTGCAAAACAGATAATTTGCTATGACCTCGAGTATTAGGTTAAATATTGGTATACTTATCCACAGAAATAGATTTAATTAAGTTAAAATGTATGCAATTGTTTCAGTTATAGTGGATTTTGCCCACTAAAAAGCAGTTCTGTTAAAACCATGATGAGTAGAAGGGCTTAAAATTAAGCCAAAGAGCTTTGATAGGGATCTAAGGGGACTCAGCTCCTTTAGAACTAATTTTCTAGCCGAAGTCAAAGAACTGCAGTTTTGGAGCATTGCTTGAAATGGAAATGAATAAAAGCAATGCCAAAGCACAAATCAGTATAATTGAAAAGACTTTTGCAGTGGTAAATAATGTGAAATAATTTTAGGGAAATAAAGCTATAAATCAACTTTGCAACCTGTCTTTTCTTCCACATTGTCTTGCACATAAACCCTGTGTTTGTGCTGGTACATCAGTGTTAGGTTCAGCTCGAGTAGGTGCTAGCTCTGCGTGGGTTGCTGTGCTGATAGGGCACAACCACAGCCAGCAACACCTCAGAGAACAGATTGTGGCAGCTGCTGAATTCCCCGGTGAGGAGAACTGGCAAGAACCTGGAGAGTGCCTGGCCCTGGGCACCCACAAGTGCAGCAGGACCAGGCTCACTGAGGACAGCAGCTTCCTTAGCATGTTAGAGGACCTGAATTTTCATTCCAGGACAGGACTCCTGGTAAAGGAGGCCTTTGAAGATTTTGAAAAAGACCTCCAAACTTGACCAACCTCTACACAAAATCAAAAGAAAGATATAGGTGTTGTTTTTACTCTGAGGATCTGTAGTGAAATTCTGTTGTCTTTTTAAGTGTAGTTGTATAAGTGCAGTTGTTGTGACTGGGAATACAGGGAAGAAAGTTGTCTCCCTCTGCTTGTGGAGTGATTTCTGCCAATAGACAAGAGAAAGTCTTGGGGAAAAAAAAATCTGTAATTCCTATGGAGTTTTGGTTTTTTCTCCTTATCCCTAGTGAAACTGGTGGCTGAAGGTTGTTACCTTTCCAAAACATGACATTATTTCTTCAGAAACAGTGAAAGGTTGTCAATTGAAAATGTGAGTAATCAGAAGTTTCTTTGGGTTCATTCTAAGGAAACTTTCCATTAGTTGTACAACAAGTCTTCCTTGTTGTCATACATGAATGATTTTGCTAATGTTCACCCTTGCAGTTTTTCATTTACAAGAGAAATACTTTGATACTAGGAGATAAGATAAATGAAATGCTGAAAAGCTCATGGAAATACATTCTTTATTCTGCCTGACATCAGAAGAGAAAGAAAACGAGTTATGCTTCAGCTGGAAGTGAGCCAGGGAACCTCCATTTAGAAGCAGTGGGAGGAATGTAAGGAGAGAGGAAGTGATGGAAAAAGGGAAAAAATGAAAAAGGTGTGTTGGAGAGCAGATATGTAAAGAACACTTAAGGGAAGAGGTGGAGGCCCAGGAAATTTGTAATCTTACCTGTGTATTTTAAAGACAGTGTATATCCTTAGTTCAAAGAGAGTTTCTATTCAATATAAATAACCCCTCCAGCTCTGAAAGTGCTTCAGTCTTGAAGACCACTTGAGGTTCAAAGCATTGTTCTTAGAATGAAGTCTCTGAGGCAGTGATAATGCATTGATTTGCCAAGGCACACGTTTGCTTATGGCTAAAATTAGAAAAAGCTGTGACAACCAAATTCTTTTTTGACACTGCAAATGTGCTAAGAGGGGCCAGTTCCTACTATTCACAGCTGACATATTCTCAGCATGAGAGAAATGGTTAAAAGTTACAACAGTAAGAATTTGACATCATCATCATCATCTTGTTTGCTACAACCCTTACGTTAATAGCACAAAACCTGATTTTCTTACTTGTCTGGGCAGATGTAATTTTTGAAATAAAGAATATATTTAGGTTGGCTTAAGTTTAAAGGGGCCCATCGTTTTTGTTATCGAAGTGCTAAAGAGATTTAAGCAGTCAAAAAGGTGTGTGTGTTTAGAAGAATTATGCCCAAAGAAAGGAGATTGTCAGATCTGCATTAAACAGCTGTTATGCCTCTGCTTGAGACGAACATGATAGGTCAGAGATGTCTGCTGGCTGTGGTCTGACATGAATTATGTAATGCTTTTCTGCATACATTTTTCTGTTAGGCAGTAATTTATCTTCAGATGATAACTCCGTTCTTGGTAGCATTTTTTCCCCCTTTTTGTCCCAGCTGACTGCAAATACCATTGAATACTTGCTTTCCTCTTATTCTCTCTTGCTCTTCTTCAGACTAGGGAGCAACTAGGGAGAAGAGTTAATGCTGTGTAATCTCACTCCCGTTTAGGTCTGGCTAAGTAGGCACAAGGCTTAGGGGTTCTCTTTCTCTCTGATCTTGTATGATTATGGGACCCTTTTCTTTTCCTCCCTTAATACCAAAACCCATTATACTACTCTCCCTGCTGTAATTACCAAAAGCTTGCCTCAACAATGACTGTCATGGTTACAGAGCAGATTAACAGGGATAAACAGTTCAAGAGTGCTGGTCGCTTATCTGCCAGGGCAAATCAGCACTCTGGTTCACACATCTTGAGCCAGGAAGATTGATTAAAAGCCCCACGTGGCTGTAAGGCTGGAATGGGAGGTAAATGACTTCCAGGGTTACCAGCTAACAAGAGTCCTGGGAGAATATAAGTCTTGGGAAGAAGACAAACCCAAGGAAAGGTTCCTCTGATCTGGTGGCCTTCTGACATCTGTAACACTTCTGTTTCTAGAAAATAAGTATGTCAGTTTATAATCTCTGGTTTTCACAGGCGTTGAAGTCTGTTTTGTGTCTATATTAAAAACATAAATGTATTTTATGTACAGAAAGAAAATTATTTTTCTTTAATGGTGTCTCCCTTTCTGAGCTGCAAATGTCACCCAGAAGAGCTGTGTTCACTCATTGCTCTGAATTGGAAGAAATGTTTTTTGCCAACTGACTCGTCAGGCTGCAGTGTTAGGATCAAGGCCTTCTGAGATTCCTAATACATCAAGCTAGACTACATCCTGTTCATATTTATTACCAGTCGTGTAAATACCTAACTGCTCCTTTGCTTATGGATTCAGTAACTGTTTTCTCTCTCTTTCTCTGTTTTTAGGAGCAGAAACAGAAATCCTATCGGTCCAGGAAAGTACGGCTATGGAAAAGTGCCGTACATTCTACCTTTACAAACTGATACTGGCCAGCAGCCTCAGAAGCTGCGGCGGCAGCGCCAGTCACCGCGGAGCCACCTGTTCCACCAGAGCGCCGGCGCCGTCAGCTCCTACGGCCAGGCAGCTGCTCCCTCCCTGCAGCACGGGAGCCTTTACCAAGAGCCAGGCCAGGTGGGACACCAGGTCCTGGGGCCCTCGGTTTATCAGCCACCTTCGTTCCCTGTGTCCCAGAGCCTGTTCCACGGCGGTGACCCCAACCCTCCGGCCCTGCAGGGGCAGCCCCAGCCGCAGAGGGCCGCAGCCATCGTCTGCATTGGAGCCTACAAGCAATATAAACTCTGCAACACAAATGTAAGTCTGCTTTGCCTGTGTCTCGTCTGTTGGACAGCTATTGGTTTTCTCTAGTATGCAAGATGTTCACCTAATCATCGAGTTAAGTTGGATTTTTAAAAATTAATTTAATGGTTATTTTTGTGAACTTATTTTAGAGTGTCTTGGGGAATACTCAAAGTAGATCCATAATATTACAGTTACATAATACTGTACCTTCAAGGGCTTTAAGCAGTCACTTCATTTATCAATATGTACACTTCTAATTTGATGAAACCCAGCAACATGAACGAATTTGAGATAATGATAGTAATTGAGAGAGGTGGTGGGACAAACATGGGCTGAACAATGTCAGAGAATGCAATAATGGTGGAAAATTGTAGTTGTAATTGTGGTGAAGGGACAAGGGAATGAATTTAGTGTCAGTTTTCCACTTTCATTTGGTGTTGTGATGTTATTTTGATTTTTGTGTGATGAATGTGGATTCTAATGAGAATTCATAAGTATGTGATTCACAGTGCTAAGGAGTGGAGTTTATTTGGTTTGTGTGGGCAGGTTTTGATGGAGGAATGGGGGACTGCAGGTGTGGCTTCCAGGAGAAGCTGCCAGGAGCTTCCCCCGTGTCCAAGAGGGAAGCCAATGCCAGCCGGCTCCAGGATGGACCCACTGCTGGCCAAGCTCAAGCCCATCAGAGATGGCAGCACCATCCCTGTGGTGTCGTACTTCAGAAGGGAAAAAAGCTGTTGTGCAGGTGTGGTGTAGCCAGAGGAGAGCAGACTGCCAGTGAGTGAGAGGAACAGCCCTGCAGAGGCCAAGGTCAGTGGAGGAGGAGGCGCAGGAGATGCTCCAGGGCTGGAGCTGAGATTCCCCTGCAGCCTGTGGGATGCCCAGGGTGCAGCAGCCGTGGCTCTGCAGCCCATGGGGGACACTGAGCAGGTGATGGGGGCTGAGGGGGCTGTCACCCCATGGAGGGCCTGTGCTGGAGCAGAAGACTGGAGGGGCAGGGGGAAGGTGTTTTTCAGATTCGTTTTACTTGGCATTGTCGTGCTCTGATTTTGGTTGGTAATAAATTCAGTCAATTTCTCCAAGTCAGGTTTGTTCTGGCTGTGACAGTAATGGGTGAGCGCTCTCTCCTGATCCTTATCTCAGCCCATTAACCCTTTGCTTCATTTTCTATTCCCTCTTCAGTTGTGGAGGGGAGTGATAGAGAGGCTTTAGTGGGTACCTGTCACCCAGCCAGGATGAAACCACCACAGTCACAGACAAGCTTAACGTTTTTCCACAAAAGAAATTGAAAAATGGATTTTGGATAGGCCATGTTGTGAAAGCTGTCCATTCTCAGTCCCATAAGATGAGGTTATCCCTTTGTGAGTGGTAGTCATGTTCTAAACAGCATTTAGAGGCAGCCCCCAGGAGCCTGGATCACTTGAGTGTCATTCCATGGTGCTCTGTGCGTTCTGTGACAGATGCTGCTTTTACCAGCATTCAGTTCTATGTACTTTGATTTTAACTTCCTAATTTATTGGAGTGAAAATCTGCTCTGTGTTAATTTTCAAATAAAACTTAATCTGCTATTATTTGGTTCAGAAATGTTTGGCTGGATGTACCATGCTCCGGGCAGTCTCCCATTGTATGTGGGAGGCAAGTGAGGTTTTGTTCTTTGTCTCCATTAGTGGTTTTCATCCTGCTAAAATTTCCAGTTTCTGCCTGTGCCCTTTTAGTATTTCCCAAAGTATGTCTTCCTAGTACATTTCTCTTATTTGTCCTGCTAATCTAATTTAATCTTGCAAACATTAAAAAGCATGTATTTGGATATTAGAAGCAGAATGTTCAGGAGAAATCTGCATAAGTTAATGTGACAGGCCATATTTTTTTTGGCGGGTGAACATCTGATTCTTCTGCCTCCTAGAATTCCCACTTTGTTTAGTGGAACCTGCATAGTGGAAATGTAACAATGGAACACATCAGGATAACAAAAATACAACCTAAACAAATCAGATGAGTTCCTTTTTGCTTTGTAGTTATTACTCTCACTTTATTTATGAATAAAATCCATTGATTGAGACTGGAGCAGTTGAGTGAAAAGACCTAAAGTCAAGAAACCTTTAGTGTATTTGTCTGGAATGGAAAACATGAAGGGCTAATTTGAGCCTCTGAGAATAGGCTCTGGGACAAATTGCTCTTTTGAAAAACACTTTCTGTTTTTTGAAGGAAATGGGAAATGACCTTAGTGCATGGGCATTAATTTGGAAAGTTTTCTGAGCTAAATTTGCTCACTGTGTCCAAGTGATACACAAATGTCCCGGTCTTGATTTCATCCCTCACACATCAGGGCACAAAGTTGGACAGTGTTCTGCCTGACTCAATGTGACAAAATTGCTTCCAGGAAAAGAGGTCTTTACAGAGGGCAAGGGGTAACACATGAGGAAGTTAGAAATGAGGTGGAGGAAAGAAGCAAGCTGAGTGTGCCAGGGTGTGGAGAAGGAAGGTTGGTAGAGGATATTTGTTGAGAGTGACAAGTGGGCTTGAGAGTGGAGGGCAGTGGGCTTGTAAATTGGACAGTGGTCGGACATGCAGGTCAGCATGCTGAGGGGTTTGGCCATGGGCAGATTTCTTTTGATAGAAGGGAAGGGAGTGAAAATATTTTCATGTTAGTTTTAGAATCTGCTGTTTAAACAGAAGACTTCAACAGATGAAGAGAAAACATAGATGAGCACACTGCTGCTGTCTCTTAGCCATTGTTGCTTGTATAAATGCAGTTATAAAGAAATCTGTAGTACTGGAGACTTAATAGCAAAGAGAAATTGTAGCTGAAGTAGCCTCTTCTAGGCATAGAACTCTGCATAGTCATATGCTTTATTTAGTAATGTTTCTGTTACCCTTGGAGAGGCTGTAATTGCTATTCAGGGTTATTTGTCCCCCTAAAATGTGGTAATTAATGTAATTAGAAAAAAGATGTTGCTAAGAACAGTTTTAGTATAGGGCCCAGATGAGAGGAAAACAAGGCTGATAGTGTTTCACTTTGTTTGCTTGTTCTTCCTGATTAAATGCTTCTGCACGCGGGCTTTAATTTAATTTATCAGCAGCGACATGTACCAGTGGTCTTGCCAGCAAGCAGAGAACAGTATCTTTTTATTTCTGGTTTTTTCTTCAGTTCTTCCTGGAGCATACCAAAACTGAAAATCTCATTTATTGGAAGTATTCTGTTAACCCTTATCCCTGGTGTTTGACCACTCCCTCTACAGTTTCTCCTAAGGGCAACTAATTAATAACAAATTAAGTTAATCTGCCTTGGTCCATTAGGTCATTTCCTCATTATTGTACATTTATTGTTTTTTCATTGATAGCTGAACTCATTTCACATGACTGACAGGTTGATTCATGGAAGGTAAACTTGGGAGGTTTGGTTAGGGGGAACCTCGGAAGTGCTTGTGTTTGTTCAAGTGTTCCTGCAGCTCATTAAACCGATTTTGTTATTACAGAAGTGGCTTCCCCTGTTCAGCACCTTGCATACAAGCTCACCTCAGAACACACAGCTGCCTGTCACCCTCTTTGGCAGGAAACAGGCAGCAAACATCTCTCCTTTCTGCACAAACAGCTCTGGCTGATCTAACTCAAACCAGAAGCTACCTGCAGTACAATAGCATCCCTCCAATGGAGTCTCTGTTCCTTCAGAAACAGGGAACTGGAGAGTAAATCTCCCTGCATTAAAGGAGAAAGAATTACATGCATGTGTGGTTGAAGTAGAATTTGAATTCAACCTTCTTTGTGTGGTTTGTCACCAGAACAAAGCAAGCAACTCAAATGGAACATTTGTTTACTGAGCACTTTCTGTAATGAATTGTCTCAAGCATTGCCAAGTCGCTGGCTCTTCATGAGTGCCTAAATGTGTGAGAATATATTTGTAAACCAACTCCGGCCTGCAGGTCACTTGGGCAGTGTACACAAGGAAGCTTTCAGGCTTCCGCATATTCCAGACTACTTAAGGTAGTTTCACCATGAGGAGTGATGCTAAATGGATGTAGAATCTGAATTTTCATTAGCTATGGCTTGAGGTATGAATTTTTGACCAAATTCGTATAGGACTTTGGAAAAGACAAGGTAAAATGTATGAAAGAGTAACTCCTGAGGGCTCAGTGAAATATTTATGGGTAAAATTTTGCTGAGCTTGTCCAGTTCCCTTCTCAGTTGCTAGTTAGCCCACTGGTTCATGTGGATTACTGTCATGTCTCCAGTTACACTGTGTTGTTTTTCAGTATTTTATGTGACTGGTGTTTAGCAAGAAGTCAATGTGTTATGGAGAAGTATCTAGATAGGATCAGAAGACAATGACTACTTTTATTTTCTTGGCCTGCCTCTGCAGCTTTGCCTGCTATTAATGTGGTAGCACAGCTATGGAAAATCTGGCTTTTGGTTCTGAATAAGATTCCTCTGCTTGGATTTGTGCTCCTGTGTGCAGAGCTTTTGAGAACAGCACCTGAGCAGGGAATGGAAATACCTGAAAAGACAGTTTTAGAAATGAAAAGAGGTTTTACAGTTGAAGAGGTGAGGTGAGATGAAAAACTCGGGATCAATCCTCAGCTCTGTCGTGATGGGACAAATTAAAATACTTGATTTTCCAAAGAGTTTTATTGATGATCCTGATGCTGAGTTACAACTGTGCCATTGACAGGCTTTTTTTGGATTCAGAAGCCTAATTAAATAGAGTTACAATGTTCTGCAGGAATGTGTTGAGTCTATTAAGGAGTGATGTGTTTTTCTGTCACCTAAGCACATAGGTAGGCATTGGCAGGGTCCCCTGGCACCTGGGATCTTGGGCCATCCATGAGCTCACTGATGTTCTGCCCAAGCAGTTTGGAAAATTTTCAACTCTATAGAACCCGAAACATTTCCAGTGTTTTGAGTTTTAGCTAAGATAGAAATGGGAATGTTTAATTTTGTATGGAACAGAAAATGTAATTCCCAGACGAGTCTTTTCAGAATTGATATGGGGTGTGCACTCTTTAATGTAATTGGGATGCTTACACATTGAGATGAAGACTAACAAAAGCCTATGTATTTTTTAAATGAACTTTTTTTTTTAGACTGAAAAGCCCCTTCTTATTCCTAAGGAGTTACTGTAGGGTTTATTTATTCTCATTTTGAGATTTGTATAGAGTAGGTGTTTGACATAAGTGTCAAAGTGGGGTTAAGATGACATACCTTTTCCTGAGGAAATTTAAACTTGACTTCATGTGAGGAATTTTCCGTGCAAACACTGTGGGATTGGGTGTAGGTTTGGTAGTCTGACTTGCTGTGGGTGTATAGGAAACTTATTGAAAGCTTGCGTTACTTTGGGCTGTAGTGTCTTTCTTTTTGAATGTTTTGCTATTTGCAGCAGAGGTGTGTAAATATTAATTCAGAATGATTTGTCACCAGTACAGGCTGCACTTACCCGAGCTGGCACAGAGATATTGCTCTTAAAGGGTCTTGGTTAGTTTGATCAGTTCTCATTTGTGTACAGAAGAGTCACAGAGAGACATCTTTGATGAAGCTCTTGGACTACAATTGTTTCCTCTGTGTCTCTGCACTGTGGTTACATGACATCCCCTTCAGCATCCGAGAAAACCTTGATGTCTAGAGGCTTGTTGGTTTTAACTGAAAATTGAGTTACTTAGTTTGATAAAAAAATCTAAGCCACTTTAAACTAATTAAACATGCAGGAGTCCAGGAATCATGCCCTGTTGTGAGAACTTGAACGCTCTGGGAGCTGAATTTTCCAGGGTCTCTGTCAACTTCCTAATATATATTTTCTTGATTTTTAATGTACAAGAGTACTTCAAAAGGTATGGTTAACAGCAGTACTTCAGTATTTTATGGCAATGCAGAAAGCATTGAGCTGCGTTTTTCTTCTGTGAGGATTATTTTGAAGCTCTGAGCCTGTTGCATGGGTTGCATGATGTAGCTGGAGAAGTCTGCCTCAAGTGGAGTGAATTTGTGTCTGTGAATAGCTGAAGATTCAGACTCTCACTTCTGTGTAATAGCAGTGTGACATAGAAATGTTAATAATTCATCTAAGTGCCTCAAAATCAGTTGCCTAAAGCTTTTCTTTCCTAACTTCTTGGTGAACTTCTAATGGAAGGTTTCATGTAGTAGTTGGAATTGTCTGAAAAGTTACCTTGCTAATTCTTGGAGTAAATGAATACATGTATCTTGGAGAAGAGGAAAGGGGAAGAAGATCCACAGTTATTCCATCACTTCATCAGTTATGAATAGCAGCATTAGCACTTAACATCCTGTGGAGGGATTTGGAAACTTCATTGGGATTCTTGTTGAGAGGGAGCAGGGGTTTTTGTTGTGCAGTAGAACAGGACTCAGGGTGATTTAGGTTGCTTGGTTATCATTCAGATATAACTTCTGTGCCAAGTTTTAAAGAGGAAGCTCATCAATGAAAATTGAGACTTCAGAGCTGCAAGCAGATGGTTGCATTCCTGATACATTTGTAGTTTTGTTTAACAGTGTATTGTAAATTTGAGTAGTGTCATTTATCAATATAGGCAAGTGTTGTGGGAGAGATTTCAAGGCATTCCAGCTTGTCTGTGTTTCTTCTTGTCAATTCATATTGACAAAAATGTTTGCCTGAAATTCCGGTGTGGAATTTTTCAACACTCATAATTTGAACAAGAAATGTGCTTTTTATTCATATAAGAAGTTTAATTGTATCTAGGTTTTCAAAGCAGAGGAGGCTGCGGATGTCATGGTTAATTTACAAATAAGTTTTTAATGCTGTTTTTATGAATATTTGTTAACTATTCCCATTAATTACAGGTATAAAAACACCATCTGTCAGATGTCAGTGTTTGCTTTGGACATGAAAGGAGTAGCTTTTTCCTGGTATTTTTACGACATTAGTTCAGTTATTGCTGATATCAATGGATACCTTTAAGACATTTTCAAGCCACACAGCAGGAAAAGAACATACATTACATGAATACAGGAACTTGCAGTGAGACTACCATCAGTACAATCCCAGTCCTCTCTTGCACTGACCAGGGTGAGTAGAGGAAGAAGGAAGTGCAGGAGAAGCTGCCAGAGTTAAGATGTGGATACTGAAAAAGTTGTCTTTTAGCGGTGCTGTCAAGTTTTTAGTTTTGTGGCTTTGAGGGGAAGGGGAGGTGGTGTGGGTTTTGTTGTTGATTTTTTTTTTTTAATTTTAGAATTTTTAAGCAGGGCTTGGAAACAGCAAATTGTGTAGAAAGTTAGGAAACATAAATGTCAAGTTGCGTCTAGCATGCATGTGTTCCTTTGCTTAACCACAGACAAGGGATGGAAGTCCAAACCCTCTCCCCCAGAAGTGGTGTGAGAGAAACCTGGCACTGCAAGCCCTGCAGTGCCCCAGCAGGTAAACAAACCTTTTGGACACAATACATTAAGAGCTAACTGCCTACAGAACAGTGCAAACCCCAGAAATAATTGAAATTGTGGTGAGATTAAAAAGTAACAACAGAACCCAAAGCAGTCTGGTGTGCTCTGTCTCATCTTTTCTTGCACTTCATCTGCTTCATCAGTTGTGCTGTCTGTCCAGAAGTGACACCTCTGTGGGCAGCACATTGCACATGTAGAGACATACAAGAGTAGTTAGAGAAACAGAGCTGCTTTCTAGGGATAAGTTGGTAAGGCTGTTCATCTTCCAGCTCTTGACTTACATTTGTGGCAAAACCAATCCTGTGTTGTTTCTATCTGTCAAGCAGTGCTAGAGAGGCACTGGCTGATCTGTAGGGGGAAGAGTCCAGGGAAACATCCTCTGCCTCGTTCTGCAGAGCAGCTTTGGCTTTTGGCTGCAGCACTCAGTGAGTTGCCAGCCAACCCACGTACTGCTTTTCCTGAATTTCTGTTTGCATCTTAATCTGTTAAAGACAGCAAGGAATACTGATGGTCTCGATGGCTTTTTTGAGACCTCAGTGTGGGTCACTTTCTGAGGACAGTTTTTTGGATGATGTGAGGTTTTAGCTGGAGCAGCAAAATGCCATGAGAAGGACAAAGTCAAACCTGCAGAGGTTTAGAACTTTCAAAACTGGAGTTTTGTGAGCAATCCTCTGGTAAGTCTTGTGTTAAGAAAACAATTTAATTATCTGATAATATATTATTTTACCCCAGGTCCCTGCATATATCAAGTGCTTAGTTATGAGTGATACGCTACTCGGTGTTATTTTCTTTTTATTCAGCCTTTGGCTTCCTGCCTTAATAATGCTCCTTGCAGAAGCTGAGGAAAAAAAGGCTCCTTTAAGGACTAGTTGTTGATGCTGTTACTGCAGTATTTGCTTTAAAATTCACAAAGCTGCTCTGTGATAGCAAGACCTAATCTGTTGTAAGAAATGGAGGTGGCAAATGGAAGAATGAGGTTTAAGAGAAGTGTTCCGTTATTAGTGCTGCTTGTCAAGTAGTTTGAATTGAATTTTTTTCCCCATGTTCAGTATCCTATTTATTATGTGGCAATGGTCAAAGCGAAATTTGCATTGCCAAAACTGTAATTATGATTTGGCAGCTCATCTGCAAATCGGGTCCAGAAGTTTTCAGTCAGACCCCCAAAACGGAAAGTACATAGTTCACGAATTGAGAAAGGTTTGGATTAAATAATTGCACCATAGGTGACATTTTTTCCCTCAAAACTGGCGGAGTAGCTGTTCCAGAAACTGCAGACTGTCCTTCATGTCCCTTATTCTGTATGTCCATTTCTGCCTACTAGGTTTTACAGTGAATGAGACAGAAATTATGCAGATAACCCTTCCAGCTAAACATTCCCCAGAGTATGTCCATTCTGCCCACTGAATGAGTCAGAGATCACCCGGGGGAAGTGGTATGCAGTCATGGAATTGAGAGGGGACCTCCCAGGCAGAAAGAGCCAGGAGATAATAGTGATTGCATGGGCAGTCTCTTGTAACTTGAGATTGAACATTCTCTTAAGGCCCTGTGCCTTACTTTATAGTGTTTAAACAAACCAAAAAGGCCTTCAAAAGCAGAATGCCATCATGAGATCCATCAGTATTGAGTGTCAGATCACTGCAGTTGCTCCACTGGCAGAGGGAGTTTGCCCTCTGAGCAGCACGGGCAGTGCAAAGGCTCTGCTGGGGTGTGCTGAGGTCCTTCTCATCACAGCTGCTCCTGTCCTTTCTCCACGGACAGCCTAGCTCAGCTTTTTCCCTCTGCTGGAGCTGTCCCTCTGTATTTTCTCCTCAGTCACACTTCTCACTTTCTTAGTACCTTGTCTCATATTTTTCATTTTTTCTCCCCATCTCTTCTGCCTCCAGTCTCTCCTTTTTTTTTACTTAGTTCCTTTCTTCGTTACAGTTTCATCCACTTCTTCTCAGTACCTTCTTTAGCTGGCTTGCTCATCCAGCCTTGTCTCTTGAATGGCAGTCCCAAGATTTATCTGTTTTTCTAAAGTATTCCATGCATTTTAGGTACAGGCTCAAGTGGTTATTAAAAGCAGAAGAAAGATGTGTTAATTTTCAGTCCTTGCCCTATTACAGACCTCAGGAGCACTTTCCAATAACTGCTGGAAAGCTTCTCAGCCTCTTTGAGCCTCAGGTATGGAACACACTTGTAAACAGATTATTCTTCTAGGTTAGATGCAGAACTTTAGCTAAAGTTTTGATTGAAAGTGTACAAAGTAGTTATCAGCATTATTTTCAAAATTCTTGTGGCCTGACAATACTTGAGTGGATTTCTATAGAAAAAGCAGAGGGTGCATTCTTGAAAAAAACCCCACACTTTCCTGGCTGACATAATTTCACTCATTAAAATAGAGTAGGCACTTATATTTGGAAAAAAAAAATCAGAATATTGTCAGCATGGGGAGAAATAAAACACTTTTCCATTTGTTTTCCTTCGGGCTCATTCTGGGATGTCATTCTGGGATGTAATGCTCCAGTCAAAAAAAATAAAAAGAGACTAAAACAGATAACAGGAGCGGAAAGTTTTAGTCTGAGAGGTTAAAGTTGGACAAACTCATCAGTAAATGGACAGTGATACCAGCTGCAGCTATATTAAACCATTCTAAAATAAGACAAATGTGTCTGCCAGTTGGTTTGAGGGGCCTTTTTTCTTTTTCTTTGAAGTACATGACCTAGGAGGACAGAATATACCACAGAAACAGTTTAAATGTGTGTTGTATCAAAACCTCATTTTTGATGGAAACAAGAACTCTAAAATCTGAACAATGCTGCAATTTCTGTTACACTGGTTCCTGCAAACTCAAAGTTGTTTTTAAGTTGCATTTACATTGCTCTAAAGATGTTCACTTTTTATGGAAAGCAAATTGTTCCACATCGTAGATTTCTTTTTTTTTTTTAGCAAAAATAAACAAAATAAATTGTCCCAGCAAACTTACTTCAAATTCCTCCTGGTTGTAGTAACAGCCTATATGTTTCTCTCCCATGTAATACCACGCTGACATTTTTGTTGCCTGGTTGTTACTTAGACGACAGCTCGTTCTCTAAAAATATTGCGATTACTGCTGCAATATGAATTTTTAATCAAAAAGTAGATTATCATGGTAATTCCAATCAGAAACTTCCTTAAACTTTTAGTCCTGCTGCTGGAACCGTTCAGGTAGTGCCTCCTCCCACACAAAAACCAGTCATTTAAATGGAATGCAGTTGTGTTTGCCTTGAAGTTGATGGGGCTTTCATAGAGAAAACTGCTGGAGGATTACTCCTGCCCACTGCAGGAGCTGGTAGAATGAGAGTCACATAAAATCTGCACCCCAGAAGGAACAGGCAGCTCCAAGAACAATACTTTTAAAAAGATGTAATAAAATACTGCTGGAAACCCTAGAGTAGATGTTTTATCACAGTGACAGGATTTTCTACAAACTATCAGGACTAGATACATCAACTTTGCTTTAAGTCTGCAGACTTTACTGGAGATGGATCAAGCATGAGTTTGCCTCAGGGTGTCTCATAGCTGATATTGGTGGAGAGGCTTTTGGAGTGGCTGATATTTCTAGTATTAAGAAGGCTACTGCTAGTATATTAAAGCAACTGTTCTTAGTACATAAACCTCCCGTTTTCTGAGAAGGACTCATAGAACATGTTCCATTTTGCAGAATGTTCCACTGAATAATGTGAAATGATGAAGCTGAAAGCTTCCACGTTAAGGCATTCTTCAGACTTTGGACCAGATTGTGTGAAAAGGCAATAGCTTTCCATTGATTCCCTGTTAAATGAGGCAATAGCACGCAGTTTAGGCACCTCGAGCACTATGTAGAGTTTCTATAAACAGGTAACGGATTGGAGGGATTCTTGTATCTGTGGGATTTTGATAGCACTGCTGAGCCTGGGAGCAGCAGCTGTACAAAGCAGTTATGATCTCTGCTGCAAATGGCAAGCTTTTGATGCTTGCTTGGGAGCAAGGAAAGAATATTCTCTGTAAACTCCAATCTTCAAGCTTTTGATGCTTGCTTGGGAACAAGGAAAGAATATTCTGTGTAAACTCCAATCTTCAAGCTTTTGATGCTTGCTTGGGAGCAAGGAAAGAATATTCTGTGTAAACTCCAATCTTGATACTGAAGTACCTCTTTGCTCAGGGGCCTGGGTACTAAAAGAAATTTGGGACAGTAAAATAGTAACTGCATTTAAAAAAACCCCAGCTTTAAAAACACTGGTCATCTGATCTTTTGCTGGATCAAAAAAGACTAGCAAGAGTCTTGGGTTCGCAGGTGTGAACTGACATAGGCCTGACTTTCAGGACATACTTGTGTATCACTTTACACCAGATAATCATCTGTTCCAGCATGGTCTATTGCCAATATTTGCCTTCCATTTTCTAATTGCTCAGAATTTTTTGGTTGATTGGTCGATTTTTTTTTTTTAATAGAATTTGTAAAATTTTAGCATTAAACAGAACTGGAGTGTTTTCTTGACAGATTTTTGGTGTTGCTGAGGAAATGTACTGTTATTTTTCCTAATATAGCTTCTTGATTTGCCCCTCCTAAGGTAGTAGTTCCAAACATTTCCAATCATGCACATTAGATCATTTGAGATGCTTTGTGTGGGATGGATGAGTGACTAATGTTTTATTTAAAACCAAAGCTGGACTTGAATCTTTTACAAGTTGCTGTAAAATCTGAAATAAAGTAAGTTATTTCAGTTTAATCAGATGGATCTGTCAGTGAGAATTTAAAAAGAAAAAAGCCACAAACCTGTGAAATTAAGCAGAAATACTTCTTTTTCCATCTGTTTGGTTGAGCTTTCTTCCCCATTATTAGACAGAGTGCATTTTCAGATGTAAAGCGCTACAGAATGGAAAAACGTAAAGCAATAATAAATGCACTTGCCATGTTATGCATTAATGCCTGATGTGTCTGATAGATTGCAGTTCATAAAGACCAGGCTTGGGTGACACTTCGAAGACTTTTCTAGTTAAATTCAGAAGACCTTCTTGTTGCAAAGCTGAAATCATTAATGGCAAAGGAGGCTCTCGAGGTGCAGGCTGCGAGGGCAGCGTTCCCTGGCCCATGCCCAGTGGCACCAGCAGGTAGCTCGGGGAGGGAAGGCACCCCGAGCTCTGCCAGGGCCCATCTGCCTTCATCCAAACACAGGCTCATTGCTACCTGGATGGGATTTGGCTAGAAAAAGAATGATTTTGGATTGTGCACACATCTGAGGTCTTTACCATCTGTGACGGGCAGCCCTGGAAAGGAGTGAGGGGGAAGAAAGGGCTGCAACCCGCTCTTGCTGCCACAGACTCTGCGTGGCCTGGAGTGTGTGGTTAGGAAAGCACATTAGAGTTCACAGTGACTGTCAGTACTCTGCTTGTCTCCTGTGCAGCAGACACAGAGGTGTAAATTCATGGCTTGAGGCAGTGCAGAGTCTGCCAGTACAGGTGCTCCTTCCTCATAAACTTGTGCAGATACCACTGCATTCCCAGATGGAAATTCTCATTGCATGTCAGGCCAGACATTTACAGAGCACTGTCTGTGGCTGTGCTCTGTAACCAGAGCTGGCTAGCACTATTTTTACTGCAGAGCTGTTCTTCACATGCACTTTAAAGTTTCTTGCACATTTTGGTTTTTCAGGAGCATCAGTTCCATTTGAATTGTGTCTGGTATTTTGTGCCATGGATATCTACGCACATTTAATATGCCATATATATATATTTTTTTTTTTTTTTTTTTAGTTGGCAGACAGTTGTCTTTATGTTCTCTTACCGTTTTATAAAACTAGAGCTGTTGGAGAAGTAAGAAAGTCTCCAGGATTTTAAATGGGTCGTTGCTCTCTTTCAGTGTGTGTCCAGCTGGACAAAACTAGGTTGCCTTGATTTTTGGTAATACCTATGGGGCAAGCATGGTCCTTGGCTATGCAAAGACAAACAGCTTCCCTGGAAAATTAACATTTGAAGGACCCTGCATTCCACTTTCTTACATGGACTTGGAACTTCTGTAGGTTTCAGGGAAACAAGACACCAGCAGTCCAGAGCAGAAGTTGAAAGTTCACTGCAGATGCAATGCCTTGTTGTGTAAAGACCTGTAGATTATGGATACTGAAGGACTATACATTTAAGAGCAAGCAAAGGAAAGAACATTTTCAGATTACTGTTTCAGAAACAAGTATTTATTTTTCTTTGGAGATGTGTTTATCCTTTGGGATGCCAAAGGATTAATATGATTATGTAGAACCACTACAAAAATGGAAACAAGAGTACAACTACATTGTTTGGACTTAATTGAACACATAGTATTGAACACAGAGAAAATATTAATTATGAATTATGTCTGAGCGTGGAGAATCGAGAAGGGATGTGGGGCCTTGGAAAAGGCATTTGCCAGTTACTGTAGGTCATAAGAATGAAACATTGCCAGAAATCTTAGTGGATGTTTTAATTGCCTGTGGAGGTGGTTTCAGCCCAACCCGGCCCCTGTGCACATTTCCAGAGGTGGTTATCTCAGTGCAGCTTTGCTAATGGCACTGGGAGCCCACATCTGCTGGCAGACTGAGCATTTCCTGGGGTTTTGCCAGCACTTCTTTAATTAAACCAAGTGTCAAGGATTTGTTAAAAAGTGTGCTTTTCAAAGGTTAACTAAAAGCTAAAAAGCTAGCAGGGTGGTTTCTTTGTTTTACAGTCTTAATTGTACTAGCAGCTCATTTTAAGAAAACTAATGGTACATGACCAAATACTGTGAGTTGCTGTCCCTCAGAAGGGACTACTTTCATACCTGCATATTTCAGAAGGAACTTAGGCATAAATAAAGCTACTGTTTCCAAAGTACAAAGTTTCTATCTGCAGCAGGCACAGTGCATTTCAAGAAGTTTGGCCCAAGGTCCCACAAGACAAAGGGATACTTCTAAAACTGAGTCTTAAATGCTGCCTCCCTCATCACCCGGTGCTGTGCTGCTGCTGATAATTTACTCACATTCTGAAAGCACAGGAGGGAAAGTTGGCTGAGGTGCCCTCCTTGAAACAGCCATGCGAAAATGCAGCAGGGGCAGCTCTGAAACGCCATACCCTGTGTGAAAATATCAATATCCAGCACTCAGAAGGCACTTTGCTGAACACAGCCCCACATGCTAAATTTACATTATTGCCTTGTCCAAGCAGCATATTTTAAGAAGGAGAAACATCATCTAAAAACATACAAAATTATGCATTCTAATGCTGTGTCTAATTTTACAGTGCACAACTGAAAGAACAACAATTTAAAAACCCTCTCCCAGCAGAGAGTGTATATTTCCAGACAATTTATATCTGCCTCTGCACAAAGGAATCTGAGATTTATCTTAGTAGTTACAAAGTATATTTTTTTGCTGCTTTGGCCTCCATAAATCTAGTTTAAAAAGAAGATTTTACTTCTTTTTTTTACAAATGTCAAAAGAAGCTATCCTGTTTTCTGTTTTAAAACCCCAATGAAAAACTTCAGATAACTCCCTCAGTAATCACAAGACAAAGGTTTTGAGGAAAAAAAATAAAATTCCAGATCTGTCATTAACAAAACCCTGAATCAAAGTCAACATTTCATTTACTAGAAAACTGTTTTCAAGTCTCTAGCAGGCAGCATGATTTTGATGCCCTCATGTCACCGAGGGAGGATCACCCGGTAAGTGAAATATTTTAGCAAAGTTCATTCCAAAAGGCTCTGGGAAATTTTGGAAGGAGTTCTGGGCTGTTTAAATCCTCACAGTGTGGCTCAGCCAGAGGAACATTCTTCACCTGCAGACATGCCAAGGTGCCTGCCTGTTCCAGCACACTGCCCGTGGCTGGGCCGGGGTGCTGCAGCCCCGGGGCTGCTGCCACACTGCACACAGGGGCTGCCTCTGGGCTTGCCATCTTCTCATCACACGTGCTTCTTGCTGTATTTTAGGAGTTTTAGTCAAGCTATATATGACAGAAATAGTAATTAAATTGAAGTGTAAAAATAGCTTGTGCTCTCGGGGAATAAATAAAAAACGAGGATCTACAGGAAACCCTATACTGCAGCTTCACTTTTGATTGCACAGGATCACACCTTTTCATTTTAGTGGTTTTCTGCCTACAAAAGCGCTAAAAAGCCAGAGAGGCCAAGAGAAAGTTCCTGGCACTCTTGGGTCTTCTGAGAAAGGCTCAAGGATTTCATTTTCAGGGAGGCTCAGCTGTAGGCAGCATAAAACTGTCATTGCATTCAGCTGAGCATTAACAATTTAGGTGGGGTTAGTAAATGGTGCATAGATGTTAACTAGTATATATGTGGAGTACAATACCACTCTTAAGGCTTGGTGGTTCATGGACTGTAGTAATTTTGCCTTCTTGTACTTCATAGCTGAAGAATATTTTAGAGGACATTAAAAATAGAAATGAATATAATCCGAATAAGGAACAAAGCAAAGTGTTTTTGCAGACCAGGTTGCTCAATTTTTTCCTCAAAATTTTATATGGCAATTAATGAATTAAATGAAGGATGAGCAACGGAGTTGGGGCTTCTAAAGTAGCAGGGATGTTCTGAATTAGTCTGTTCTTATGATTTCTGCTTGTTTGTCTGTCCTTTGTCCTGCTTTAAAGCACTGAGGTCTCTGTCTTGTGGGCAACTGTCAGTAAATTTAAAAACAGAAATTGTAGCTATATGAAAATGATCTTAGAAGGGGTGGGTGTCACTGTTTGTTGGCAACAGCAATGAATATTTTGATATTTTTACTCATACATTGCCTGCAGTTGGTATGATCGGGGTGTGCAGGAAATGGTTTATGAGCCAGAAATACTGGTACACGAGACCATGAGCTCAAGGGTCAGGAAAGGAAAAACAAGAAACAACTAAACTTCACAATAGACTGGTAGAAAATGTGTGCCAAGAAAAGGGGAAAGGCATTCCAGAAAGAAACTCTTCAGGCTGACTTCTTGGCTGGTGCAAACTGATGTTTGTTCTGCTGTAATTTAGTGTAGTTACTTTAATTTATGCCAACTCAGGTTTTGTCCCTTCACCTTTAGGATATGTGCAATAATTGCTTTCTGTGAAAAGTACATTTCCTTGCCTTGGTTGGTGGCTGTGGTGAAAAAATGTTCTGCATTCCTGTGCCACACAAGGAAAGGAGCTGTGTTTCAGTTGTGGGAATATAGCTTTGTTTTCTGCATTTGGCATTAGAAAGGCTTTTGGTCCCATGGCCCCACCCCTCCAATGTGGTGGTTCATGGTCCTTTTCTCAGGGAAAGCTTTTTTTTTTTTTTTTTTTTTTTTATAGAGAGTTTGTTGAGGAAAGCAGTATTTGCATGTACTTGGAGATCTCAGAAGGGTGGGCGAAGAAGCACAGATGGCTGCTTGGCCAGAAACAGTGTTTATTCTAGAGGATTTGTTACCACGATTTCAATAGAAGATAATATAGTCCATGAACCTTCCCCCGGGCATGTCTTTGGTACAGTTTATAGCCCACTTGAGAACTCTTGACTTTCACATCTCTGTGATCCAGTTAGGAGCATCTTCTTAGGGAGATGGTGGACACAAAGCAAGAACTCCCCTGGGACCTCTGATGTGCCTGGCTTCTCCAGCAGAACACCAATCTTTCCTACTATACAGACAGAAGAGAACTGACTTGCAGTTGCAACAGGAGTTGTGTTTAGTGGTTCTCTTCTGTTCCCTTTGAAAGCACAATTATTTAGCCATGCTGTTTTCTTAAAGTGTTATTTCCAGCTTTCCCTTGAAATCTGTCATATAGAAAAAATAATCTGCTGTTCTAGTTGAGTACTTCATGTGATTCCTACTGTTTCTGAATAGTATTTTTAGTAGTCATTTTTATTATCTAAAGGCTATGCAAAAAAAAAAAAAAGCATCTGTGCCCAAAGCTTGTCTGTTTTTTCCAGGCATAGAAGTTGTGCTAATTAACCCCCTCCATTTAGAAGTCTTTCTCCCCTTTGTAAGTGCCCACACACAGAGTTACTCTGCT